>NC_059077.1:21801589-22108464 GCF_020497125.1 Mauremys mutica | reverse complement strand
ACACCTTGAATACTGTGTCCAGTTCTTGTGAACCCATCTCAAAAAAGATATAGTGGAACTGGATAATGTTCAGATCTATTCCACAGTAGGTGTGCATGCTCGTCACATGCACTGGTGCCGGAAGTTTTTCCCCCAGCAGTACCCATAGGGGAGCACCCCTAGTGATCCCTGGAGTGGTGCCTCTATGGTGCGGTATAAGGGGCACTGCATGCTCCCCGCACCCTCAGTTCCTTCTTGCCAGACAACTCTGACAGAGGGGAAGGCGGGTGGGATGTGGAATAGACATGAGCAACATATCTCGAAGAACACCAGTTACGGAAAAGAAAACTGTCTTTTCTTCTTCAAGTGATTCCTCATGTGTATTCCACAATAGGTGATTCCAAGCTATATCTGTTGGGGTACACAAACTCTCGAGACGGAGCACAGCCCTGCCGAACCCAGCGTCTTCCTTGGTCTGGGAGATGATCGCATAATGCGAGGTGAACGTGTGAACTGAAGAACATGTGGCAGCCCTGCAAATGTCCTGAATGGGGACATGGGCTAAAAAGGCAGCCAATGGGGCTTGCGCCCTAGTCGAGTGCGCCCTCACAATTGACGGCGGCGGGATTCCCACCAGGTCACGAGGTGATCCAGTTGGAGAGCCTCTGAGTGGACATTGGCCGACCCCTTATGCGTTCGGCTGAGGCAATGAACAGCTGCAAAGACTCACATCCAGTGTGTGGAGGTGGCACTCCTCACTGGACACATAGGGCTTGGGGCAGAGGACAGGCAGGAAAATGTCCTGACACATGTGGTAGGCGGAGACCACCTTCGGGAGGAATGAAGGATGTGGGCGGAGCTGGACCTTATCCTTATGGAAAACCATCTACAGGGGCTCGGAGGTCAGGACCATGAGTTCCGAGACCCATCTAGCTGATGTGATTGCTACCAGGAAGGCTACCTTCCACAAGTGGTGCAACCAGGAGCATGTACTAACGGCTCAAAGGGGGGACCCATCAACCAGGCCAGCACCAAGTTCAGGTCCCACTGGGGAGCTAATGTATGGGAAGAAACGATCCAATGCCTTAAGGAACTGGCCAGCCATACCATGGGAGAATACTGTGTGCCCCTGCACTGGTGGCTGGAAGGCGGATATGGCCACCAAGTGCACCTTGACAGATGAGGGCACCAGGTCTTGGGCTCTATGGTGAAGGAGGTAGTCTAAAATGAGCTGGATCAGGGCAGCCATGGGGGAAACGCCCCACTCAGCCACCCACTGGGAAAACCAAGACCACTTTGCCAAGTAGGCTCCACGCGTGGAAGGCCACCTGCTTTCCAAGAGGACACGCTGAACCCCTTCCGAGCATGTCCTTTCTTCCCAGCCTAAAAGACGGTTACTCACCGTAGTAACTGTTGTTCTTCGAGATGTGTTGCTCCTATCCATTCCAGTTAGGTGTGCGCGCCGCGCGTGCACGGCTCTTCGGAAGATTTTTACCCTAGCAACTCCGGCGGGCTGGCTGGGCGCCCCCTGGAGTGGCGCCGCTATAGCGCAGGATATATACCCCAGCCAGCCCGTCCGCTCCTCAGTTCCTTCTTTCCGCCCGTGACGGCCGTTGGAACAGTGGAGCACAGCTCAGCTGACCTCCACTTCCCTAGCTACTCATAGTTTTCTCTCGTTCTGTTTATAGTTGTAGTTAACTCTGTTTGTTTGTAGAATAGTATAGTGTATTTATTTTACAGGGGTTGGGGTTTATCCCCTTCCCCTCACCCGGGGCCGGGTCCGATGCCCGGTCCACAGGGTTTCTAATGCTCGGCCGGCCACAAGCCGCTGCCGACAAGAGATCTCCTAAGTGCCTCGAGGGATCTTACCTCACAGATAAGTGCCGCATTTGTGAGGCCCTTAATCCGTGAACAAAGGGGAGCGGGGCTTTCGTTTTAAACAGCTCCTGAGGGAGGCAGCTCTTGCTCCTCCGCTCTCGGCGCCGAGTGCTAGTTAGTTTTCACGGCGCGCTCCCTCGGCACCGGACTGCCGGTGCCGCCAAGGCCTCCTGGCACCACCGCCGCTGACTCCGACGTACCCTCGGCATGGACCTCTCTCCTGGAGGATGAAGAGTTACTCCGGCCAGGCAAGAGCTGTCGAGTCCGGTGCTGGAAAGCTCCCCGGTACGCACCGTGGTCGAGCTCGCCCGGAAGCTGCGTCCGAGCCGCCTGCTCCGCAGCCGAGCGCTATGCTCAGTCGGATCGCCCGGCACCGACGTCTGCCGCGGCACCGACAGTATCCGCACCTTTCACTCCGGCCAGGCAAGAGCCGTCGAGTCCGGTGCTGGAAAGCTCCCTGGTACGCACCGTGGTCGAGCTCGCTCTGAAGCTGCGTCCGAGCCGCCTGCTCCGCAGCCGAGCGCTATGCTCCGTCGGATCGCCCGGCACCGATGTCTGCCATGGCACCAATATCCACACCTTTCACTCCGGCCAGGCAAGAGCCGTCGAGTCCGGTGCTGGAAAGCTCCCCGGTATGGGCCGTGGTCGAGCTCGCTATGAAGCTGCGTCCGAGCCGCCTGCTCCAAAGCCGAGCGCTATGCTCCGTCGGATCGCCCGGCACCGATGTCGGCCGCGACACCGACAATATCCGCACCGTTAACTCCGGCCAGGCAAGAGCCGTCGAGTCAGGTGCCGGAAAGCTCCCCGGTACGCACCGTGGTCGAGCTCGCCCGGAAGCTGCGTCCGAGCCGCCTGCTCCGCAGTCGAGCGCGATGTTCAGTCGGATCGCCCGGCACCGATGTCTGCCGCGGCACCGACAGTATCCACACCGTTAGCTCCGGCCAGGCAAGAGCCGTCGAGTCCGGTGCCGGAAAGCTCCCCGGTACGGACCGTGGTTGAGCTCGCCCTGAAGCTGCGTCCGAGCCGCCTGCTCCGCAGCCGAGCGCTATGCTCCGTCGGATCGCCCGGCACCGATGTCTACCGCGGCACCGACAACGCCCGCACCATTAACTCCGGCCAGGCAAAAGCCGTCGAGTCCGGTGCTGGAACACTCCCCGGTACGGACCGTGGTCGAGCTCGCTAGGAAGCTGCATCCGGGGTGCCAGCTATGGTCGAGCTCACTATTCCCTCCACGCCGGAGACAGTGTCCATGGCGAGGGGGCTGGAATGCATAGGAGCAATCACTCGAAGAACCATTGAGCAGCCAAGCCATGAGGTGGAGTGCCGCTAGGTTGGGGGGAGGGAGAGAAGGTCCAGGCGGGATGGCAATGGCCACAGCGGGGTGACTGTCAGGCTCATGAGGGTCCCGTACCAAGGTTGCCTGGGCCACGCCAGGGCAATCAGGAGGACCTGTCTTTATCTTTTCCAAGACCTTGCTGATCAGTGGGATCGGGGGGAAGGCATAGAGAAGCTGGCCTGACCAGGCTAGGAAGAAGGCATCAGAGATAGCACCCCCTCCCAACTCCACCGGAGCAGAACCGGGGACACCGGCGGTTCTGCCGAGTAGCGAACAGGTCCACCTGTGGAGTTCCCCACTCTTGGAAAAGTCTGAGCACCACCTCTGGGTGTAGAGACCACTCATGCTGAGAGGTCTCGGCTCATGCAATCCACCCATGAGTTCTGGGCACACAGTAGGTGGTAGCCCTGTAGGCAAATGTCATGGGCTATACAGAAATCCCACAGCCTGAGAGCTTCCTGGCAGAGGAGCAGTCCCTGCCTTGCCTGTTGATGTAAAACATCAAGGTCGTGTTATCCATGAGAACCCTGACCACCCTGCCTTCCAGGTGAAAGCGGAAGGCCACCGGCCTGAGTTCCTTGACGTTTCTATATAGGGCAAGGTCCTGCGCGGACCACAGATGTTGGGTCTGAATGTCCCCCACATGGACTCCCCACTCCAGGTCTGATGCATCGTACACCTGCTCCACTGACAGGGGCCTGCCCCTGAATGGGACCCTGCTGAGAATGTTTCTCAGGGAAGACCACCATTGTAGGGAGGCGATCACCGGCTTGGGCACAGTGAGGACCTTGTCCATCCTGTCTCTGGCCTGGGAGAACTCCAAAGCCAACCAGAGCTGGAGGGGCCTCATCCTGAGTCTGGCATGGTGAATCATATAGGTGCATGCCAACATATGACCCAGGAGCTGGAGACACGCTCTGGCTGTCATCACAGGGAACCTTGTGACTGTGTCATTGAGCCCTTTCAGGGTCTCGAATCTGTCCAGTGGGAGGGAGGCCCTGGCTGATGTCGTGTCCAGGACTGTCCCGATAAACTCTATGTGCTGTATTGGGACTAACATGGACTTGGTGTTGTTCACCAACAGGCCCAGGGTGCCCGGCACCGTGGTACCAATGGGTCCTGTGGCCCCCGATTCAGCCCCCTGTGGGGGCTCGCTTGGTGGGCGGAGCCTCGGAAAGACTGTCCGCCTCCCTTTTGGTGGGGCATGCATCTTTGGTTCCACTCCCGGAAGGCAACCAAGTGTGGGACCTCCAGTACCAGTGGGTACTCAGAGTACCATGTCCACATTCTCATCCTCCCCTGATGAGGACTCTACAGTCCACCAGGAACTATTGAAAAGGATGGCATCAAGCCTCAACCTTCAGGCCGAGGAGGTGGAACTACCCTTGGACTCCCTCTTCAATGTCCTATCGGCCTCGATACCGGGCAGGGTGGCCCTCCCACTCCACGAAGGGGTGGCAAAAATTTCAAACGCCTGGTGGTAAACCTCAGCTTCCTTTCCCCCGCTACCTGGAGCCCTGGTAATGTCTACTGTCAGAAACAGGATACTGGGCTAGATGGACCATTGGGCTGATGTTGTAGAGCAGTTCTTATTTTACAGGTTGCCAGTGTAGTGAGTGGAGAACTGTTTTGAATTGCTTGCTGAGAAGGTACTCTGCTGCATTGTGTACTCTTGTACATTTTGTAGTTTTCTATGGCAGACAGTTTCATTTCCATATGGACTGTTGCTATAATCCAGCTGTGACGTGTATTACCAAAGCCAAGTCATTGTCTTCCAGGGTGGCACCCAGAGATTGGTATAAAGCATCACAACTTGAGCAAGGGGTTGGACTAGATGACCTCCTGAGGTCCCTTCCAACCCTGATATTCTATGGACTACGTATGGGACAGACCCTCTCTCTTCTTTTTCTGCCTGAGATCTAGAGCCTCATAAAGGATCTGCTAGTCAACAGTCTCTGAGCCACATCAAGTGCTCCCTGTCTGCTTGGGATCATGGGAAGGCACTTTCTCAAACACTAGCTGGGAACCTTTTTTGTAGCTGTATGAGGGTTTACACAGATGCATGGGGGGGGGGGAAAGGATCCCACTAAACACCCTGTAACTCCCCAAAGCTGCAGAGCCCAAGAGAATTACAAATCACCTGTAGGCTCTGCAGTGAAGGAGAGCACTTGATCTGGATAGGGTTATAAGTGCTGATATGAGACTATAAGAGAGTGACCCTAGTTACCTGAGAGGGGGCTGAATGTGGGGGAAATCAGCCCAAGAGTCCCCTCCCCCCGAGTCCTGCTGGCAGATGGAAGGAAGTTTGGTGGTAAACTGTTCCCTTCCCTCCCTGCTGCTCAAGATGGAAAGTCCAGCCCATGGGCTGCTAAACTTTCATTGGATGCACCCCTGGCAAAAGAGTATAATACCAATCACACAAGCTGAGAGATAGTCTAGTGCAGTGTTTTTCAAAGTTCAGGTCACGATGCAGTACTTTGTTGCAACATGTAAGGCACTGGGTCGCTTTGATCAGTACCACTGACCAGGACACTAAAAATCCCATTGGAGGTGCTGCCCAGCTAAGTCAGGCTAGTGCCTACCTGTTCCGACACTGTGCTGGGCCCCGGAAGCAGCCAGCAGCAGGTCTGGCTTCTAAGCAACAGGGCTACGGGGATCCGCACACAGTGGCCCCAGCACCAGCTCCACACTCCCATTGGCTGGGAACTGACCAATGAGAGCTGGGGCTGGTGGTGCCTGCAAAGCCACACACACCCCTCCACCTAGGAGTTGGACCTGCTGCTGCCCGCTTCAGGTGCGGCATGGTCCACAGTGCCAGGACAGGCAGAAAGCCTACCTTAGCACCGGGAGCTGCCCAAAGTAAGCCCTCACCCCCATCCCCTGCCTGAGCTCTGAGCCACCCCTCCAACCCAGAGCCCCTTATCCACAGTCCCACCCCAACCCCCTGCCTACACCCTGAACCCCTCATTCCTGGCCCCAACATGCAGCCCTCATCCTCACACCCAAACCCTGAGTCCCTCCCGTCCCTCAGCCCCAGCTCTGTTGTGTCATGGGCATCAGCAATTTTCTCCAACTGGGTCCCTAGAAAAAACGTTTGAAAGCCATTGGTCTAGTGGTTAAGTCTACTCATGGACTTGAGATAGCTGGTTTCAAGTGCTTGCTCAGCCACAGGCTTCCTTTGTGGACCTTGGGCAAGTCATCTAGGTACTTTGTCCCTTAGTTCTACATCTGTAAAATGAGGATAATAGTTCAGCCCTAGCCCACAGGGTGGTGTGAGGAGAAATACATTGAAGATTGTGACACAGTCATAGATACTATAGTAACAGGGGCCACATCTGTAACTTTGATAGATAGATACATGGTCTCCTTGGTTGGGTGGCTCTTGGATGTGGGGGTTTTATAAACCTCTGGAACTTTTTGAAAACTTCTAAAGATTTATTTCTCTTGCAACCTCCTTCAGGAAGGGACAGCACATACCTCCTCCTCTGTTTCATGCTGTGACAGACACACTGCCGGCACCTAACAAATAGTAAATGAACAAAAATCTGAATCTGTGGGGTTAAAACATTATCTTTCTCTCTGCCTGATATTAAATATGAGAACCCAAATAAAGTTTTAAAGGATTGTGACTGACATGTTCTTGAGTTTCCCATCACTAATTAAAAGTAGCTACTGCATATGTACAGTTGCCACTTTAAAGTATTCAACATCTCAAGTTTTAAATTTCCTCCACCCTCCAAATTGGCCACATGAATTTTATATAAAATCCGTATTTGTTTTTCTTAATTGCTCCTGGGCTGAGACCAAGTTTCCAATTTGAAGTAAATTTTTACAGCCAAGTTACAAATGCCTGAAAAACAGAGTTTATAATGAGAATGCTGACACAACCTTAACTATAGCAATGTGAAAGGCGCCACTATAGTGTAGTCAAAACATGTGGGAAAAAGTATTTTGTTCCAGTAATGGACAAGAGAATATGAAATTCCCAACTCAAAATAAAGGCTATTTGCTGGTATTTACTGGATTTTACCAAACAATTTTGCAAAACATGAAAGGGGGCTTGAGGGAATATAGAATTCAATCATTATTGAATAAACACCACTCTTCATCACATTTGAGACAAAGATTCACAATCTGTGATGGCCAACTTCTCTTCTTCCCTAAAGCCAAAAAGGAATCATTCTGAAATGAGAAACATTGACAGTGCGACAAAGTTCCTCCTCTACCTTAGTGGATCCTGCACTTATTGACAGATTTGCTCACCTCACAGATTCACCCTGTGGGTCAGGAAACAGCCCAGAGACCTTCCCCTCTGGTAGAAGCCATAGTCCAGGTCAATTCCTCCTGTGTTTGATCAGGAGTTGGGAGGTTTGGGGGGGAACCTCGGCCCACCCTCTACTCTGGGTTCCAGCCCAGGGCCCTGTGGACTGCAGCTGTCTAGAGTACCTCCTGGTACAGTTGCGCAACAGCTACAACTCCCTGGGCTACTTCCCAATGGCCTCCTCCTAACACCTTCTTTGTCTTCACCCCCAGACTTTCCTCCTGATGTCTGATAACACTTGTACTTCTCAGTCCTCCAGCACTATGCCTACTCACTCTCAGCTTCTTGCACGCCTCTTGCTCCCACTTCCTCACATGCACTTCCTTGCCCCTGGCTCCCTTTGGCCTGACTGCAGTGAGCCCTTTTATAGCACCAAAGGGGCCTTAATTAGAGTCAGGTGCTTAACAGCCTCACATTACTCTTAGCAGGTTAATTGGAGTCAGGTGTTCTCATTAGCCTGGAGCAGCCCCTGCTCTGGTCACTCAGGGAACAGAAAACTGCTTATCCAGTTGCCAGTATATCTCCCTTCTATTACTCTGCTGTTCCCAACCCACCTGAGTCCATCACAACAGGTAAAATATGAGTTCAACAAAAAGGACTGATAACTGGAGGCAAATGATAGAAGACCCACACAAAAAGTGATAAAACGTTTTAATTGACAAACTAATCACTATACAGCATGGGAAGAATAGTATACAAGACTATATAACCCTGAAGTTAACAGATTGTTTCATATACTCAATATGGACATCAAGGACTCTCTCATATCAGCTATTATCACTTCATTCTTTATTAGTTGTAAGCACTGACTGTGTGTTCGGCCCTGTAGGACAAACAAAATAAAGATGGCCCCTGCCCCAGAGAATTTACAATCACAGGCCCTAATCCTGCAATCAGATTTGCACAGGCCAACCCTTATGCCAACTCAAAGTTCTTTTGTTGTTCGTGGACCTCCCAATGGATGCAAAACTCTGCCAACATGCATCCAATTGCAAAATCTAGAAGTTCTAACTGAGGTGTGATGCAATGGGAAGCCCAGTGAAAGGGTTAATTTTGAACATTTGTTTAAAAATCACTCCTTGCAGGCACTGTAGAAAAGTGAGCTTTTAGAAGAGACATGAATGTGGAGAGATGATTTAGTGAATCAGGATAGGGAGGGCATTCCATCCCTAATGATGGCATGAAAAATGGTACAGAGAGGGGAGTGAGAGAAAATACAAAGAGAGCAGTAAGGATGGCATTACCGATGAGGCAGAAGTGGAGGTGAAAAACAACAGGATCAGAGAGGTAGATTGAAGAATTCTCAAGAGGCATGAAGGTCGACTAGAAGTGTGTGACATTTGACTGTTGTAATATTTGTATTCATTTGTAAATAATTCCATCAAGCAAAACTTGTCTAAGGTCACATTACTGAAGACTACTTTGTTTCTGGCCATTTTAACAGGTGGCTGCTTAACTTTCATAGGAACTGAGATTTCACTGGTCATTAGGAGAATTCACCATGGTTATCTTGGCTTCATTGCATATTTCTTTAATACAAAAGTCCTTAATATGGCTGATTTTATTATAATTATAATTTCAGTACTGAAGTGAGTCTCTGAAGAATTGTGTCTGGTACTATAACATGATGATTACCCACAAAAAAACCAAAAACTACATTTTACCAAGGTACTTTTAGCTTAGAAATGCAGTGACTCTCTCAATACCTCCACAGACAAAATGTCAATTTCACATCAAACTATTCTCTCCAAGAACTATTGTACCAGTGCTCCTTGAGTTGAGAATATTTAGAATAATGCTGACATCTACTGGCTGACTGTTACTTACAGCTATGTAGTCCTTAAAACTATAAAAATGGATATTTATCACTTACTATTCTGAATTTCTATTGTAATAATGCCTAGCGACCCCAGCTAAGACTGAGAACCCATTGTGCTAGATACAGTACAAACTTGGAGACTGTCCTCTCCAGTAGCATTTACAATTAAATAAGACAGATAAGGGAGAAAGGTAGTATTGTCACCCCCATTTTACAAATGGGGAACTGAAGCAGAGAGTTCAAGACTTGGTCAAAAATCACACAGGAATTCTGTGGCAAAGCTGGAAATTGAATACAGTTCTCCTTTGTCCCAAGCTAGTGCCTTAATCACAAGACTATCCTTCCTATCCAAATGAAAAGCAGGCAAATATAACCACTTCCATTATAAAAGAATACCAAGAAGAAATTAAAATCAACAGTCCCTGCTGCTGAAGACACAAGAAAACCTGTAATTAGGAATAAAGACAGACTTTTGTTAATCAGTTTATTGTGTCCATGGTACCTTTGACTTTTAGAAACCAAAACTACATCCCAGGTGTTTCCCCCAAGATGCATGTCTGTTTGCTACCTATGTTCTTTAATTGCTGTCTACTGTTGAGATTAGTTTAAGGACCGTAGTTTTCATGCTTTCACTGTGAGCAATGGACTTTCTGTTGGGAAACTGGTAAAAGTATAGTCTAGTCCAGGGTTTTCAAAAAAATTCAGAGCCAGTAATCCCTTTCCATTGTAAGAAATGTTTTGTTCCCTCCTTCAATCCCTGTAAGCCTTGGCAAAATGTTTTGCCTGCTCAGAGTAACTGTAACAGCTAAGCATGAAGCTTCAAAAATTTAACCCCATTAAAAGATACATTTTAAACAATCACAACCCAATCTGGTGGAAGAGCCTGTCATGGTGACAAAATATGTTCCACACAAGATTGAACAATCCTAAGCCACTTGTGATCAACAGGCGATTACCATACTTGATTTCTACATGCCAAAAATTGTTGAGAAATCTGACTTAGAGATATGGGAATGGAGCTGTCACGGGTTCTGCTAATCAAGCGGAATGGTGCTCCTTTCGAAGTGGCCAAGATCTGCTGAGTTCTAAAGGAAGTCAGTTGCATGGTCTTGTCACATAAGAGGTCTGTCAGTTTTGCTTGCAACAGCCCAATCAGTGCTGCCAAATCAACAGTATCCTGAATGACAGAGTTGGTAGTCCACCTTGTTCCCCTCTGTGCAGAAAACTGCAGCTATATTCAAACATTCCTTACCTGGTGCTTATGAGTTCCTGTTGGGCCCTGACCATCTCCTCAGTTCCCTCCAGACAATCTGAAACAAGGGAATGACAGTTTCCTCTTCACTCCAGGAAGACCAATACAAGTATTCTGATGAAAGCTTCTATCCTGTTGTGCATGAACAAATTCCTTGGTGAAGAGAAATGGTCCACTTGATGCAAGGTAGACTTAGTGTGCTACTCAAGATGAATTATGGAAGACACCTTCAAGAGAAGACTGCTGATCATTCAGGAAAACCTGTACTTTTGGTTCAAAGAGCTGATGAGCACTTTATCCCAGAAAGCCACCTCATTTCAGTGCAAAAAGTTGCTGGTGATGAGAATTCATGTAATCAGAGCACAATGTAAGAAGTCATCTGAAGCAGCTCTCTACTTCCTCAGCTTCATGAAAGACCGGTTTCAGATTTTTCAAAAGTGTGATCTTACCAACAAGTGCTTGGTGGTTTATGAAAAAGTGAAGGTATGAGGCATTATATGCAATATCTTTGATTAGGCTGTCAATTAATTGCAATTAACTCGTGCGATTAACAAAAAATTAATCGCAATTAAACAGAATACCAATTGAAATTAAATATTTTGGATATTTTTCTACGTTTTCATATATTGTATTCTGTGGTAATTGAAATCAAAGTGTATATTGCAAATATTTGCACTGTAAAAATGATAAACGAAAGAAACTGTTTTTCAATTCACCTCATACAAGTACCATAAAGCAATCTCTTTATTGTGAAAGTGCAACTTACAAATGTAGATTTTTCTTGCGTAACTGCTCTCAAAAACAAAATGCAAAAAACTTTAGCACCTACAAGTCCACTCAGTCCTACTTCTCGTTCAGTCAACACTAAGCCCTGGTCTACATGGTGGGGGCAGGGGGGAGAGGAGGAGAGATATCGATCTAAGTTACGCAACTTCAGCTACGTGAATAATGTAGCTGAAGCCGCCATACTTAGATCGACTTACCATGGTGTCTTCACCACGGTGAGTCGACTGCTGCCACTTCCCTATCAACTCTGCCTGCGCCTCTTGTCGAGCTGGAGTACAGGAGTCGACGGGAGAGCACTCGGGGGTCAATTTATCGCATCTAGACTAGACGGGATAAATCAATCCCCACTGGATCAATCGCTGCCTGCCGATCCTGCAGCTAGTAAAGACATACCCTTAGACAAGTTTGTTTACATTTACGGGAGATAATGTTGCCCACTTATTTAAAATGTCACCAGAAAGCGAGAACAGGCATTCACGTGGGACTTTTGTAGACTGCACTGCATTTACGTGCCAATTTGCTAAAATATTCATATGCCCCTTCGTGCTTTGGCCACCATTCCAGAGAATATGCTTCCATGCTGGCGACTCATTAAAAAAATGCATTACTTAAATTTGTGACTGAACTCTTTGGGGGGAGAATTGTATACCCGACTTTAGCAAAGCTTTTCATACGGTCTCCCACAGTATTCTTGCCAGCAAGTTAAAGTAGTACAGATTGGATGAATGGATAGAAAGCTGGCTAGACAGTCGGGCTCAACAGCTCGATGTCTAGTTGGCAGCCAGTATCAAGTGGAATGCCTCAGGGGTTGGTGCCGGATAGATACACTGGAGGGTAGATTTAGGGTCCAGAGTGACCTAGACAAATTGGAGGATTGGGCTCAAAGAAATCTGATGAGGTTCAACAAGGACAAGTGCAGAGTCCTGCACTTGGGTTGGAAGAATCCCATGCACTGCTACAGACTGGGGACGGACTGGCTAAGCAGCAGTTCTGCAGAAAAGGACCTGGGGATTACAGTGGACGAGAAGCTGGATATGAGTCAGTGTCCCCTTTTGCCAAAAAGGACAATGGCATATTGGGCTGCATTAGTAGGAGTATTGCCAGCAGATTGAGGGAAGTGATTATTCCCCTCTGCTCAGCACTAGTGAGGCCACATCTGGAGTACTGCATCCAGTTTTGGGCCCCCAGTACAGAAAGGATGTAGACAAATTGGAGAGAGTCCACTGGAGGGCAATGAAAATGATTAGGGAGCTCGGGCACATGACTTAGGAGGAGAGGCTAAGGGAACTGGGCTTATTTAGTCACAGAAGAGAAAAGAGTGAGGGGGAATTTGATAGCCTTCAACTACCTGAAGGGTGATTCCAAAGAGGATGGAGGTAGGCTATTTTCAGTAGTGGCATATGATAGAACAAGGAGTAATGGTCTCAAGTTGCAGTGTGGGAGGTCTAGGCTGGATATTAGGAAAAACTATTTTACTAGGAAATAGGTGAAGCACTGGAATGGGTTACCTAGGGAGGTGGTGGAATCTCCTAAGTGGGTTTTAAGGCCCAGCTTGCAAAGCCCTTGCCAGGATAGTTTAGTTGGGGTTGGTCCTGCTTTGAGCAAGGAGTTGGACTAGATGACCTCCTGAGGTCTCTTCCAAACCTAATCTAGGTCTCCAACTCATTTTTCCCTGCATTCTGCCATATATTCCATGTTATAGCAGTCTCAGATGATGACCCAGCACATGTTCATTTTAAGAACACTTTCACTGCAGATTTGACAAAAACACAAAGAAGGTATCAATGTGAGATTTCTAAAGATAGATACAGCACTCAACCCAAGGTTTAAAAATCTGAAGTGCCTTCCAAAATCTGAGAGGGATGAGGTGTGGAGCATGCTTTCAGAAGTCTTAAAAGAGCGACACTCCAATGCAGAAACTACAGAACCTGAACCACCAAAAAAAAAAAAAAAAAATCATTCTGCTGGTAGCATCTGACTCAGATGATGAAAATGAACATGCATTGGTCCACACTGCTTTGGATTGTTATTGAGTAGAACCCATCATCAGCATGGACGCATGTCCCCTGAACGGTGGTTGAAGCATGAAGGGACATATGAATCTTTAGCGCATCTGGCACATAAATATCTTGTGATGTTGGCCACAACCGTGCCATGAGAACGCTTGTTCTCACTTTCAGGTGATATTGTAAACAAGAAGCAGGCAGCATTATCTCCTGCAAATGTAAACAAACGTTTGTCTCAGCAATTGGCTGAACAAGAAGTAGGACTGAGTAGACTTGCAGGCTTTAAAATTTTACATTGTTTTATTTTTGAATTCAGGGTGTTTAGATAATTCTACATTTGTAAGTTCAACTTTCACGTTAAAGAGACTGCATTACAGTACTTGTATTAGTATTTTTCAGTTCATCTATTTCTTTTGTAGGTTATTTTTTTTACAGTGCAAATATTTATTTTTGATTACAAGTATAAGTGAGAACTGTAAACTTTGTATTCTATGTTGTAATTGAAATATTTGAAAATGTAGAAAACATCCAAAAATATGAAAATAAATTGTATTCTATTAACAGAAAGATTAATCACAATTAATGGTGAACTGCTTGACAGCCCTATTTTGGATCTGTGTGATCAAACCATTTTTCTTACCTATCACTGCCTTGGAATCATCCATGCAGATTGTACGCAATTGTTTTTAATGACTGTACAAATCCTTGCCTGCTTTCCAAAATTTCTTGAATAAGCATTCTTCTGTTGCGCATTCTCGCAGTTTTACAACAGAGCAGATTTTACAACAGACCCAAAGATATTTCACAAAATGTATATGTGCAGCACCAGAGAGACATTTGACTCATTAAAACAGAATTGCTACATGATCACTTTTCCTGAGATTTGAAAGCAATTGCTCTTTGTCATCCCCAGTCATGTCACTAACACAGCAGGACAGTGTTATCTGATGAAACTGCTGTCAGGTCCTGCAACTTTTGAAATCATGGGTCAAATCCTGAACCCATTCAAGTCAACAGAAGTTTTGCCATTGACTTCAATCTGGATTTCAAAACATGTCGCTATAAAGAGAGAAAGTTAAGGTTTTCTACAGTGGGAAATGCCTTACGCTGCTGTGATTTATAGAAATATCATACAAAATGCCTGGAGGGCATCAGTTTGGGTAATCAAGATATTGATTTGATGGTTCAAATTTTGCTAAGAATAATCCTCCAGATGGAACATCTGTCAAAGAGTTTCTAAATGTTGCAACTGCTTCAAAGGCTCCACTCTTGGCAATCAGCATCTCAGAAAACATTGTGGCTTCAAATTAGTTAATATAAGCCCATCCATCAAATATTTGCCTTCATAGTTCTAATTTTTTTTTCCTTTCTCAGCTGTCTGTGGAACAACTTGCCACCCTCCTTTTCATGACATATCTTTCTGAATCTTGCCTTAGCCAGAGTGAGCTTCAGCAAAGACCTAACAAGATATACAATGTTGTCATGATGCTTGTAAGTACCTTCAGGCTCTATTAATTATAGCTGGCATATCCAGCATTCCAGTTCAGTGACTCAATGTTTTCGTGGCCTGTATGCATGGATACTTTCATTTTATGTCATCTATAATAAATGTTCATAATGGAGGGGGGGTTGTGTTTTTTTTTTTTAGTTTTATATATAAACACAGTTTAGTGTCAAGTAAATCCAAGTACACAGAGATTCTGGTTTAGTACTGCTTTAGTCGAGGACACTATTGGTTGCAGCACTACCTAGGTTTCTAGTTATACCACCATTACAGGGCTTATATTGCAGATCCATTTTCTCTCTCATTTATAGTTATTTTTATGCATTTTTTTTATTTTATTTTATTTTATTTTTTTACAGAAGACCTCTCCTCCCCCTGCAAAATGGTGTCCAATTCTATTGGAAGTCACCACTCACAGAGTGGGAAACTCTGATGTAGTCTAATCCACAGAGAAATCATTTTAAGTGGTTATCTGGGAAAACTGCCATCACATGCCAAAAATAACTCAAAAGTAATTAACTGATGTATCCAGAAAAACATTTAATCTTTCAGAAGAAGTGTTCAGAGATATCCTACTGAAGATTTACCCACTTTGACTAAGCAGTCAAAATATTTGATCCAAAATGAGCTTTTTCTGCCTTTCAGTTCAGAAAAGGAAAACTTTTTCAAATGCAAGAATACAATTTGATACCTTGCTTTATTCAGCGTCAGACTATCCCAAAGCCAGTAAAATTCATAGGGCTGTTTCATCTTACATATGAATGTTATGTGAAATAAGATGTTTTACTAAGTAATATCACCTTACATTACATAGTAACTTCAGCCCCAAATGCTGTACAAACCCTACATATATATGCACACCTATAGGAATCGCTTTGCCAATCACTGAAATACAACCAGTACTGAGGTAGAATTAGGAAGCTGCCTAAGCAGCATATCCAACAGGAAACTGTACAAATACACAGTTGTTAATTGTATATGATAGTCTTTATTTACTTTAGGATAGGAAAATAGCGTACACAATTAAAAATTCTGGATGTAACCTAAATTCTCCCTCAATTTGACTCCAAATAGACATAACACCCCTACCTTGTGAAAAATGCCCTAGATTCACATTTAGAAGTGTCATGGAATCTTTAATGATTACAAATAGTCAGAACCTTGATTGTATCTCTCACCTGAACAGCACCACCTCCAGTGACAGTTCCCCGATGACAACTGTGGGGCATTGGTGCAACACTGACTCAAACCAAACACCAACATCATGTCATGCAGCACAAGCTTTTGCCTAAAACCTTTCATTCAAGTTGTTACCAAGCCTGACCCTGCTTCATTGATCAAAGTGGTCTGGCTGTGGCAGACACAAAACTTCACCACAAACGATTGTCTAGTCTTACCTGCTCAGACGAGATCGGAGAGCTTCAGGAAATATCACCTCATGTAATACATCTTTTAACGAAATGACACATTCAGTGCTCCAAACAGTACAAATGGTAATATAGCACATCAAAAGAAAAAAAACTTTAAATGAATATTTATAGAAATCAACTAGCAGAAACACTTAGTGTAACTAAAGATAAAATAAGGCAACAATTTTCACCTATTAAAAAACTACTCAGATATTGTAATAGCGCAAATTAAATTTGTAAAGTGAACAGATTTTTGTCTTGTGTATGTTTAACAGGAAATTATTTAAATAAAAATTTGTTCCAAATTAGAATTTTGTCTAAGCATCATCAGAGTTTGGGTTCAAAATGTAAGAGAAGCAATATTTTTGGGAGATGTTTCACACACAGAAGCAAAAATCTTATTTGCAGCTACATTTAAAAAAAAGGTTTACCAAACTGTCCATTTGATAGGCTTCATGCAAGAATTACAAGGTAAGGTTCAATAGCCTGTTACGCAGCTCCGACTATATTGATCATAATGGTCCCTTCTGGACTTAAAGACTAGGAATCCGACATTTCTTATGAAATAAGTATGAATCTAGGCTGCATATATTTCTGACTAGTGTCTATTGCCACTCTCTATAATTGCACACTTAAGTACACTAGATAAGTTTGGTATAAATTTGCAAATGATGCCCTCTAGTGATCCCAGAAAATAATTCATTTTTTCACCAATGTTTTCTCACTGAAACAGTATAACAGGGTGAAAGTGTCAATGCACCAAGGTGAGCTGAGAGGGTAAAAAAGTTAGAAAGTCTCTTCCCAAAACCCAAGCAATTTCCACTATCTTAGCAGCTAGTTAGACAAACATTTTCCAGAGTTCGATGATTCCTATTCCCATGGGAAAACTGTAAAATTATTTGTAGTGTATATGGCACAATAGATACTGCACTGAATACACAAAAACAAAAGGAAAAAGTCTCTCCCTCCTTCAGAGTTCACAATCTAAGGTCAGATTCTGTCATTGTTGCTTAAGCTGGGTAGTGCCTGACTTCATAATTAGTCCCACTGATTTGAACAGGAACATCCACTGAGAGTAAAGGTGGCAGAATCTGTACATAATCAATATAAATCAGACAATACATGGGGATGCGGAGAGATTTAGCTAGTGACTCAGCGTTTGTCTTTTTCAAATAAAAGCATGGCAACCCTTCTAAGTGTAGTGAATAAAACTTAAGCTTTCATATGAAAGCTTATAGAAGGATACTGTGATAGGTAAACCGACCACATGTTCTTGGTTTACCAGTTTTTCACATGGTTTCCCAGTGCCCTAGGAACTTTTTTGGGACAAAGGGAAGTCCTGAGTTTCCATTTAATCAAAATATTTGGCTGGGGAGGAGGGGGAGAGAAGAGGGGTTTGTTTTTAACAGCTACAAAATTCTTGTTCAAAGCATATCACTATACAGAGGAAGAGCCACCAAGTCATCTAAGTCTACAAAAGTCACCTAGAACAGTGCTATGACCCTCCACTCACTCAAGGAACACAAGCATGGGTAGTTCTTACTTTTTTGTAGAACAGACTCTTTCCACAAAGGACAATTTACTGCAGAAAATATTCTCCATTGATGGAGAGAAATAGAGGTCCCCTGGTATGAGACCAAAGTGCATCTCTGCCCTTTCAGTGCTGCTTGTATTGAAACAAGAGACATAGCAAGGATTGCTCTACAAGAAAGCTAATTCAAGGAAGGACAACGCCACCAGAAAATCCATTCTCTACAGACCACTCCAGCAAGCATGAGAAAAACGGAAGTCTTCTTTCTAAAAAGAGCCCTATACTGAACTAACTACTCCTGACCATAAAAAAAGGTTAGAAGGACTGGGGATTGGGATTTTTGTTTGGGTTTTTTGGTGCTTTTTCAGGGGAGGGGGAGTCATGGGGAAAGAACAAGGTAATTAAAAAAGGAATCACCTCAAGAATAGACACTTAAGAAAAAAAGATTAGATTTTGTCAGACAAAATAATTCATAGGGAAGTTTTCTACTCACCACGCATAAGTGGATTTTTCAAACCTGGAAGCAACACTCCAAGTACTTAAAGGCAGGGGCCTGCATATCTTGTGATTTTGCATCCACAGCTTGCTGCAAAATTGTATTTCACATTATAGTCTTATAATTTTGGTTGTGAGGAAAACCTTCCAAACATGAACCAAGGGTAAAAGAATGCAGCATTCTCTGCCTGAGACTGCAAACTAAACCAATAGTTGCAAGAGATAGCAACTGTTCTATTCATAACGGTTAAGGCTAAGATTGAGTCATAGATATTACTGGGTAAATATTCACAGCCCATGACTTTTACCAAAAGTACCCAACTAAATCTCTACTTCTGGGGCCCTGCTACTCTGGGTGGCCCCTGCTTTTGGGGGGGGAGGGGGGAGGGTCAGCTGCTCAGGCAGCCCACCTTAATAATGGTGCAAATCAAAGTATAAAGATTTCCTATCTTTTGAATCACATTCATTCATTTTCAGATCTTGAAACTGATATCATGCATATAATCTCATTTTTATTTGAACATTTACGATAATTACAATTGGATGGTTCATATTTCCAGTGGTATCTCCATGGTAGATACCACCAAAACATACATACATTCCACACGGTTAACAAAATGACATTTTAGTTACTAGAATTACAACTATTGTTTTGTACATTTTTTTTGCTTACAGATAACACAAAGTATTGTTGCTGGAGTATTTCTGTTAACAGTCAATATCAGATTACTACTACATCTGTTTAATTTTAATAGGAATGAAATGAATACCTGTACATAAGGATAATGTACATTATGAGGTATTCATTTAGCACTGAGACTATATTTTGGCAAAACTTTCAATACACTGAGATCTTATGAACTGGAAGAGATTTAATATTAGCAGTTATGCACTATATAAATAGTGATCAAACTTGTACAAACTTTTGTACATTTCTTACTGGTTCATATTTAACTGGAATATATGAAGTCAATACTATGTAACACCTTTCTCTCTTGTGCACTTTAATTTCACAAGTACACTTATAAACCACCAATTTTTATTTAATTCGCAAGTCAATTATCCAAATTTTAGATGTGACATACAATCCTTCCAAACAATGTTTTTAAAACCAGAATGATATAGCACTGGGTAATAGTCATATGATGTAAATTGATGCAGTTTAAATATTTCTTGTAATTCTTGATGCAGAATTCTTAAAATGGAACACTTATTCACCACTGTTAAATAAATACCTCCACATCAGCCCTTCAGCACTCCAACTTTCTTCATGTTCCGAAACATTCTATTTCGCAGAGCATGTTGAGTTAAATCATGAAATTAACTGGCTGATGAGAGAATTACTTCTTATTTTTGGAGGAGCATTTTATTGCTGTAGATGGGTTGGGGAATGGAAGGCTCTGAATATACAAAGCTTTATGAAAATATTTCAGAAGGAAATATGGCTGGCAGGTTAAAAAAATTGTTTTGTAATGTAGTAAGTTTTAAGTAAAATGAATCTGCACCAAACTTTTAAAGTAAAAAATGCCAACAAAACCAATGATTAAGTACAATCAAGCAGCTTCAGTGAATTCAAATTATCCCTGCTAAAACTGTAATTTGTCTGTAAAAAGAGCCAATACTCCTTAGTTAAAAATAGCTGTTTCTATAAATCTGCCAGCATTTTTCCCCCACAATAAAACTAACACCAACCATATTAAGCCTTCTCATTCATTCCCAACACCAGAGAACTCAACTTCCGATCTCCCCTTAACCCACACACATTTGTTATATTGCACCCTAATCCACAGTTACCATGGAAGAACATCAAGGCCCAGTGCTGTGACAACCACTAATCCGTCTAAGGAGAAATTACATTGCTCCCTCCGTTGTTACAATTATGTTCTTCAAAAACAACCAGATGAAACAACTCAGGTAAGGCAGGTGAAGTCTGAAGTTACAAAGTTTCTGATTTAATGGTGAGATTTCTAGTTAGATTTTGCATACCATAAAATCTATGATATAAATATTGCAAAAGCAGGCAAAAAACTCTTCCAAAGAGAATACATTATGTTAACAAGAACAATAGAAGTCTGTAAGCAATTATTTTCATTCATTTCTCTGTGGAATTTTGGCAGCTACTTATTTACTATTCTTTCTGGTGCAGATACATTGCAAGCAACAAGAAATTATTCAAAAAGGACAGCAGAGCTAAAGATGAGATTGCTGCCCTCAGACATGCCTCGCCCCCCCCCCCCCTCCACAAAGAGCACTTTAAGAACTCAAAGTGACAAGGGACTAAATCACCTCTTTGATTAGTCGCATTTGAAATCATTCATTGCTGACTGGGTTAAGGGGAAAAATGAGGAAAATATGATACTGCATATGTAAATTAAACAGTATGTTTAATTAGATCCCTTTTTCCTCAGGCTTCATGTATCATGTGTACTAGATTATAAATTCTTCAGGGCAGGGATAGTCAGTGTATGACACTTAACAAAACAGGGCCTCTGCAATATCAATAAATTCCTCATGCCCTAGACAGCAAACAATATTAAGATATTCTGAAATTAAATGAATAGCAAAAAACCAGTTATCTAAACAAGTTGAAAAATACAATAGTTTAACATTAAATGGGAAAAATACAGTAGATTCAGTACTTGTACATTCAGTGATATACTTTCCCAAAACTGCAATTTTCATGAAGTCGCTATCTTCTTCCTTGGATTAAAGCAATTTGAAAATCAGACACACACACACACTGCCCCCAACATAAATTTCTTCAATATAGTGTTAATTCACCCACTAACTGATCTCACACCTTATTTTTGTTGTTAACTTTTAATATAGGAGTGCCCTTTATAAGCTCACACCCAACTGTAATAAGAATATTGAAAGGGAAAGCATAGAAGTATCTTAAGTCATCTATCAAAATTCTCTTCAGTTATGTTGCATCTACACTACATTACCTCCTACTGAAAAGGATCATCACTCTGCTACAGATCAGGATGCAGATAGCCAAGTGAAGTTCACTAAAATCATGATCTGCTGTATGCCAGCACCAAACATGCGCCCTTCCTAAAAGGCTAAACAACTGTGCACATGTAAGCCACACAAAACATGTGTCTTGATCAAGCAATATGGACAGAGCAGAACTGTTTTAGCCCACACAAACTTTGGCTAAGCCAGTTTTAATCCTGCTTGGTTCAATCTACACCAACTGTATTATAGCCTACTGGTAGTTTTAACCATGCTAAAGCAGGATTGTTGAGCATGACTAAAAGCTCCATCAAGGCAGGGTAAGGGTTCTTGCCCATTAGAATCAGATAGCATGTTCAAAGACTATTTTAATCTAATGCAAAGCTTGACAAAAGTAGATAAGTAAGGTTATTAGTTCATCTGTTTAAGCTGGGACCTTTGAAATACAATCTTAATAAATCCTATTCTGAGGTAAAAATCTTACCATAATATCTCTGTATGTATACCATACTAAAAATCTAGTGTCTAAGAATAAAGGCTAATTTAAGTCAAATGATCTGCAGAAGAATGAAAAGTAAGAATGTGGCTTGTGTCCAAGTGTTATTGTGGGATAATCACATACGCTTGTTTAGTGTAATACTTCATGCAAGCAATGCCAAATACCTATGTAGATAAGTACATAAGAATAATGTGGTGAATTTTCAAAGACAGTATTTAAGATTATCTACAAAAACTATTTTAATTATTCATTATTTGGACTGAGTTGAAATCACAAATATAAAAGTTATGAACATTTGCAATAAGGGCAAGGTTTGTTTTTTTAATGTCTCCTGATTAACAGTTAATATGAACATGTTTTAACTGAACTGAAACCAAAATTAAAAGGAGACTAAAAACTGTTGGCTGGAAGGCCACAAACAGCTATGCGTTATATAGTATTACTGGATTGGTTTGTATTTTACACTGTGTTGAAAGCAAATCATTCCTTTTTAATAAAGTATACACAAATAGCCTCACTTAGAATACACTTTTAATGCACATAAAAAAAAGTATTCATCTTACAAATTGTTTTGCAATCCAAATATACAATAGCTTGGAAAACAAGTATTTTAGAAAACAAAAGCCAATGTGTAAAAAGACTGCTTAAAACAACTAAAACAGTAAGTTTCTGTATGGCTGTCTTTACAGTTTTCTTACTGCATCATCAATATCGGAAATCTGTTCCTTCAGCTGGCTCCACTGTTCTGGATTTAAAGAAATACCTGAAATGCATTAAACACAAATCCTCAGTGCAGCAAGATCAAGATTTTGTACAACTTTAACAATAGTTGAACCCAAAACAATCTTACTATGTCATCAATATTTTTGTAACTAACAATGTTAGCTGTAGTGAGTGTTAAATGAATAATTAATTACATTAACTAAAATATCTATGACTATTCACTGGAATATTTACATTTAACTTCTGGCTAAACAAGAGGTTAGTCTGTTTATGGATTCTGTTTGAATGTGAGAAGATACAAACTGTAGTGCAGCATCTTTGTAGAAACCCATCCACAGGTGTTATGTGAATCACAAGAAGCTACAAATGGCAGGCTGCACTAAAACTCTGGATGAGCTGGAGAGGCCCAGGCTTCTTTCTTTGGTGTGATAAAAGCCATGTTTGTGGATTGAGTTTGCACACACATGTTCTTAGATTCATAGATTTCATGGCCAGGCAGGACTATAATGATCAACTAGCCTGACCTCCTGTACAATTTGACCCAGTGAACTTTTGCAAAATGTTTTAGATGTTTTCTAAAAAGATAATCTTGATTTCAAAATGGTCAGTGATGGAGAATCCACTATGACCATTGATAAACTGTTCCAATGGTTAATTACCTCCGCTGTTAAAAATTTAAGACTTATTTCCAGTCTGAATTTGGCTAGCTTCAACTTCTAGTCTTTGGATTGTGTTACACCCTTCTCGGCTAGACTAAGGAATGGGGAACAAGTATTTAATAACTGGCTCCTCAAAGTCACCTCTTAATCTTCTTTGTTAAAACTAAATTCTGTACATTAAGCATGTAAACATTTTTGAAGCAGCACTGTGCTGCACCCCATTCTTCTCTCCCACCACACAGAATAGTATGACATTTATCTATATTTTCTCATGCACCAATCTTACTCATGCCTCTACACGTTTCTTATACTTTTAACCCATTGTTTATTTAAGGATTTATTCAATTTTGTCTCCATTCATTCAAGGAGCAGTCTAGACGCACTTTGAGAAAACCTGTGATAGGGCCCAAGGGAAACAGGATCAGGACTTTTTTGGTAACGAATATGTTTTTTATTTGAGAATATTAAACATAAGTACTGCTGATGTCAGCCATCTGTGAACTTTAGTCTAGAGGGGAAAAAAACTTTTCCTACATTCTCCCATGTTTTGGGCACCAGCTAGTCTGAACATGCTGTCACACAGTTTTATCAAGTTTTCAGAGAAGACAGGTTTTTTTTTTTAAAGAAATCTTGAACACTTGACTGTAACTGAATATTTAATTTTGCACTGGAAAATATCAAACAGCATTAAGCCCTTTCAGTCAGAAAATATACAAATCTCAAAATTCTTACCATAGTCACCAACTTCATTTCTAGATGAACAGACCAACAAAGTATCAAGTATTCTAATCTAGCATAGGTTTTCAAAGTGTGCTGATTTCAAAGCAATTTAAATCAATACTGATTTTAAGATGAGATTTTAGTTTAGTTTCCGAAAGGAAGCATCACAGTTTATAACAGAGAAAACAGTCATCTATTGATGTAATATTAGTGTTAGCTACATAACTAAAAAAATTAAGTGATATTTAGGCTATGTCTACACTACATCCTATATTGGCAAAACTTATGCCACCCAGGGGTATGAATATTCCACCCCTGAGCAAAGCAAATTACACCAACATAAGCATTCATGTGGACAGCGCTATGTCGGCAGAAGAGCTTCTCCCACCGACATAGCTTATGCCACTCATGGAGGTGGGTTTTTTATGGTGACAGGAAAGCTCTCCCCCTTTGGCACAGAGCATCTTCATCAGATGCATTGCAGCTGTGTTGATACAGCTGCGTTGCTGCTGCACATATAGACATGGCCTTAGTAACATGCATGGCTTGTTCCAGCAGCAACTTACTTTACCAAACAAACTTCTTCAGAGAGTTTGTGGTAGTCAAATTTAGTGATGTAACATTTCTGATTTAGTCAACATTTGTTTAGTCATGCTGGATTTACAAAAGGGCTTATGGAGTTAGCCATTTAATTCCCACCGAATTTAAATGGGATTTGCATGTTTAAGTCATTAGGCTCCACTGAAAATCCTAGCCTGAAACTACAGTACAAGTAAATTTTGTTGGGATTACACCAGAACCAACATGTTAGAACGTTACTGCTTGGGCTCAGCTTTCCCAATTGCTGAAGTAACAAAACTTCAACTGAAACCAAGCTCTAGTGTGATATGTACTAAATCAACAGTAGGTAATGACAAAAAAAGTTTGTTTTTTTCAGTTTTAGTAAACTGTGACTAAATAAATGAGAGAAACTGCACTGAGACATTTTCTAGAATACAGTGTCTTCATCTGCCACCTGGATTAATTGTTCAAGATGGTTACCTACTTCCTTTACACACTATCAGTTTCTGAAATTAGAACAAACTAGTCAAGATTTAGATAATGTCGTTTGTACACCTGCAGTAGCTTCAACCCCAGGAGAAAAAAAAATTTTACTGAGTTCTACATCTGAGAGACTGGCCAGACATTTCCACCAGTCCACGGGTTTAACTTCACTGAGTTCAGTAGCAAACACATTTTTGGGTGGTTCTCTTCCAGCTCTGAAAATTTATTATAATGTACATGTCATAGCAGCATTAATTTCATTTTTACTTTTAACATCTGTACTGGTTCTTTAGATTGAGAATGCAGGAAAGGAAGTTGAATCAAGGAAGTGCTTTACATATCTACAATTTAATTTTGGGTACCGTTGACATTTTTCCTGATCCTTGTTAAAGCCTGAGCCATCTCAAACTCTTCAGAAAAAGTTGTAAGAAAAATTAGCTGCTTATATGAACCAAGCAATCTTCAACTATGAACTCTTCATTGAGAATAGCAATATTGACTACAAAGTAGTCCATGGTTGTTTTGGATGATGAAAATGGATATTTCTTTGACTGAGCACCAAACAAGCATTCTAACACGTTTAGTTGTACTGCTGCTGCCGGATGCATCAGATAGTGATAATGATGAAGCTAACAACAATGCAGAAAGTGGTCATTCATCTCACCTGTATAATTCTAAAATTAACTGCCTGAAAACTTCGTTGACACACAGATAAAGTTGCCCAGTTCTGCCTCGTGCCCTTCCAGAATGTGGAGAGTGGCTAAACTTAAACCTCTGAAAACCAGGAAATACAAAGTTAAGGTTGTGTTGCAGGGATGGTGTGTACCTTAACTCTGTCCCTCTCCAGCTGGCAACAGACACTAGGAACAGCTCAGTAAAAATGGTGCCATAAGACGACATGAGGAAGGACTATGAGAAAGTGCCATTGTTTGTGTTGTGTTCCAGATCTGAATTGCACCACCACTATAAAATATAAATTGGAATAGCCATTGCATTCCAAACTCCTATTTTCACCTCAACTAAAATTTTGGAATTAAATTTCTCATGCCTAGACACTCCCAACCTAAGAGGGTTAACAGAAGTTGATAGTTTATCTGTACTCAGATAATTCAAAAACAGTTAGCTTTTAAAACTTCAAACTTTCAATGGATTTAGTTTGAATTGAGGATTAATAATTGGACATTTCAAGAAATTTAGTTAAAAAAATGAAAAAATTATGTACGGTGTTTTGCGCACACGATGTTTATACCAGCAGTATAGTAGTTCAACCTGCTTGTGGTTAGTTTTTAATCCATTGCCTAAACTAGTTCAGACAGCATGTCTGGGTCAAGTTCAAAACTCAGCAGTACAAGGCTGTCAAATCAATATGGCTACCTGGACATCGCCATTATATTATGAGGCCCCACTGCACTGCCACCTTTGATATACTTTCATGGTCCAGTCCCATGCCCACTGTAAACAATGGGAGCCTTTCCCTAAACATGAACAGGCACTGAATGGAGCCTTTAATGACAAACTTCTAACCTTCAAACGCTTAAAATTCTCATTCAGATTAAACTAAATTTCTCTGCTTCTTGTTATAAACCCCACAGGAAAATAACCCAGCAATATTTAACTTTGTTTTTAAATATTTTTCTAAAATGTAATAAAAACACTAACATTACTCACCAAAAGATCCAGAATATTCAGACTGACAGAGAAACAGTATCTTCAATGTCATCCTTGGCATGGGTAGCACACTTTTCAAAATGTTGTTTCATTCCTGCTACCAAGCCCTGCATTGTCTTTGTTACGCTTATACAGCATGTGATCCTTTCTTAATACTTCCAAATGATACAGGAATCTCTTCAAAAAAATATTCCCATATGGGACTTTTGCATCTTGGAGACACGGTAGGTTTCCCCAAAAATGTTTAGTACTATAACTTACTGGTATAACACTGTAAAAATTAAACAAAATTTTTCTGCAAAATTTGTATTAAAGCAGTTGTGTTTCCACTTTAGTGTTCTCAACTGAACCCTGTTCAGCTCCAAAACTAGTAATAGGTTATCATGCA
Source organism: Mauremys mutica (assembly GCF_020497125.1). Taxonomy (NCBI): domain Eukaryota; kingdom Metazoa; phylum Chordata; order Testudines; family Geoemydidae; genus Mauremys; species Mauremys mutica. The sequence goes on along the minus strand of NC_059077.1, from coordinate 22,081,489 downwards.
GTTTATTATCTCATGCAATGGTAACTTAAAACTATCTGGGGGAAATAAGAAGTGCTAAGATATTAGAGAAAACACAACAGTTATTCAGTAGTCCAGGTTACAGAATTTAATACTTTTCCCATCTATAGTTTCTACAGAGATAAAATCCAGACTTGTTTTGATTAATCCTATTTAGATATGGTGCCTAACTTCAATCCACTGCAACACAAACTTTTTTCATTTTAAATTATGAAAATTTAAAGCACAACTTTCAGGCAGATAGTTGTAAATTCCGATTTAAATTTGCTTTGTTTAAAAATGGTCTTTTTATCTTTAAGTTACGGGGTTTTATACCCTGTTCTAAAACTGTGGACCATATCCTCATTGCCAAGGAACCAAAATACTTTTAGGAGTGGGAGAAGAGAAGGAAAGAACTGCGGCATGTGCCTAGATTTCCCTCCTCCTGCCCCCCAGTATTAATGCTTTCCCATTAAGCCATCTTCTAAGTAACTAAAATATTTTATTGAGTAAGTATCAAGGCACATTAAAATTTTGCATTAGAATCAAGAATGGCCTCATTATTTAGCTGTGAACCATATGAATCTGGTACTTACAGAATTCTTGAAGTTAGACGATTTTCCACTTTCCTCAATAAAGCTAAGCTAAATATACTTTAATACTATGCAACCAATGACACAAAATAGAAGTTCACCTTTTCTGCCAGGTTTCATTTCACCTTCTTGATCCATCCAGTATTCTCTAATATCAATTAGGACTTTCCCTTTAAAGTCACGAACACTGACATACCTCATTTTGCCAATCTGCCAATAAAAACAAATCATCAGAATTTAATACATTTTACACATACAGGATTATTCATTTTTCTAATCAGCATTAAATACTTTGACATGAGGCACTGCATACTGCTACTGCTTATTTTAGATTTAAGTAGAAATGATTGGATTAAGTATTTTCCTGAAGAAGTATATTGGGACTAAATAAGTGGTGACAGCATTAATGGATGAAGGACTTAACACATTAGGAGAATTCAGCATTATTTCCTGGAAAAATGGGTGTCCTCAAAAGAAACTTCATGTGTACCTAAAAGATGAATTCCTAATAAATACTGCCAACTTAAATTACTGATTATTTCAGAAAAAGCTCCTGCTTCCTTGTGCAAAATTTGTTAATGAAACTAGAAAATGCTAAGAGAAAACAATCCATTCAAATTTGTTTTCAAGCTCTGAGACTAATGAAGATGATAGAAGAACTATCACCTTCTCCTGCTCTAAATCGGAGTTCATTTCAATGTTTCCAGAAACAAAAGAGATCTGCATAGGTTAAACAAACAGAAATCCTTGAAGTTCTGAATTTACTGGAAAAATTTGTGGTGGAGGCCACAAGCTCCAAACACACACAGATTGTCTGATGCTTAGCTCAAGGCTAAATCCTCACAGAATTAGAGAATTGGATATCACAACCAAATTAAATCCTAGGTGGCAGAAGAAAGCAGATTTCACATCTATATATGGCAAGCAACTGTCTGGTTTTCTCAGATTAACTGCACCTGACAGCATCATTAGAACTTCCAAAATGAAACTATAAACCAAGACAAAATACTGGGAACAAGTGATACAATCAATGAACCAAAGTTAGAATTGAATGGCATAGCATGGATTATTTTACTCTACCAAATCTCATCATTGTTTTTTTCTGGGTATCTCACTTTCTAACACTGTAACCTTATTTAGCCAAAAGATGACAAGAGATTGGTTTTATTATCCAGGTATAGCATAGCATTCAAAGCGTTTAAAGTTCTCTTCATAAAGATTACAGAATACAAACTATAACATGCTTCCTCACGAACCCTTCAACCAACAGCCTCTAGAAGTAGCATCATCAATATTACCTGGAACATATTCTCATCTCTGTTGCTGCTTTGCTTAGAGGAAGCTGCACCTTTAGAACTTTCACCAGTCTTTTGTTTCTTTACAGGCTTTTCTGGAGCTACTTGCTTTTTCCTCTTTGCCTTTAACCAAAAAATTAAAAAATATAAACAAAAATACAAAGCACATCCCATTTTATTAGTTATTAAAAGAAGAAATTAGAGAACTATTAATACAGTAAATTTTGGGTGGGATTTTCAAAAGTGCACTAAGATGTCCTAATTCTGCTCCTACTGAAGTCAATGGTAAAACTCTCATTGGACTCCAAGAGGAACAGATTTAGGAGAATAAGCACTTTTGTAACCCAAAGAAGATCTAAATAAAATTGAGGTGGACATTAAATTTTCTTTTTATACACACTCACCTTGCACTTTTTACATCTCCCCAATTCAAGGAAGAGGGAAGGAGAGAAAGAATAAAGGAGATATAGGAACATTCTGACTTTACCATTTTGTTACTAATTTACATACAGCACTCCAAGATCTTCATGCTTCCACACCTTATCTGCAGTGAACTACAGAATATACATAACAAAATAATACTGTTTTGTCCTATCCACAGAAAACTCAGCCAGCACTTCAAATACACAATGCTCACTACAATCATTGTAGCCCAGCATGTATATCAACTCTTGATGCGCTTGAGAAGCTAAACAATCATGTTTCTCAACATCAGCTTTCACAGCTGTTTAGGAGGAAAAGAAATGTTAACAGAGCAAGGGAACTAAAATGATTTAGTATTTTTGCTCTCACCACAGAGATCCACAGAACTCCAAGAACCTTGTGGTTAGATGCCACAAGTGAAATAACAAATGATACAAAGCCAATCAATCTTAAAAAAAGAAGTTTCATTCCATTTTTAGAAGGATCTCACCTTCTGACCACTGATCCCAGTTTTAACAAAAGGCTAGGCAACACAAATAGCATGGCGTACACATTCCATCAGAATTGAATTGCCTCCTAATCCAAGCCAGAAGAAGTTTGTTTGGTGTTTCGTTTATAAATTACTAGACTAAAATGCAGTAAACAGTTGTCCAATATTCACCTTTTTGTCAACTTCACTATCTGAATCACTGGCAGATGAGCTTGAAGACACAAGTTCCTTTGATTTAGGCATTCTGGAGAGAAGAAAGATAGTGAACATATCATATAGGAAACATTGCCCTTTATGACTGGAATGCACTCCCCAAACAGCTTTGCTAAGCCTCTTCTCTCATCTTATTCAAATATCTCATATTTGAAGCCAACATGAAGTGGCAGGAAACTTCAATATGTGTCTATCTGAGCAACATGTCATTATCATCCTAGTCCTTTATCTCCCTTTCCTTTGATCCATTCCCTTCATTTGTGTAGTGTCTCACTTATTTTGAAACCTCTTCAGGACAAGGACTCAGGGCAGGTGAAGTCAGTGTAGTTAATCCAATTCTGCAAGAGGCAGTAGCTATGTCAATGGAAGAAGCCCTCCCATTGACATAGTGCTGGCTACACCAGAGATTAGGTCGGTATAACTATGTTGCTCAGGGGTGTGGATTGTTCAGACCCTTGAGAGACGTAGTTATACTGATGTACGTTTATAGTGTAGACCTGGCCTCCGTTTTTACTTGATTTGTGATACATTTAACACATTTTGGGGTGCACAAAATAGTAATAAACAGCTCAGTCTAAGTTACTATGGATTTAATTTATTATCAAAACAAACTAATTAAACATTTCTACATACATTTCAATAGAAGTTTTCAATGAATGTCACAAAACATATGGGTACAACATTATCTAGCAAATGACTCCCTTCACTCTTATGTATTGTTATTTTGTCTACTTTGATTTCCATGTGACAGAATGACAAGTACTGGTTAAGAGATATAGACCCATCATCATGAACTTGTCTACCTATGTTTCAAGAAATTAAAAGAAAATATGGTGTGTGGTTAAGCCACATTGAGGTGAGATATCTAAAATTGTATTCTCAGTTCTGCCACATATTTCCTAGGTCAGGGGTTCTCAAACTGGGGGTTGGGACCCCTCAGGGGGTCATGAGGTTATTACATGGGGGGGGTCACGAGCTGTCAGCCTCCATCCCAAACCCCACTTTCCCTTCAGCAATGGTGTTAAATATATACAAAAGTATTTTTAATGTATACGTGGGGTGGGGGTCGCACTCAGAGGCTTGCTATATGAAAGGGGTCACCAGTTCAAAAGTCTGAGAACCACTGTCCTAGGTGATCTCAGGCAAACCACTTATGGCCCAATTTTCATTAGTTAGGCATGCATGGAAATCCATATCTTTTGAAGGCATACTGCCAGATGTGTCTACTCTGCAAACCTATCAATATAGTATATGAACATCTAGTATTCCATGTAGAGAAGAGGCACAGGAAGGATTCTAATTAATTGCTTTTAATACCTTTCAGCTTTTGAAAGAACAAAGCAGAAAAGTAGGTTATAAAAGGGAATAGTTTGTAAGGAAGGAACTATAGTGAGAGATTGGGGAGTATGTGGACTACTGGTTTATGTCAAGTAAGGGGGAGGATGACTATCAGGGCAATAACATAGTGCAAGGTAGTGTGTTAGGATGAAAGGCACAATAATATATGGCATGGGTAGCCAAACTGGCTCATGAGCTGCATGTGGCTCTTTTACAGTTAAAGTGGCTCATGGAGCCCCCCCACCACCACCTACCAGACTTGGTGGAGAGTGAGGAGGTTCAGGACCTCTGCAGGGTGGGGTGGGGTAGGGGCTTCTATCCAATGGGGAGGTGGCCTCAGGGCATCAAGCCCATGGGGCAGGCCTGTCCTAGCTTTCGAACTTCTGAAGATTGTCTTCTGTGGCTCAGAGGGTCAATAAGTTTGGCCACCCCTGACATATGGAATGAATACATGTGGGGAAAAGAACAGCGTCAGGTGAAAAAGCAGCCAAGGTGAGGGGAAATGGAACACAGGAGAGGAGGAGGGAGAATAGGAAATTGGAATGTGCTGAGGGTTACAAAAGGGATGCGAGGGGAAAAAAACCAAACAGTCTGCCATGTTACAAGGTTGTTAATGTGCTGAAGAGGGGCAGGACCCACTACGTGGGTGGAGAACAGGATGAAAGAAGGTAGGCCAGTGAGTCTGATACAGCCTGCAGGCAACAATACAGAATTTTAAAAAAGAAGGAGAGAGAGAACGAACAGCAAGAAGTGCATGAAAGGAATAAGGAGGAATGGGAACCAAGAATGAGAATGGGGTCAGGGAATAGAGAACCAATGAGGAATAATATAGGGGAAATTAGGGAAAGACATCATGGAGGAACAGGGCAATGGGGATCGAATGGGTCACTCAGGGGCAAGGTTATCTAGTATATAGGGTTAGGAAGACAGTGCACCACGCAGAGGGATACGGGTCACGAGGTGGGCGTGGATATGGGGCGCCCAGAGGAAAATGAGGTGGAGAGGGGTCACTGAAAGGGGAATGGAGGAAGAGGAGACTGGACAGGTCACTGCGTAGAGAATGGGGGACAGCCTACAAACACAGGAGAAGAAGGGGGAGGCGGTTCCCAGCCGCCATTTTCTCCCTCGTTCAGACGCTCCCCTCCCCCTAATGGAGAGAGAATGGGGCAAAGCCGGGACGAGTTAAGAAAGGGACACACGACACCGAATCACGGAGGGCGGACGGGGTGGGTGACTGGGGGGCGGCTCACGGCGTGGGGGGCGGCCGTCATGTCATGGAGAATGGGAGTGGGTCGCGCAGTGGGGGATGGGGGTAGGCGGTTCCCCGCCGCCATTTTCTCCCTCATTCGGATGAGCTTTCTTTGCCCCCCAAACATGGCAGCATCTCCTGACGCAGCGCCCCCCGCCCGCCCCCAAACGGTGAGCGGGAGGTGGTCTTCCTACCCCACGGCACTGGGCAGAGCAGGAGCGCGGCGGGAATCCCGCGGGCCGAGCCTTCCCCAGCGTTCGAGACGCGGCGGCTCAGCCTCCCGCCTGGTCCGAGCGCGGAGCTGCCCGACCACCCCTCCCCCGGCTCCGACAGGCCCTGAGCTGGGGGAAGGAGCTATAAGATGGCGGCGGGTGCCAGGCGCGCAGCGGCCCCCCCCCCATGGGGGGCGCGAGAGCGATACGATACTCACGTCCTGCTGGCTCTGCGTGCTGCTCTCTTCTCCGAAGCACACCACCACTAAGAGAAACGGAAATGTCGCAACCGGCAAGCCCCACCCACCTGCCCGCGTCATTACGTCCCGCAGCGCGTCACGTAGGGTGCTCCGGAGGCGGGGGTGTTTAAAGAGGAAGGAAGCGTCTCTTTACTCCAAGCCACGAGGCGCCATGGGCGGCCTCGTGCTTCCTTCCCCGGCCTAGAAGGGAACAAGCCCAGAGAACCGGCATCGTCCCCCCGCCCTCCACCTATTTACTCCCTTGAGCGGGGGGGGCGAAGCGTAACAGCCCCTTTGTGCAGGGCCTGTCTCTTGGTCTCTCCTGCACCCTAAATTGAAGGGAGACGGGACAGGTCAAGAGCAGGGACACTGGGGCCCGATCCCCTTGCACAGCAGGTGCATCTCAGCCCCCATGGCAGCTTGAGGACTACTAACACCAGGCCACCCTGCTGATAAGCTCAGCACAGATTTGGGGAGTAAACTAGTTTCACAGCCTTCAGCACTGGCCTTTCCAACCTGTGTCACAGCTATCACAGAGCCAGGGGCGGCTCCAGGCACCACCACGCCAAGCGCGTGCCTGGGGTGGCAAGCCACAGGGGGCGCTCTGCCAGTCACCGCAAGGGCGGCAGGCAGGCTGCCTTCAGCGGCTTGCCTGCGGAGGGTCCGCTGGTCCCGCAGCTTCGGCGGACCTCCCGCAGGCGTGCCGCCGAATCCGCGGGACCGGGGACCTCCCACAGGCAAGCCGCCGAACGCAGCCTGCCTGCCGTGCTTAGGGCCACAAAATACCTAAAGCCACCCCTGCACAGAGCAGTAGCTTGCAGCTGCATGGTTCTGGGGGCCCTATCACTTACCCTTGAGACTTTGTCCTTGTCCAAGAAGTCTCTAGGTCTTAGAGTTGCAAATAGAATCTTCCAAAGGTGAACAGCTGCAGTCCCACCCTGCAGTCAACATCTAAACATGCAGTAGTTCTAAAAGATTCCCTCATTCATCCCAATGGGTGTTAAATTGTAACTAGCATTCAGAATTAAGTGCTAGTTTAGTGATGAAATAGAGCTGTGCTGAGTTTCAGGGGAACATATAGTATTATCAGTTGCAGAGTTATACCAACTGCCCTACAGATAGTAGACAATGTTCCAAGACTGTCACCTTCCACAAGCACTACATTCACACTATTTCTTTATGAAGCTTCAGCCTCAGTCTTGGGTAGGGTGATCAGATAGCAAGTGTGAAAAAATTGGGATTGGGTGCGGGAGGGGGGGGTATAGGTGCCTATATAAGTAAAAGCCCAAAAAATCAGGACTGTCCCTATAAAAATCAGGAAATCTGGTCACCCTATTCTTGGGTGGCAGGGCTCAGGGCCCAGGCTTCAACCCCATGTGGCAGGGCTTTGGCTTTCTGCCCTGGGCCCCAGCAAGTCTTATTGCTGGCCCTGCTTGGCAGCCCCCCTGAACCCTGCTCACAGCCCCCCAGGGGACCTCAGACACCTGATTGAGAACCACTAACTTAGAACCTCCTCTGTACAATAATACAGCATGCACATCATTATGGGTATGTCTACATGGCAGCTGGGAGCAAGGTACCCAGCCTCAGCAGACAGACTCAGGGGAGCTTCACTTAAGCTAGCACACTAAAAATAGCAGTATGGTGTGGTCATTGCAGTTCAGGCTCTCAAGGGTCTGAATCTCCTCAGAAGTGGTAACATCCACACTACTATTTTTAAGCATGCTAGCTCATGCCAAGCTAGTGTGAGCAGGCTTACCCAGCTGGGCCTGGGACATTTGCTTCCAGCTGCAGTGTAGACATACTCCCTGCTAATAGATGGTAACCATGCAAATGAGATGATGTAACGCTAGTACAGCAGTGACTTTGCTATGTATTTGTTAAATGTCAGAGAATGCTCAGTATGAAGAAAGCATTTTCCAGAAACCTGAAGAATCTCATTCTGAGTTCTTCCACTGACCTGCCTCCCAAGTTTTTAGTACATGTTGCACATAAGGGTCTTTGGCACTGCTGGACAATCCACTTCATTTGGTGTCCCATGCCTGTCATACAAGATACTGTACCTGAAAGAGCTAGTTCTCTTCTCTTAACTCTAGTGAAGGAGTTTAATTCCTTGCTGCAAGACTCTGTGTGGAATACATGCACCTTGTCATTTGTATTAGCTAGAAGGTTCCATATCTTCATTAATAGCTGGGGCCAGATTAAGGTGTAGGCACTAGAGCCCATGCCTAGAGCCCTAGGAGTCATGTTATTACATCATCTATTTTTTAAGAGAAGTTTCTAGCCCTTCTAGTTGGAAAGAATAGGTTGAAAAGATGACCTGAGTGTACCCAATGCACTGATGTCTGAATAGGTCTACAGAGTCTAGAGCCTAAGACAACAGCTCTAAGATGGATGTACTACCCCATGTATCTCAATGAGGTATTAACACCAAGATTCACTGCTTTGGAGTGCCATGCCAACACCAGTCCAGCAAAGAACTCTCGGTAGCAGGAGAGCAAGAATGTAGCACCAGGGCCGCCCAGAGGATTCCGGGGCCCAGGGTCTTCAGCAGCGGGAGGCCCTTCCGTTCCGGGACCCGCCGCCGAAGTGCCCCGAAGACCCGCGGCGGGGGCCCCCCCGCTGCCGAATTACCGCCGAAGCGGGACCCGCCGCTGAAGTGCAGCCCGGTCTTCAGCGGTAATTCAGCGGGGGGGGCCCCCACTGTGGGTCTTCGGGGCACTTCGGCGGCAGGTCCCGGAATGGAAGGGGCCCCCCGCCGCCGAAGACCGGGCGGCGCTTCGGCGGCGGGTCCCGCTTCCCCCCCGCCCCGGCCCCAGCCTCTTACCCCCGGCTCCCTCCTCACCCGGAGTCTCAGCGCCTCGCTGGAACAGCCGCAGCATGTGTCCGGCGGGGCCTGAGCTCCGTCCCGCTCAGAGCCGCATGGTGAGGGGGCGGGGCTGGGAGCTCCACGCCGAGCGGAGGGAGCTGAGCTCAGCCCAGAGCTCCCTGCCCCGCCCCCTGACCACGCGGCTCTGAGCGGGGCGGGGCTCAGGGGCCCCAGCGGAGACTCGGCGCTTGATGCGCTGAGGCTCCAGTAGAGGGGCGGAGGCGGGAGCCTCCGCTGTTCTCTTGGGGGCCCCTGCGGAGCCCGGGGCCTGGGGCAAATTGCCCCCTTTGCCCCCCCTCTGGGCGGCCCTGTGTAGCACCCATCCAAGCAGATGCACTCCAGCTGCTGAGATAAACAAAGCTCCTGGCAACTCTCCCAGGGGGATAGAGGGCCCCAGTGTCCCTACCTTTCTGTGTGGGGAGAAGGGGGCTACCATTTTCAAATGGGGCTTTAAAGGGGCCAATTTCACAAAGCTGGAAACAATTGAGCTAAATCAGTTCAGAGGAAGAATTTTCTCAGAAAAATATGTATGATAATTGGGAATTGTTTAAGAACATTTTACTAGATGCCCAAAAAGACACAATCAAGGAAAAAAGCTGCATTGTTGTTGTTTTTTTAAAAGCTGGTTTAGAGAGGAATATTATTATATGGAAGAAGTGGGAAGTTGATAGTCATTAATTTAAATTAGAAGCTAGGAATTCTAGAAAATTGATATGGGGAAACAAAGACATGGCGAAATCTATGGCGAGCAGAGTTAAACACAATAGGAAGGAGTTTATGCATATTAGGAACTAAAAGAATTCTAACTAACTGTTATTGTCCATTAATAGAGGGAAATGATAGAATTAATAATAATGCAGAAAAGTTACATATTTCTGTTATTTATTTGGAGAAGAATCATCAGATATGAGTACATCATCTACACCAGGGGTGGGCAAACTTTTTGGGGCGAGGGCCACATCTGGGTGAGGAAATTGTATGCAGGGCCGGGGCGGGGGGGGGGGTGGAGTGCGGGATGTGGAGGAAGGGGCTCAGGACAAGGGATTGGGGCAGAGAAGGGGTGCAGAGTGTAAGAGGGGGCTCAGGGAAGGGGGTTGGGGTACAGGAGGGGTACGGAGTGCAGGATGGGGCTCAGGGCAGGGAGTTAGGGTGCAGGGTGCAGCAGGGAGCTCAGGGCAGGTGGTTGGAATGCACAGGAGTGCAGAAAGGGGCTCAGGGCAGGGAGTTGGGTGCAGGAGGGGTGCGAGGTACAGGCAGAGGGCTTAGGGCAGGAAGTTGGGGGGCGGGGGGCAGGAGGGGTTTGAGCTCCAGCCCGGTGCCGCTTACCTAAAGTGGCTCCGGGGTGGCAGTGGCGCACACCAGGGCCAGGGCAGGCTCCCTGCATGCCTGCCCTGTCCCCACGCCACTCCAGGAAGTACTGCGGCCCCGGGGGAGGGGGGAGGGCAGAGGGCTCTGCGTGCGCACATGGAGCCCTTTGCCTCCCGGCCCGGGGGCTGCTTCTGAGAGCAGCGCCAGGCCCGCAGCACCACCAGGGGTAATCCCGCGGGCCGGATCCAAAGCCCTGAAGGGCCGGATCCGGCCCGCGGGCCATAGTTTGCCCATCCCTGGTCTACACTCTTTCCATTCCACCCTCTCAGAAGGATGTTAAACAGCAGCTACTAAAAGTAGTCACTCTTAAGTCAGGAGATCCAGATAGCCAGCCCTTTTAAAGTCTTGGATGAAAGTTAAAGGGCTAACTGGACCATTAATGTTTATTTTCAATAAGTCTTGGAACACCAGGAAAATTCCAGAAGATTGGAAGAAAGCTAATGTTGCACCAGTATTTAAAAAAAAAAAAAAAGTAAATGGGAGGACCCAGATAATAAGCCTGTCAGTCTGACATGGATTGCAGGCAAGAAAATGGAACAGCTGATTCAGGACCCAGTTATTAAATAATTAAAGGAGAAGGAATATAATTCTGTAAACCCATGTTGATGGGCATTAAAGTAGAGCCTGTCAAACTAAGTTGATATATTTTTAGGAGATTCTAAGTTTAATTGATTACGGTAATAGTCTTGATGTAATAACCTGAACTTCTGTAAGGCTTTTGACTTGGTACATGACATTTTGATTAAAAAATTAGAAAGATCTAAAATTAACATGGAATGCATCAAATGAATTAAAGGCTGTAAACAGGGAATGGGTACCTGGAGTCCTGCAGGATTGACCCTATGCTATTTAACATTTTTTATTAATGACCTGGAAGAAAATATAAAATCATCTCTGATCAAGTTTGCTAATGACACAAAAAGTGGGGGAGGAGTAAATAATGAAAAGGACAGGTAACTGATCCAGAGCGACCTGGACCACTTGGAAACCTGGGCTCAAGCAAACAGTATGCATTTTGTTATGGCTAAATGTATATATCTAGGCACCAAGAACGTAGGCCATACTTACTGCTTCTCAGGATAGTCCTGCATTGTGAGTCTGAAAAAGACTGAGGGTTTTGGTGAATAATCATCTGAACATGCAATGCTGTGGCCAAAAGGGCAAGTGCAATCCTTGGTGCATAAACAAAAGTATCTTGAGTAGGGGTGAGAGGGAGAGAGACTGTTTTACCTCTGTATTTGGCAGTAGAGCAACCATTGCTGGAATACTGTGTCCAGTTCTGGTGTCCTCACTTCAAGAAGATTGTTGGTACATTGGAGAGGGTTCAGAGAAGAGCCATGAGAATTATTAAAGGATTAGAAAATATGGCTTATAGTGACAGATTTAAGGAGTTTGATTTAGTTCAACAAAAAGAAGGTTAAGGAGTGAATTGATTACGGTCTATAAATACCTATGAAGGGAACAAATATTGAACAGTGGTCTTGTAATGGGTTTCCCTCAGAATGCCACTTGGAACTGGGATACCACTGAGCCCTCTGACCCAACAGCCTAGGCTCCCTCTCTCACTGAGCTGCTGTGACAAGTTGCAGACCCACTCCCAGTCCTAAATGTCCACCAGCATTCATACAGGTAGGGACACACCTAGCTGCAGTTACCTGCAGGCTCTCTGACCAGCCCCTGCATGAAACAACAATAGAGAGGCTACAGCCAATGTAACCACCAGGTTCCCAGCCTATGGCCCAGAGCTGTACCGTCCTGCCCTGCTCCAAACCACAACTACTATGAATTTATTATCCAGGTGCCCCGCCCCCCACAATGTGGAAAGAAATATGCAACAGTCTTTGTCCCTTGACCTATGATTTTCCATGCACTTCATTCCAACTTGTTGGTCTAGATTAAAACATAAACAAGTTTATTCATTACAAAAAGATAGATTTTAAGTGATAGCAAACAGATCAAAGCAGATTACCTAGTAAATAAACAAAAATGCAAACTAAGTCTAAGATACTAAACAAATAGGATATGAATTAACAAATTCTCACCCTGGCTGATGATACAAGCAAGCTGTAGGTTCTTAAGGGACAAGCTGCACCTGCTTTGCAGCTTGGAATCCCCCAGGTCTTTCATACAAAGGCTAGAAATCCTTTTAGCTTGGATCCAGCACTTCCCCCAGTTCAGTCTTTTCTGGGGACACCTGAAGAACAACCTTCTTGTGTGGGGAATGGAGAACCACTGATGATGTCTCTCCCTGCCTTATATAACTTTAGCATATGGTGGAAACCCTTTGTCCCAAACTCAGTTTGTGGGAAAAACACTTACATCCCAAGATGGAGTCCAGAGTCATGTGGCCTGGTCACAGGCCCTTGCATACCTTGTCACAGAAGCCATTACTTACAGGCTGTCTGGAGCATTCTCAGGAAGGCTCACCAGGCTTGTCCTAAGGCCTACTGTTTTCCCTAATGGATTATTAATCTGAATAAGCCCTTCCCCACCCACAATCTAGACTGAAAGCATCTTGCCTAGTGGGCATCACCCAGGTGTAACTACATTTGAAGTACAGATACAGTCAATATTCATAATTTCAGATACAAAAGTGATAAATGCATATAAATAGGATAATCGTATTCAGCAAATCCTAACTTTTCCAATGACCTCTTACATGACCCATCTTGCATAAAATACATTATAATGATGCTATAATCATAATATCACTATGAAGAATATGGGGTGCAGTATCACAGGGCTCTTCAATTGAGCAGAGGTATAATGCAAAGTTGAAGCTAGCTAAATTCAGACGGGATATAACTTTTTTTTTTTTTTTAAATCAGTGAGTAATTAACCATTGAACAATTTACCAAGCGTGGATTCCCCATCACTGAGAATTTTTACATGAAGATTGGATGTTTTTCTAAAAGATATGTTCTATGAATTATTCTGGGAAGTCTTACACAAGCAAGGCTAGGTGACTCAGAGGTTAAAATGCCCAGGGTCACTCTACACTAGTTCTCCCACCATGGTTATTACTAGCACAGCTGCACTAGTGTTACACCAACAAGAGGAGATTTTCCATAATACACTCAGCACAGACAAGGTATAGGAAAGGGGAGTGGGAATAGTCTCAATATTACCATCCAAATAAAGTTGTTTGTTGAGGAGAGATACAACTGATGAGATGTTGGGTCATCAGCCTCAGCAGTTTATTCTAAAGGACAAACACATACAATAATGTATTAGAAAGCAGGGTTACAAATGTCTCCACTCCCCAAAATTTCACAAACTTATCAGCTAGGTAGGCCAGCAAGATGTATTATCAACTACATGTCAAAGCAAGGATAACCTCCAAAGAATCAGAGTAAATATCAACAAACCCCTAATAGCATTCTTGGGAAAAAATACTTACTTATAGGGATGAAAAGGAAACGGTTTTCTTAGGGAGACAGGCATTTTCTGTAGATAAACTCATTCTGTACTAAAAGCCAGCAATACATCGAAAGTCTTCTCCATTTTGTTTAACATGAACGCAGTCAGTCATCATATTTCTTTGTTCATCCCTAATCCACCACATATAAAGAACACATTCCATACAAATGAAAGTCACAAAATATGAGGTAAACCCGCTCTTCTACTCCTCCTGCCCCCTCCCACAACCTTTTAAAAACCTCTTTAATGTTCATAGAATAATTATGGTAGAAGGAACAAATAGAAAAAGACCACCACCCAGAAAAAAGTTAGTTCATTTTTACAGATAACTGTTAAGTATGGAATGGGTTATTACACTGTTCTGTCTCATGCAGGGAAAAGAAACCCCTCTTATTTGAAAGAATAAAAAGTTTTAGTTCAATTATCACTAGAGCTAGGTAAATAGCCTATTCTCAAATTTAACTCAAGACTTTTCCCATCAGTTGCACGTGTATTATATATATACACACACACACACACACTAGTTGTAGAGAAAACAAAGTGAATCCATCCCAAGGCTCAGATACTAGAAGAAAAATGAAAATAGCCCAGCATTATTTTAAAACAAACATACACACAATTTTTGAGCCAGTCTCATGACTTTTAAGGGCCTAACTCATGATATTTGAATGCTTAAAGTTAGTAATACTGTGTCAGTATATACCTGAAATTAGAGTCACACACAGCTGATCAGGTTCTAAATTAGAATGGTGAAGGAGAAAAAAAAACACTCTAGATTAGGAGGAAGAGGAAGAAATGAAGGTAATGTTTAGCATAGCCACAAATACATTCAGCAGGCATTTTTTGATTACTATAAATTACAATAGGGAAGACTCCATACATATAGAACAGACCTGGGTTTCAAGAGGTGAGAGTTTCTTTAGGAATATTAAAAACATTCCTAAATACTTAAATATAGAAGGTGTTCTTTTTTCAGACCCTTATCTAATGAACAAACCCTCATACTAGAATAAAAATACCTGCACAGTCTTTTATAATTTGCAAGTATTCCCACGCACTTTGCTCTCTTAAAGGGCTAACAGCTTTTATTCCTTAGTCCTAATACAAAAAACTTTTATGGACATTAAACACAAATCAAAATAGAGAATGACAAACACATTCTAAGTTATTTTTATATTTTAAATCAAGGACTTGGGCCCTAAAAGAAATCAAAATAAATAAAGGATACTAGGATTTTCCCTTATGGTTCTTAATTAGTTAATCCATCCCATCTGGCCTATTTTCCTAAGAAGGCACCAAATCTGTTCTAATATCCATAGTTCCAAGCAGCAGAGTAACCTCAGGAAGGAAATGTTTGGTTAAAGTGAGAGATCTAATGTTAAACTTCCCTATGATGAGGGGTTCCTTTGAGTAGTGTTTTGCTACTTAAGCCTGTTTCAAAAGGCAGAAACAGATTCTGGCCATTTTAGGAAAAAAGTTAAGACGACTTACTCTCCCAAGGTAAACCCTTCTTCCACTTGCTGACACATGCTGACTCAGGTGGTTCAGTTCTACTTTCAGAACCCTTAAAATACCTTCCATATTGGGTGTATTCTCTGTCTAAACTCTCTTCCTCATGAATTTCCTTAAAAGGATGTAAATCCTTCTCCTAATTCAATAATTGCATGAAAACTTCAATTTAATTTCACATACAAGTTTGGCTGGAAATAATATTGCAGTGCTGGATCTTTGCTCTTCATTCAGAGGGAGAAATTTTAGCCAGCATGCTTAGGTAGTTGGATGAGAATGAGGAAAAATATGACACTGCCACTTTTCCAATAAAATCTGCTTTAGCCATATAGCACTAATTAACTGCATGGTTCTTGACTCCTAATGCTATAAATTGTACAATTAATATTTGACAAGGTATATTTTTATTATTTTGTCTATAGCACTTATATTTTTCAGTAATTTTGAGCTTCAATACATTTTAATGGATGTGAAAAAAAAATTGTCAGTTACAAATGAACGCTCTAATTTTATTCTTCTACCCCACCACACCCCAAAATAGGTTCTAGACCTATGCAATGTGTGATGAGAACAAACTGGGCTGAGGGGAGAAAGTGTGAAGGATACAATTAGGCTATGCAGTTACTTGTGTGCCATGATTGGTTCTCTGTGTGTTGCACATGCATTATGAATTCTAATTAACTAGCTTTATAATTTTATTATGAATTGTATAAAACTCAAGATTATTGGATGGGTTTTTTTTCTTTTTTCATGACTCTTGTTGCACTGAAACAACAGGGAGTCCAGTGGCACCTTAGGGCATAAACTATCTAAAGAAGTGGGTGTTTTACCCACAAAAGCTTATACCCAAATAAATCTATTAGTCTTTAAGGTGCCACCGGATTCCCTGTTGTTGTTGGAGATACAGACTAACATAGCTACCCTCTGATACTTGTTGCACTGAGGCTTTGTAAATGTTGGTAACCTATCATCATTGGTTTAATGAATGGTTTAATTCATTTTATTTACTTGCATCTTAGCCTGGAACATCCACCACCTAAGCCTGTTGCCAAGAGGTAACACATTTTCTTTAATCACCAGTCTCTGTGACAAGAGTGTTAGCACTGCTCAACTTAGGCTTTTTCTTCACTGCTTAAAAAGGGGTGTGTAGAGGCGCAGGGTTCTTTTACAAAAAGATAACTAACTCTCTGTAAAAGGACACATTTTGGGGAAGTGAAGACCGACTTAGTCTGGATGTCCTATCCTGTGTGTGGAAAAAATGTAAATTCATCTTCTTTTGTAGAAAATTCTGCCCTGCCCTCTGGTGGCCAAACAGGGGCCATTTTAAATTTGAGGTTTTTAATAGCCTGCAGGAATATCTTTTAAAGAAACCTTTTCCACTCCTGGACAAAAACTTCCAGGACTACTCAAGGCTGGCTCTGTCTATGATTGAGAGCTTCCAAAGAGGCTAGTTTTGTGGGGAGAGAAGGGATGAAGGGAAACCTACATCATGCAATGCTGTGATACAATAGCAGATATTTGCATCCTGTATAGGCATCATGATACTCAAATTAAACGGTCAGAATGGATGGCAAAATGCTAAACTGCTTCTTTTTCTATTTCACCATGAAGTGGAGATCTGCTCCTGTTCCTCCTACTCCAAAGTTGAAGAAACCAAGGGTACGTCTACACTACGGGACTATTCCGAATTTGCATAAACCGGTTTTGTAAAACAGATTTTATAAAATCGAGTGCGCGCGGCCACACTAAACACATTAAATCGGTGGTGTGCGTCCACGGTTCGAGGCTAGTGTCGATTTCTGGAGCGTTGCACTGTGGGTAGCTATTCCGTAGCTATCCCATAGTTCCCGCAGCCTCCCCCGCCCCTTGGAACTTCCGGGTTGAGATCCCAGTGCCTGATGGGGCAAAAATCATTGTCACGGGTGGTTCTGGGTAAATGTCATTAGTCACTCCTTCCTCTGGGAAAGCAACGGCAGACAAGCATTTCGCGGCTTTTTTTCCCTGGATTGCCCTGGCAGATGCCATAGCATGGCAATCATTGAGCCTGTTTTGCCTTTTGTGACTGTCACCGTATGTGTAATAGATGCCGCTCACAGAGGCGATTCAGCAGCGCTACACAGAAGCATGCTTTTGCTTTTGCATGATAGCAGAGATGGTTACTAGCCATACTGCACCATCTACCATACCATAAATTGGTAATAAGATGGTCATGGTTACCAGTCCTTTTGCACTGTGCCATTTGCTGCTGTCATAAGTGCCCCTGGCCAATCAGCCAGGGGCGCAAAAGCCAAAATTGGGAATGACTCCCTGAGTCAATCCCTCCTTTTTGGTATCTAAAAATAGAATCAGTCCTGCCTAGAATATGGGCAAGTGTACTAGAGAACCACTGTATCATAGAGCCAGAGAGCACAGCTGCTCTGTGTCAGATCCCACAGAAATTATGAGCTGTATGCTATTCACAGGGGGTGCTCCTGCAACAGCCCCACCTGTTGATTCCGTTCTTCCCCCAGCCTTCCTGGGCTACCATAGCATTGCACCCCCACTTGTGTGATGAATTAATAAAGAATGCAGGAATAAGACACAGTGACTTGTTAGTGAGAAATGAGTGGAAGGCAGCTTCCAGCTGCTATGATAGTCCAGACAGGACAGTAAGGAGTGTGGAGAAGAGGAGCCCAGCATCCCTCTGCTAGTCCAGGGGCAATTGAATCTTTTCTTTACACATGAAGGGTGGGGGCTGATAGAGCTCAGCCCCCTGTTGCTATTATGAGGATGGTTACCAGCCATACTGCACCATCTACAAGGAAAAATTAGGGCCAGGCGCCCTTGATTGACCTCACTGATGCTAGTCGGCATGGTTACCAACCCTTTTGCACTGCCCCATGTGCCAATAGACTGATGACGAGGACGGGTATCAGTCGTATTGCACCATCAGCCACCCATGGCGGGGGGGGGGAGTGAGGATGTTAGTGTTGACGGCTGCAGCATCGCGTCTATCTGCAGCATTCAGTAAAGATAGGGTGACATGTAAAAGAGTCAAGAGAGGATTGTTTTCCCTTTCACTTCTGGGGGTGGGTGGGGGGGTGCGTAAATTGCCGAGCTATGCCCTGACCCACCGCGGACACAGTGTTTGACCCTAGAAGCATTTGGAGCTCAGCCAAGAATGCAAATGCTTTTCGGAGACTGCAGGAACTGTGGGATAGCTTGAGTCCTCCAGTCCATGAGCGTCCATTTGATTCTTTGGCTTTCCGTTACGCTTGTCACGCAGCAGTGCGCTGAGCCCCTGCTATGGCGTCTGTCTGGAGATTTTAAAAAAATGATTTTGAATTTCGTCTTCTGTAACGGAGCGCTGATAGAACAGATTTGCCTGCCCTTACAGCGATCACGTCCGCATGGTCCATGCGGGAGCTCTTTCTTTATTTTGATTTTTAACTGCATCGCCACACGTGCTGATCGGAGCTCCATGCTGGGCAAACAGGAAATATTCAAAAGTTCGCGGGGCTTTTCCTGTCTACCTGGCCACTGCATCCGAGTTCAGATTGCTGTCCAGAGCGGTCAGTGGTGCACTGTGGGATACCGCCCGGAGGCCAATACCGTCGATCTGCGGCCACACTAACCCTAATCTGATATGGTAATACCGATACTAGAGCTACTCCTCTCGTTAGGGAGGAGTACAGAAACCGGTTTAAAGAGCCATTAAAATCGATTATATGGTGCCTCCTAGTGTGGACGGTTGTGGCGTTAAATCGGTTTTACGCTCCTAAAACCGATTTAAACGCCTAGTGTAGACCAGGCTCAAGATTAAAGATTCACTTTCCATTTGTGTTCCTATCTGTTTTTAGGTGCATCTAAGTTTGGGTGAAGGAGGGAACCCACCCTTTGGGCTAAAATGTATCATGTTTATTATTTCCCCCCCAACAACATTTTTCCATCACTTGTTAAAATAGTTTGACTATTTTTGTGGTATCTCAACGGGTGAAGAGATGGGAGAGGACTCTTTCCTTATTTAAGAAATATTTTCAGATACATGTTAACCTGTTTGAATAATTTTTTTCTTTGCCTACTCCCTTTCCCACCTACTTCTTCACTTTTTTCACCACTTTCCTTTTCTCCCATTTAAGGATGCAGAAACAGCTGCATCTCAAACTGCCATGGGGAGAGTTTATCCAAAAGTAATGGTGTATCCAATTTGCTTCAGATTACAACTCCCATCATTAAGATGTGGGATGTTTTTCTTCTAGGTATTATTTGTGCTTAATGCTGCAGTTCATCCTGCGCACTAGATCCTGCAAGCTACTACTCACGTGAGTAGTGAAGTATAGTTCATGTAATGATTTCTGGTGACTATATGAACTGTGAGCACTCTAATCAGTAGGAAATTGCTGAGGAATGTTTAGTAAAATAGTGTTGATATTTTGAGGAAAACTCTAGAGAATTTTCTAAAAGTAGTTCCTCACCCCACCACCACAGGGATATTTTAAAAATACTCTTACAACAAGTTGTTATAGTTCCATATCTAAATGAAGTGATTATACTACTGTCTCTTTAAAACAAGCTAAGCATGAAGAATCAGTCAAAATTAAACTATGTGGAAAAGCAACTTCTGTGTAGCTACATCAGGCAGCAAAGTGGAAAACCCAAGTCTACATCTGGAGTGAGTGCAGCTCGATAGTGCTGAACTCTTAAATATTCTGCACTCAGTTTGTATAACAAACTCCTTGTGATCTACATAGATTCTGCTTGTGCAGAATGAGTATAAAATATGAAATAGAAATCAGTACTGTAGATAAGACAAGAGAATGCTCCTCCCAGATTTTTAGCTCCAAAAGTCTGAGAAGAGACAAATGTTGCAAATCTATTTGTTGAATCTTGGAGATAAGGTGGAATCACAAGGTCTGCACATCTCCTGCAGACGACTTGTTTAGCAATGTCATTTAAAAACAAAACTAAACACCCAGAGGTCATTTGTCAGAGGAAGAAAAATTTCAAGGATGAAGTGAAAAAGAAAATCACAAACACTGTAAACCTGAAGTCCAGTTATGGAAAATTAAGTAAGTCAACAGTTTCTTAGGAGCAAAATTACTCTTTTTTTTTTAAGTGTCCTGACTCCAATCGAGGCTCTAATGACTTAATTCCCAGTTCTGTGCATTTTTCTGTGTAGGTGTCAGCTTGTGTAGAACATCTTGCAGGATAAGATCTTTAGCTGCCATGAAAGCAAAAGCAATTAAAATGGCTCTAATTACTAGCTGCTTTCTTCTCAGAGAGAGGATCCAAGAGAGCACTTTCACCCATGGCACACTGTCTGTTACAGGAGATTAGTAATTTTGGTAGTCTGAGATGTAAACTAAAACATCTATGTTCACCTTGTTCATTCTCTTACCAGTGCAAGTTTCTTTCCTTACTCTGCCTGAGTGGGAACAAAGATAACAAGAGGAGTACATATCTTTATTTCCTCTTGTGAAGTTACTCCATTGGCTTATGAAGCTAGGTGGAGTGATTTGGTACTACTGGTATGCTAATAATTGTGGGGAAAGTTATGTGATTAAACTATTGCAGATGCATAATCAAAACCACAGATGCCTCCCTTTTGTTATGCAGATGACATCAGATGTCTCCTTTTTGTTATGCCTATTTTATAAATATGTCCATATTGAAATAAAAGGTAAAAATTATCACTAAGAAGTCTGCTAATACATTTTGGCAGTCACTGTGTTTTTTTTAATGATAATAGATACTCTCAAGCTGTGATAATTTAAAAAGGAGATGACTTAAACACCTTTTTTAAAAAATCACTTTGAAACAGAGCAAAATCCTTCTTCAAGGAGTGAAATTCTTCTCAATGATTAATTTAAAATTAAATTTAAAAAGAGTGCAACATGACAGACCTTTTTTAGTTTATTGAAGCTGCTGCAGATATTGGGTCTTAAGGTCAATATTGCCCACTGAAGGGGGGAAAAATCAACTCGTGTTTAGTCATTCCATTTCAAGGGATTTGCAACTATCAGCTCCCTAATTAAGGAAATTGCTTAAAGGTGGAACAGAATGGAACTCAATAGGTGAGAAGTAAATGCATCTAGTCTACCGAGCATAACTTTGACTATAGTTACACAAATGGTGAACTTGGTCCCATATATTTGGAGATTCTTTTAGGGTTTTTTTGAGGAATCTTAGGATGACAGGTTTCCTAACAAAGGTGATCATGTTCACTGTCTCTAAACTGTTCATACTGGGTCAACACTAAAGGACTGTATTTTCAAAGGAACCCTCTACACATCTATTTGTGTGAGTGGAATGGGTAGTTTGTGGACTTTGTGCCTCAACTTTGCAAAGGGATCCACCTATGTGGGCTCTTTCTTTCATGCCATGTTGTGTTGGTAGATGCAGTAGGCCCCCACATGGATATTATAATAAGGGATCTACCATTTAAGATTTTGCAGGATCAAGGCCTGATGGGCAGACCCCTGCATGTGCCCAACAGGACCCCACTGATTTTAAGGGTACTCTATGCAGCTATAAGAAACTCACTGCAGGATCAGGGTGTGACTATTCATTTGCTCTGATCTCCCACATGTGGAAATACAATCTGTTCAGAGGGAGGGACCTGCAAAAGCTGAGGGTGTGTATAGAAAGGAGTGAAAATCTAGTGACTGCCACTGACTGACTACCTGTATCACACATCTGACGGAGTGGGTATTCACCCAGGAAGGCTTATGCTCCAATACGTCTGTTAATCTTTAAAGGGCCACAGGACTCTTTGTTGCTTTTTACCTGTACCTCGAGTCACATGCTACGCTCACTATATTTTAATACTGTATATAATGTGCACCTGTACAAAGATAGTTGTAATGGAACTACTGATACATGCAATGACGTATACAATACTTTCGGTGCAAAACAAATGAACGTGTTTCCCCCAGAAGAAAGGGCAGAAGGTGCATGTGCAAGATTATAGGCAATACGTGACTGGCTTCTTTACCTCTTCCGGCTCTGGGACAGTGGCGCAAGGGGAGAAACTACATTTCCCATCAGCCGCTGCCCATCCCGCGCATGCACATTCTCATTGCGGCACCCTTCCCCAACGCCAGCGAGCCAGCTGCGACATCGCGCGCGATGGCAGGACGGACGGGGACTACATCTCCCATCAGCCCCTGGTGCTCATCCGGCGCATGCGCAGCACTTAGGCCTGCTCGCACAACACTTCGTCGTTGTTGAGGCCGTAGGTGGGTGGGGGGAAGGGAGAGAGAGCGAGCCAGCCAGCGCGCGGCGGTGAGGAGGGAGGGGGTGAGAGTTGAGAGTTCAGCGGCCGCCGCCACTGCTGCCAGCCCGGACTCATGATTCCCATATGCCCGGTAGTTTCCTTCACCTATGGTGAGTAACACCGCTCGGGTGGGGCGGGGGAGGGGACAGCGGCTGCGGGCCGCGCGCGGGGGCTGCCTGAGGCGCCGTCTCTGATCTCGCTCGCTCTCTCTTTCTCCCCCCTCCCCTCCCTGCCGGGCCTCCCGCCATGGCCCCGACCGTCGCCGCTGCCGCTTCGCCGCCGCAGTGCCCAGCCGGCTGGGGGAAGATGCCAAAATGGCCACCGGCAACTACTTTGGATTCACCCATAGCGGGGCTGCTGCCCAGTATAGGTAACCGAGCGCCCCGCCCTTCGCCTCCCTCTGCCGGCTCGTGCGGGTCCGTGCTTGGCCCCTGGCGCCCGGCCCTCGCGTGCGTGCGCCCAGCCGGGGCCCCTCGCCCACTCCCGCACCCCGTGTGGGGCCTCTCCCCGCGGCCCCCATGTGCCTGGGATTCCTCCGCCGCGTGCGGCAGGGCCGGGGCCTCCCCGATCCGGTGGTGGGCGGGGCGGAGCGGGGCTCCGTGCGGAGGAGGAGCAGCAGCTCTCTAGGCCCTTAAATTAAAATGGCCACTTAGTCTGCGACGCCAGGGAAACAGAGCTGCCTCCTCCTTTCACACCCTCCTCGATAGAGGGGGGGTTTATTTCCCCTCCCCCCGCCCCACACATGGTGGGAGAGTCTTTGTTACGCTGCAGAAGCCCCTCGGAGTGAGTGGGTGAATGAAGGAGAGTTTAAAGCACCAGGAACATGCGGTGGAGGGGGGGTTAGTTTTCCACAAAGATACAAACAAAATCCTCCTTTGCAGAAGGGGTAGAGAGGAAAGGCCATTAACATCTATTCCCACTGAAGGTCTCTACTCAAATATGAGAGACTTGAAGTTCCT
This sequence comes from Mauremys mutica, assembly GCF_020497125.1. Classification (NCBI taxonomy): domain Eukaryota; kingdom Metazoa; phylum Chordata; order Testudines; family Geoemydidae; genus Mauremys; species Mauremys mutica. Next base: position 22,058,060 of record NC_059077.1, on the reverse strand, counting down.
GTAGTGGAGTTTAGTGTATAACTGTACATATCGCTTACAGATAAGGCGGAGAAAGCACTTGGATAAAGCATTAACATGTCCATAGTTATAATTATGTGGACTGATCTTTTAGCTAAGACTTCTTTGTCAGCACTGTCTGCTGATAGTGGCAGAATTTGGTATGTGATCTGAGGGGTTGGGATTGTTTGTATTACAGCAGCATCTACTGGACCTAATCAGGGGACAAAACCAATTTTTACTAAGAGCTGTGCAGGCATTCCCTTTAGGAGTCTGTTTTATTCACCTATGTCTTGTTGCTAACTAATAATCTCAACCCCTCTCAGCTATCTGATGCTAATACAATTGTGTTCATATAGGTTAGCTGTATGCATAATATAACTATTTGCCTAACCGATGATTTGGGGAAGGTTTATTTTTAAAAGGAACCTTGAGATCATTCAAAATCTATGGTGCTTGTTTACCAAAATTTATCACATGGAGAGACACTGAAAAGTACTCCTAAAATAACTCAAAATAGAATAATGGATATTGGAAATTAGAGATGATTGCTTCCATTCTCTCTTGGAAGTACAAGTAAAATGTGAGATATCAGCTCTTGATAGATTTGCCAGTTGTTATATATGCACAGTAAGCATACATGTCATTTAACAACTACAGTCATATTTGTAAATGACTTCCTGAGAGAACAGCAAAAATCCTTCACCCTGGAAAAAAAAACTGTAAACAGTTCTCTTAACTCTGAATAACAAACACTGTTCTAACACAAAACAAAATTGTTTTTTTTAAATGAATCCCAAATTACTGAATCTTGCAGTTCTACAGTTTTGAACTGTAGACTAACACAAAATAATTAATATTCTCTTTATATTGGGTTGGAGGGAATTTAGAGTTGACAAGATGAGAACTCGAAAGAGTGAGGTTTGGAATTTCCCATTGAAGCACACAGTAAAAGTCCTTCATTGCAAGAGGATGAGACTTTAAAAATTGATTCTGTAATTAATTCTAAATAGAATCGTAGGCGTTAGTGATGGAACAGTCCTATTTGATTATTGTGTTCCCCTTGCAAATGCAAGATATTGTTTCATAGATACATTAGTGCAGGAATCTCCTTCTGCTAAATGAGTTAGATTTCACAAATATGGATGTGAAATGAGATAAAGTAAGCAGTATTCAACATACCCTTTGTATACAAGACAGATTAAGACAAAAAGACTTTAAATGTTTTGTTGGAAAAAAACAGCCAAAACCAAAAATCCATCACAAGAGGAAGAGATTCCAAAAAAACTTGCCTAAAAATGAATCTCTTACAAGGGACTTTACTTCCCAAGTGAGTAAGACTCAGCAGGTCCATAGTAATTTATTTATAGAACTGTACATGTCACTGTGCAATATTTGAAAAAGACAAGGTGGTGAAGGGCAATTCAGCAAAAGTACTAACATGCCCTTTATACTAAAATAAAAAATAACCCTACATGGCTGATTACCCTCATTCAAAATGTTCCAATTTATCTTAAGTATATCTCTGAAACACACAAAGAATAAAAATAAAGTTTGCATCAGTGGAGGATAATACTTCAAAAACTAGGGTTACAGAAATTACAGAGAGAATAAATCTACTTACTATTTGTTAATCTGTTGCTGTGAAGGTACAGGATTTAATACCCGGGCAGAGGACATATCAGCAGGTCTTAAATAAAGATGGACAAAATCATGAATTGTTGAAGACTAACTCGCAGATTTGAAATGTAAGACTTCAACTGATTGCACCTGTAGCAGTTATGACTAAATGCTTTGTTACCTGCTTTGCATCATTGCTAGTCTATTTGGACATTTAAAAAGTGGCCCATCCCATATTAAAGGTGCACTAATATAGCTAATTTTTGTACTAAGTACCAAAATGCCCATCCCACTAATAAATATACGTCAAACACATAATTACATAATCTTTCATGCAGGCATAAGTCAGACCCTTCCAACTCTTTAAAAATATACGCTCAAAACTCTGGCCAGTTGGGACAACATTAAGGCTAGATCCTGGAAAAAGATCCACATGGGCTATACTTTATGATTATGTTTAGTCCCATTGACTTCACTGGACATGGATGAAGTTACAAGGGTCTCTTTACATGAATTTCCTTCCTGGATCTGAGCCATAATTATATTTTTGAATATCTCAAAATACATATTAAAACTTAAAATCCCTCACTGAAAACATCCAAAGCAAAATAATTTTTCATCCCGAGAGAGACTAAATAGTTCTAAATTTGTCAGGTGCTGGGGGGGTGGGGGGGATATCTTTCCCTTTAATTCAGAACAGATTTTTAAAATGAGACCAAGTACCAACCCTGTTAGCACCCCAAGTACACTGATTAAATATATAGTTTTTCAACAGAAAAATGATGGATATATTACATAAGAACTACTGTGTCAAAGTATAAATAAACTAGGTAATTCCTCAGTTTATTAAAATTGATGACAAAAAGAGGAAGATGAAAATGTAACTGGAATAGAAATTGTTTGTGTGCTATTAGTATTGCTGTGAACCTAGTTTATTGCCTAATCTACCTTCATTTCATAACTAAATATTAACATTCTTTGTATGACAGGTGAATCAAAAGTATTTTAAAAAATCTAAAATTAATGCATACTTATTTTTAAAAAAATACAAATGTAGAAGGTGAAGTAAAAGTCTTTTTAGGAGTGAGGGCCTGAGTTCAGGTAATTCAAGATTACTGTGTTGTGCATCTGTTCATAACATCACTTACACATAAAACTATGGAAGCGCAGTGTACCTCCCTGAACTGATTAGGTGATTAAAGAAGCATAGAAGTCCCTTATGTTGATAAGTAGGAGATGAGGTAATATTTTGAACATGTAATATGTAAACCAGCTGCAAGTATACATTTGTAAACTGAAGGCAGACAAGGAAACGGGCAAAGTGCCCACATTTCTACACAAATAATGGAGTAGAAGTGTTCTTATTTCCTTCACTCTTAGGCTACGTCTACACTACCCGCCGTATCGGCGGGTAGCGATCGATTTTTCAGGGATCGATATATCGCGTCTCATCTAGACGCGATATATCGATCCCCGAACGCGCTTATATCGATTCCGGAACTCCACCACCGCGAACGGCGGTGGCGGCATCGATATGGAGAGCCCCGGAGATCGATCCCGCGCCGTGAGGACGGGTAAGTTATCGATATAAGATACTTCGACTTCAGCTACGTTATTCACGTAGCTGAAGTTGTGTATCTTATATCGATTTTTCCCCTTAGTGTAGACCAGCCCTTACACCACTACTTATAATTTCCTACTGCCCATTAGTCACTTCTATATAGGCTTCATTCAAAACCATTTACGCAGACCATATAGTTGTAAACTGTAATGTTACAAGGGAAAAACATACCTTAATTGGTCATTTCAATAATGTAAACTGCTATAGATACTCCATTACCTTTATAGTTTGTACATTCTGTTAATGGTATTGACACACACAAAAATTCACTTTACAGACTTTGATTTGCAACATAAAACTTTCAACATTTAAAGAAATATTAACAAACTATGATGGGATATGTTGGGAGTTAATAAGTACATATGGTACCTTGTGAAGTAATCCTTCCCTTTTGTGGCCCTGAGCTCCCTGATCCACTATTTGCCCAGGTTCTTATATTGGCACCTATCACCATTGTATCTGAGTGTGTTTGAGTATAAATGACAATAGCATAATCACTTCCCTACTAACAAGAGGCAATGTTAGATTCTTGTTTTAATTACTACTGACTGTAGAAGTGTGTGTGTGTGTGTGTGTTGGTATGTGAGAGAGGGTACTATTGAGGGAAAGCTTAGGCAAAGAGGTGGGGTTTTCATTTGGCTCCAAATATGATGAAGTTAGTGATCTTCCTTATTTCATGTGGCAATAAGTTCCAAAGTCTTGGCCTGGCTTCTGTGAACATCTTACATCTCTCACTGTTGGTTGTCAGTTTCACTGTTTCAGTAAAAGAGGTCATAGCTACAGAGAGAGAGGCAATTTTTCAAACTAGACCTAGTTCAGTGACCTTAAACAGGACTATATTCTCTCAGTGCAGAGAATAGTGAACTGGTAAGCTGATCTTTCTTGGAGCTTTCTCATTTTTAGATAAAAAAATAATTGCAGTGATCTGTGCTGGGCTTAACAATTGTAGCCAGAATTGGGTGAGATCTTCTGGTGAGCCACAGATGGAAGAGAGCTCTTTTGACACTGTGACTATTTCAGTGTCCAAGTGCAGAGCAGAATCTACAAGACCCTAAGGCTATAGAATAATTTAACAATCTGACATCAAATGCCTTGGATGGATTGGGTTGTTGTATTGGAGAAGTCTCCTCCATATTTCCCTCTTCTCGTTAGCATTACCTCTGTCTTGTCTGGGTTCAGCTTCTGCCACAAGACGTTGAGAAAGCTGTGAAGTGCTGCACTTCGGGCTCTAACCTACAGCCCTAAATGGGCCAGCTAGCTCAGGTTGAAAGTACCAGTAAATGTTAGTCAGAGGTTTTTGTGGGTGAACAAAAGTGGCAGGCGGGAGGGGATTGTTAGGGGCACCACTTGAGTAAGAACTTAGGTTAGCTCTGTAGTGAAAAATGCCCTTAGGCTTTGACTTCACTGCTCTAAAGAAAAATAGTATGTTTTTATGGTGGAATAACTAATGCACATTGGCTGTCCTTCTGTAAAATCTTTATGGAGACAAGGCACCTGTAGTTATTTACTGCAAGGTGAACTAGGAGAAGGCTTGACATGGGCAGAGGAACTATAGTGTTGATCTTTCCTAGCTACCTTGTGATTAAAAATTACAGGTGCCTTGTCTCTACTGGGATTTTGCTTGAGGTTAGCTATCTTGCATGAGTTACCTTGGGGTTAATTAAAAATGAATAAATAAAAAATTCTCAATTTTTTTGTCAATGAAGACATAAAGGAGATGAAGTGTTTTTTGGAGGGCTCATTGTCATCCACTCTCCAGTCTACATCACCCTGGCGTACAGATCCACACACACCGTTATACCTCATTGGAATCTTCTTGTGCACTTTAACTATTAAAGTTTTGCATGGGTGCATGTATCAATGCACAGATATCTTTCAGGGCTAGAGATTTGAGAACTTTGTCAGTTTTCTGTTGGGGTCTGGACAGTGAGCTAGAGGGAGGGAGTCTCATGACAGAAAGTGCCTGCTTAGCAAAGTTTAGACTTTAGCTGAGCAAGCAACTTCAGTGCAAGAGTTCTTCTCTCTTACTCTGTACTTTTCTGGGGCAAGAACGTCTATGTCTAATAGTAATGGCAGTAAGGTAGTTTAGTGCATCATGTTTTCAGTGCATAAATCCATGTGTACTCCATTATGGTGTCTTGGCTGATGATGTTCCCGTTAATAATGATCATTACGTATAACTTTTATTTAAATCTAGCTTTGTTCTAAACCATGCTGCTTGCAAGCATCTATGTGCATGTGAGTTTGTGGGTTTATAGTCTGTATCTTTAGAAATTACACATTGATATCTTGTTTGCATTTTGTCAAACTGGGATTGAAAAATCATGACTCGCTACTTGCAGGTTTGAAAAATAGGGTTATTTTTGAGGATTGGACACAAACTTTTTTTTCTTTAGAATAAATTTGTTTCCATAGAAACAGCTTATTAAAGTTTGAGTTTAGAGGTGGCAAGGTCAAAATAAGGCTTAATACGGACTTCTGTACGCAGCTTAACTTTTGAATTGGCAGCCGCAATCCCCAATGTGGTCCATGTTTAAAACTTTACCTGCTACACCTGTACCTCGATATAATGCTGTCCTTGGGAGCCAAAAAATCTTACCACGTTATAGGTGAAACCGTTTTATATTGAACTTTCTTTGATCCACTGGACTGCGCAGCCCCCCCCCCCCCCGAGCACTGCTTTACCACGTTATATCCAAATTCATGTTATATCGGGTTGCGTTATATCAAGGTAGCAGTGTATTTAAATGCAACAAATTCTAGGGTGAAACAACTTAATGGTGCCCAGAAAAAAACTACACCATACTTTGGGATGGGAAATATAGACTGTCTTACCAAATTGACTGGAATTTTTCATATTGATGGAGCCTCTTGCACTGTACTGTAAGCCTACATTTTTCAGTATCAGTGCCAAACAGGAAGTATCTTCAGAGTTGATGTTTTTATTATGCTCATATAAATTCTTAATTTAAAAAAAATTGTAAAACAAAATGTGATGCATCTACTAGGCAGAGTACCACAGCCATTGTTTTTCCTTTTTCCTGGGCAGTTATGGTATGGTATCAAATACCACTACTGGCAAAAGATTCTTTCATAAAATCAGTGACTGTATAGGAAGGAGATATCATCACTGAGTTCTCCACTGTGTGCAGCTGCAGTCAAAAAGGAAATCTGTCGGGATGCATAAAGAATGGGATGGAGAAAATATTGTGCTAAAATCAGTGGTTTGCCTTCATCTGGAGTACAACGTGCATTTGTGGTCATTCCATCTTAAAAAGAATTACAGAATTAAATGTGATTCAGATAAGGGCAACAAGAATAAGAGCATGGAAAAGCTCATAAAAATTGGGATGCTTACATTTGAAAGGTGATCACTAAGAAGGGACATGATAAAATTATGCAAAATAATGAATGGTAAAGAGAAGATAGTAGGAGCTTCTATTTTTCCTCTCTCATACTACAAGAACGAGGTATTCAGTTAAAAGGTGGGAAAACTGATGAAAGGAAACACCTTTTCCTTCCATTCCTAATTAGACTGTGGATCTGATTGCTACAGAATGTCATTGAGACCAAAAATACAGCAAAATTCAAAGGAGGATTGGGCATTTATATGAACGATAAGAATATCTGGAGTAGTTATAATAAATAACATTTTGGAAGAGAGAAGCACTTCATATGTTGGGGCTTAAACCGGTCTCTTAACTGTTGGGGATTAGGTTGATATTTTCATGCGGGGACAGATTATTCCACATCTATGTAGGTAGTTCTTGGACATTCCTCCAAGGCATCTGGTGTTAGTGTGGCAGACAGGTTACTGGACTAGTTGGATGGTGGGTTTGATCCAGTATGACACTTCCTATATTTCTTGAGGCCTACCCTTGGAAATACAGCTGAACTTGGTCATCCACAGAGTAGAATAAAGGGTCTCTCATTTTTTCCCAAAATGTAGTACCTTTTCAAATGTTGGGGGTGTTTTTATAGCATAGAAAACAATCACTTCTTCTATAATCCTTATAAAAAGATGCATCAACATTAACGTTTGATAGTCGTTGATTAATAACTCATTTAGTGACTGTTTCCAAGAGGAATTTCCTCCTCCTGGCAGGAGAACACCTATATGAGACTTATTTTGGAAGTCCTGTTGTCTGAGGGAGTTTGGGTAGAGTCAAAATTTGCTTAGTTCCAACCTTAATTATAAAGCAAAATAATATTTCCATAAGGCTGAAATTGCAAAAATAATTCAATTGTTTGATTGCATTTAGTTTGATAAGAGCTCTTTCAGTGCTCAGAATTGTAGACAAATGGATTAACAGCAACACTAAAGTTTATTGCATGCAAGCACACATTAGATTAACTCTTACCACATTGTATCCCAGGGGTAGGCAATCTATGGCACGCGTACCGAAGGTGGCACTCGAGCTGATTTTCAGTGGCACTCACACTGCCTGGGTCCTGGCTACCGGTCTGGGGGACCCTGCATTTTAATTTAATTTTAAATAAAGCTTCTTAAACATTTTGAAAACCTTGTTTACTTTACATACAACAATAGTTTAGTTATATATTATAGATTTAGAGAGAGAGACCTTCTAAAAACGTTAAAATGTATTACCGGCACATCAAACCTTAAATTAGAGTGACTAAATGAAGACTCGGCACACCACTTCTGAAAGGTTGCTGACTCCTGTTGTATCCTCTCACAGAAATAGTATATAGACCATATTCTTTCTGAAAAGTGAGCTGCTTTTCCAGAAATTGCTGCAGATTTAAATAAGTTTACTAATGTGTATTCTGCCCAGTTAGTTCATAGATGCCTTAAATGTAGCCATCAAAGACTTTTCAGAACTTGCTTCCCAAAAAGTTTTTCTGACCAATCAGATCAGAGACTTTGCAAGACAATAAATGTTGCATTAACATTGTCATTAACAATAGTTAATAAACCACAGTACTTTCCAACCCTAAAAGACCTGCTTTTGTGCTGCAGGAAGTCCATTTTTTGCTTTCAGGTAATGCCAATATCGGGGAAGAAAACGGGGCAAGGTTATAGTAGGCCTTTATCTGATAAGCCACTAACAATTCTTCCTATAGTCATTTCAGTATAGAAATATAAAAATAACCCTTGCTCTAGCCCCATTTTGTTGACTGATCTATTGATTATATGTTGTTAATCAGAAACCCCAATTTACCATTCTGTGGTTTGGCAGGATCCCGCCTCATGATCAAAGCCAGAAGTATTGGAGTCACTATGAGGATTCTGATGTCAACAGCAGAGACACTCTTAGTTAGGAAAGGCCTCTTGACTTTCTAACATTTTTATTAGAGCTTTTATTAGCGATTAAAAAAAATAATTGTGATTAATTGCGCTGTTAAACAATAATAGAATACCATTTATTTAAATATTTTTGGGTGTTTTCTACATTTTCAAATATATCAATTTCAATTACAGCATAGAATACAAAGTGTACAGTGCTCACTTTATATTTATTTTTATTACAAATATTCGCACTGTAAAAAACAAAAGAAATAGTATTTTTCAATTCACCTAATACAAGTAATGTAGTGCAATCTCTTTATCATGAAAGTTGAACTGACGAATGTAGAATTATGTAAAAAACAAACCTGCATTCAAAAACAAAACAATGTAAAACTTTAGCGCCTACAACTCCACTCAGTCCTACTTCTTGTTCAGCCTATTGCTCAGACAAACAAGTTTGTTTACATTTGCAGGAGATAATGCTGCTTGCTTCTTGTTTACAACGTCACCTGAAAGTGAGAACAGGCGTTTACATGGCATTGTTGTAGCTGGCGTCACAAGATATTTACTTGCCAAATGTGCTAAAGATTCATATGTCCCTTGATGCTTCAGCCACCATTCCAGAGGATGTGTATCCATGCTGATGACGGGTTCTGCTCGATAACAATCCAAAGCAGTGCAGACCAACGCATGTTCATTTTCATCATCTGAAATCGGATCACTGAGTCAGATGTCACCAGCAGAAGGTTGATTTTCTTTTTTGATGGTTCGGGTTCTTTAGTTTCGGCATCAGAGTGCTGATCTTTTAAGACTTCTGAAAGCATGCACCACACCTCATCCCTCTCAGATTTTGGAAGGCACTTCAGATTCTTAAATCTTGGATCGAGTGCTGTAGCTATCTTTAGAAATTTCACATTGGTATCTTCTCTGCATTTTGTCAAATCTGCAGTGAAAGTGTTCTTAAAATGAACAACATGTGCTGGTTCATCATCTGAGACTGCTATAACATATACATGGCAGAATGTGGGCAAAACAGCAGGAGACACAATTCTCCCCCAAGGAGTTCAGTCACAAATTTAATTAACACATTGTTTTTTTTACGAGCATCATCAGCATGGAAGCATGTCCTCTTAAGGATGGCCAACGCATGAAGAGATCTATGAATCTTCAGCCCATGTGGCACGTAAATATCTTGCGATGCCAGCTACAACAGTGCCATACGAACGCCTGTTCTCACTTTCTGGTGATGTAAATAAGAAGTGGGTAGCATTATCTCCCGTAAATGTAAACAAACTTGTTTGTTTTAGTGGTTGGCTGAACAAGAAATAGGACTGAGTGGATTTGTAGGCTCTAAACTTTTACATTGTTTTGTTTTTGAGTGCAGTTATGTAACAAAAACCCTACATTTGTAAGTTGCACTTTCATAATAAAGAGATTGCGCTACAGCACTACAGATATCAAGTGAGCACTGTACACTTTGTATTCTATGTTGTAATTGAAATCGATATATTTGAAAATGTAGAAAAACATCCAAAAATATTTAATAAATTTCAATTGATATTCTATTATTTAACAGTGTGATTAACCATGATTATTTTTGTGTGTGTTAATCATGTGAGTTAACTGCGATTAATCGACAGCCCTAATTTTTATTAATACGGTTAGCAAAATCACAGATGCTCCAACCCAGCAAAGTAGTCAGAGATCATAGAAATATAGGACTAGAAGGGACCTCAGTAGGTCATTTAATCCAGTCCCCTTCACTGAGGCAGGATTAAGTATTATCTATTCCATCCCTGACAGATGTTTGTCTAACCTGTTCTTAAACTCCTCCAGTTTAAGATTCCATGGCCTTTGTAGGCAATTAATTCCAGTGCTTAACTACTTTACAGTTAGGAAGCTTTTCCTACTGTCTAACCTAAATCTCCCTTGCTTCAATTTAAGCCCATTACTACTTTTCCTGTCCACAGTGGATAAGGAGAACAATTTAACACCCTCCTCTTTATAAAAACCTCTTACATACTTGAAAACTGTTATGCCCCACTCGGTCTTCTCTTCTCCAGACTAAACTTACCCAGTTTTTTTAATCTTTTCTCATGGGTCATGTTTTTGATACCTGTAATCATTTTTGTTGCTTTTCTTTAGACTTTCTCCAGTTTGTCCACATCTTTCCCAAAGTGGGGTGGCCAGAGTTGGACACAGTACTACAGTAGAGACCTAATCAGTGCTGAGTAGAGAAGAATAATTACTGCTTGTGTCTTGCTTACAACACTACTGCTAATACATCTGAGAATGTTTGCTTTTTTTTTTCAATATTACACTATTGACTCTCATTAGGTTTGTGATCTACTATAACCCCCAGATTCTTTTCTGCAGTACTCCTTCCTAGGCAGTCATTTCCCATTTGTGCAATTGATTATTTCTTTCCAAATGAAGTACTTTGTATTTGTCTTTGTTGATGTTCATCCTGTTTATTTCAGACCCATTTCTCCAGTTTGTCAAGATCATTTTGAATTCTAATCCTGTCCTCCAAAGTGCTTGTAAACCCTCCCAGCTTGATTTTGTCTGCAAAATTTATAAGCTTACTCTCTATGCTGTTATTCAAATCATTTATGAAGATATTAAATAGAACTGGATCCAGGACAGATCTCTGTGGGACCCCACTCAATATGCCCTTCCAGTTTGATTGTGAACCATTGATAACTACTCGGAGTGTGCTTTTCCATCCTATTGTAGGTTCCTCTAGGTTATATTTCTGTAGTTTATTCATGAGACAGTCATGTGAGACCATATCAAAAGCTTTACTAAAATTGAGATATATCATATCTACTGCTTCCCCCCTATCCACAAGGCTTGTTACCCTGTCAGTGAAGGATATTGGGTTGGTTTGACATGATTTGTTCTTGACAAATCCATGTTGACTGCTGCTTGTCACCTTATTATCTTTGTAAGTGCTTACAAATTGATCATTTGCTCCTTTATCTTTCCGGGTACTTTGGTCTTCAGTTCCCTGGGTTTCCTTATCCTTTTTATAGATAGGTATTATATTTGCCCTATTCATCCTCTGGGATCTCTCCTGTCCTCCATGAGTTCTCAGGAGATAATTGCTAATGGCTCAGATCTCTTCAGCCAGTTCTTTATGTATTTTAGAATATAGCCCATCAGGCCCTGCTGACTTGAGACATGTAACTTCTCTAAATAATTATTAACTTGAGCTATGTCTACACTATGGACCTTGCAGCTGCACTGCTGTATGTTCCTGCTGGCATAATTAAACCACCCCCAAGGAGTGGTGGTAGCTGTGTTGGCAGGAGACTGTCACCTGCCAACATAGCGCTGTCCATACTGACACTAATTGTAGAGGTTTTTAGAGGCTGGTAGTGTTAGTCCTCAAAGATTCCATCTGCATTGTGTATGCTCCATTCCCACCTAGATTCTTTGTGCTGACTGTGGAGCCCTGCTGATCAACTTCTTCCCCTCCCTCCCAGCGCCTTCTGTGCACCAGGGAACAGCAGGGATGAGGCGGAAAGAGGTGGGGAAGGGTGGGTTGGGAAGAGGTGGGGTGGGACCTTGGGGGAAGGGATGGAATGGGGGCAGGGCCTGGGGCTGTGCGAGGGGACTTGGGATGGGGGGGTTCGGAAATTTTTTAAAATCAAAATGGGGGTCCTCGGATTGCTAAAGTTTGAGAACCGCTGCTATATATGACTTTTTCTATTAATGTTTCTCCTGGGAGTCACTGTAGCACCAGAACTGAGAGCAAGGAGGTTGTATCTCTCCTGTGCTTGCAATGCTCCAGGTGTGATTGTGCAGGCAGTGTGGAGGAGATTGAGGAAGCCGAGGATAATAGAGGTGGACAGGCACGGGCTGGCAGCATAGGCTGAAGGGTTAGGAATTGGCTGGGTTGGACTTAAGCAAGCTAAGGGGTGCAGGCTGAGTGGGGGCAATGGAAGTAGAGGGAGATGGGGACAAGCTCTGTGGGGAGACTTGGAGAGAAGCAGAGAGGCTAGATATAGTCATACTAGGGGGACCTGGAGGCTGGAGGAGATGGGTCAGAAAGGTCTGTAATGGCTGGAATACGTTTCCCTCTGAAACTTGAACTAGAACCCAGAATTACAGTGTGCATGTCATATTCTCTCTCTCTCTCTCTCTCGGCTGGTCCAACACGGAGTATAACAGCCTACTTACTTCTGTTACCAAATACCTTGTTAACTCAAGTAGTAGAGGTATATGCTGTGGGTCTAAAGATTCCAACCCTGCTGATTACCTACACGGGGGCCAATCTGGCTCCACATGGCGCTGTTTTTTAATTAGTATTTGTTTTTAAATGGGAAATAAGTCTTTGTATGTAAAAAGCGCTCACTGAAAATAAGGATTTTTTTCATCCTTGTTTGACCCTTCTGTCTACTTTTCTCCTGAGTACTTTGTTCCTGGAAAAAAAAGTCTCCCTTTGAGAGTCCCTGATATCCTGCCCTTAAGAAAATTGTCTAAAACATATACGTGACTTTCTGGAGGAACATTATAATCTGTCAAATGCAAACATTGCTTGCAGAGCCTTTGGAGGCAAGTTTTGCAATAGCTCATGTACATAAGGAAGAAAATGTCCCCAGGCTTGGTCTCTGCCTATATGACCACTGGGGATAAGGAGCAAGACACAGGAATGGCTAGAGAGCATCTAAAGCAGCGTTTTTCGAAGTTTGGGTCGCGACCCAGTACTGGGTCACGGCATGGAAGGCACTGGGTCTCTCTGGCCAGCATCGCCAACCGGGACTTTAAAAGTCCCATCAGCAGTGCTGGCCAGCTAAGACAGGCTAGTGCCTACCTGTTCTGACACCGCAGCATACTCCGGAAGTGGTCAGCAGTGGGTCCGGCTTCTAGGCCTGGGGGCCACGGAGCTCTGCACAGTGCCCCCACCCTGAGCACTGGCTCCAAAATCCCGTTGGCCGCAAAGCGGCCAATGGGAGCTGAGGGTAAGGGAGCGGTGCCTGCGGGCAAGAGCTGCGTGCCTAGAAGCCGAACCTGCTGCTGGCCGCTGGAGGCGGTCTGCGGTGCCAGGAGAGGTGGGAAGCCTGCCTCTGTACCCCAGCTGCACAACTAAGTGGGAGCTGCCAGAGATAAGTCTGCACCCCAATCCCTGCCCCAGCCCTGAGCCCTCCAAAACCCGGAACCCCTTCTTGCACCCCCCATCCCAGAGCCCTGACCCTCTCCTGCATCTGAATCCAGTGCCCCCCCAAAACCCCAGAGCCCCTCATCCCCAGCGCCCTTGAGTTCCGGGCATCAACAGTTTTCTTAAATTGGGCCCCCAGAAAAAAAGTTTGAAAGCCACTGATCTAAAGTACACTCAGATAGTGAGATCCTTTTAAAATTAAATGAGACAAAATATATCCATTTATCTAGTATCCTTTGGAAAAACAAATTGTTGTGGACCGGGACTCTAGGGTTTAAGCAAACCAAGAGAGCAGAAGGTAGATAATCCAGAAGTAATCAAATGATTTGTGGGGTGGAAATTAAAAGATAGGAATTAGTGGGTTGAAAAGAAGTTACACTGCAATTTTGAGTACAACTGAAGTTCTCCTTTGATAATTGCATCTGTAGATTCCCCTGATTGGATGAGAATCAAAGCCATTTGAGGTTCTGCAGAATTACCCATTTGCTTTACCCCAGTGCCTTTTTTTTTTTTTTTTTTTTTTTTACTTTCTAATAACTTTAAGATGTCCATCTGTATTTCACATGCAGGAAAGTGTGGGTAATCATATCAATGATGAATGACCCATGCCAGGATGTGTGGCATTAGGTTATTGGTGGTTTTGTGGGGTGGTCGATTACAATATACCCACAGTGTGCACCATACCTTGTTAATGCACATCTTGTGGGTCATAGCCATATGAACAACAAAATAATCTATGACGGGGAGGGAGTTCTGAAAGGTAGTATCAGTGAAGTGTGACACTTGTTAGATAGGGGCCAGTTTTGATAAAGTAAAAGAAACTCAAAAAAAAGAACCATAGAGGGATTTTTGTGAGTACTGAGCCAGATTTGAAGATTCCAGGGAAGTGTGGTGAGTTCTTCAGAATGCTAAAACGGTAATGATTGACAGGCAATTTTTAGAATCTTACTAAGAAGCTGTCACTTCATCCAGAATACTTTCCTATAATCTTGCAAACTCGATCACTAGCTCTGCATGATGTTGCAGAAGCAAGGGGAACAGGTTTGCTAAAGTAAGCATGGTAATAGAACCTTAGTAGCCTTAGAAATCACATGACTAGGGCTGTTAATTCTTTACCATTACAAGACAACTGTTTTTGCCAAACACTAAATATTTTTCAGATTAGGATCCACTTTGCTAAACTCTCACTATTGACTGGAAAATTGGTTCCTAGTTACAAATGAGATTTAATAAAAATCAAGGATATCATTTGGAAAAAAAACGTATTTTGAAAGGTATGACGCTAACTTGTATGTGAGCAGTGGTATTGTAATTTAACTTAAACAATAATGAAGCTTTACTACAAGAGTTGCCCATTCTCAACATTTTTGAGCATTTCATGATTTAGCTTATTTTTAGTAGCTGCTTCTGATCTCATGAACAACTTCTCTCAAATTCAGGAACTCTGTTATTTCTACATGCACAATTCTGTACTGATAAACAGGCAGCTGTTTGTAGCCTGATCTAATGACTCTGGGTAGCAGTTCTCACCTTTTACCACCAAAAGCCACCACTCCCAGACTGATCTGCTCCTGCTCCGCAAGAGGCATAGAGCTTAGTTCGATGTAGTTAGGTCAACACAGTGTCAGGGTAGATGCTGTGTTGCTTACATCAGACTGTTCCATCTGATAGCCTGGACTCCAGCCACACCAGTGCTGACAGCCTGGAGCCACGATAGAGCTCAGGCTGTCAGCTCCAGGCGGCAGGGCTGCCAGTGCCCCACATTGATAGTTAAATCAGTGCAAGTGCTCCTGGTGAGGACACACCCTGCCAACAGAAGGAGTTAGCATGGACGTGCAAAACCGATTTAATTACTGCGGTGGCTGTACGTCAACGTAACTTAAATCGAGTTCATTTTGTAGCGTAGACTTGTCTGAGAAGCAGCAGGAACCATTCTCAAGTAGTGGTAGCAATGTCTCCAACCTGTTTCTTGCCCCCATGACTCTGAACATTGCAATGAGGGAGACTTGAAAGAAAATGTGGGCTTGATCATGCTTCCATTTAAGTCAGTGGCACATCCCTACATTGATTTAAATGGAACAGGATTGGGCTCTTAGTGATTAAATTAAATTTTTGAGTAGTAGGGAGTGCCAACCAACCTAGACTGTCTTTCAGAAATATAAACTTGCTGGAGTTACTGAAGGGACTGTAGCATCTGATTTTCAGTGAAGATTATAGGTTTTTTTGAGCATCAAGTTTAAACTTCTACAACACAAAAAAAGATCTTCATCTAATTATTTAATTCTTCCTTTGTGTCCTGTGCAATTACTGGCATCAAAATACTATCTCAGTGTTTTTAGTTTCAGGACTGTATTACATTTGGCAAAATAAGAAATATATTAAATATGATAAATTGGAGCTTTCTTCTTCTGTAATTTATTGATTTCTTCTTAGAAATCTAGTGCTGTATTCAGCAAGAACAAAGCCAGGTGGTTTCAAAGGATTTTTCTGTGATATTCCACCCTTTATTATATTACCATATCACTTTTTCTCCTATAAATTTTGTGTGTGGGTATTATTCACTGTGCTAAAAAGATTCATTCTGTTCTTTCCAAATGCTCACTTTTCTTGTGCCTAAATACTGTAGGAGGTTATCCTGGTAGAGAACCATCCCCACATAGTTAACTCTGCACTTCCCTGTTCAGAATCCCCTTCATTTGAAAGATAGCATTTTTTATTTTTTTTACCTTAGTTTAATTTGATTTGTGTGATTTTGAACTAATTGATCATACAGTTGGATGTTCATTGCAAACTAATTTTAAAGATGTGTACTACTGCTTTTAAAAAAGAATAACTAAAGGACATTTTATTAAAATTAAAGTTCTTAATACATCTTTACATTTCTGAATAATCATAACAAGCAATATTTTAAACATTCTGCTTGACTTTTTTAAATATAACTGCTATATTTACTTGGACTTGCCAAAATTGGCAGTATATTTCACTACATCTTTCCACTGGTATTGGAATGCCATTTTGATATGTAGACTTAATGCAGTTTTGACATTAAAATGACAGAATCATACAGCATTTTTCTCCTGATAAATTTTGACCAAGCATAAATACTGACAAGTTATAGAAGCAGTAAGCATACCCATAGACAAGAGGTAATATGATTTTTGGCAGATTTTTGGAAACTTTAGCTAGGTGTTATCTCTCTGGCATCTAAGCAAACCCAAAATTACAAATCATCATCTCGGCCACTGACTCAGTATGCTGTTTTAACCAAAGCATTTAATGTCTCTGTTTTGATTTCCCAGTTTATAAAATAGAGATAATAGAATCCTTATGTAGGTGGTGTGAGTAATTAATAGTGTTACTGGATGAAAGTGCAGGAAACAAATCATTCTGGTGCATGGGCTGTTTATATCAAATAAAAGTTCCTAGCTTTTGTTTTGTAACCCCCATTTCTTTTCCGGGTTCTAATAAGTACTGACTTCTTGGCAATAATTATTTTACTAATTTATTTATATTTTTAAATTAACCTACCTAAAGTCTTAGGCATTTTGTATAATGCACTGTACATATATTACAAATCAAAATAGAGCAATAGCAGTTATTAGATTCTACCCTTCAAATAATCACTGCACCTTCTGAGACCATCCTTCTCTCACTGGACTGTTAATATCTGCCTCTTGTTAGTTAATACTTACTGGTACACTGCTTCATGCATGCACCTGCTGCAAAGGTTGGGGAAACAGATGAGTCTTACAGCATTCTCTGAAGATTGGAAGAATCCGGATAGACTCTTCACACTCATTTGTATAGTACACTTCATTTGGCTGCCAGACCTTTTGTTAGTACATCTTTTCTTAGGCCATTATATCTAGAAAAAACTATCTATCTAATCTCAACATTTGGAGGGGGACTCCCTCATCAGAAATTAGTTTCAAAAGTCTCTCCCTATTGAGTTTAGGGATTTTTGCACTGACATTTAATTAAAACATTTTAAAAGTAACTCTCCTTCATTCAGCTGTTCAGTCACCAGGCCTACATGGGGTGGTATATTTTTTGGTGAAGTAATTAGTCTTACAACTCCAGTAGCATAAAAGGAATCCTGTACTTTGCCCTGAAAATACCATGCAAGATGGCATAGTTCAATAATAGCTTTCACAGAAGTAGTAGTTCTTTTTTCAGTGCGGGGGGTTGTCAAATATGCTAACCAAAGAACTATTGCAGTACTTCCATATCATGCAAAATCTGATGATTTGAGATCTCTTTACTGTTTCAAATGAAGAGATTGTCTGCCAGTGCCAAAAGGTTTACCTTTATCAGATGGGTCCCCATTTTGTTTAATGTTTCAGCCATAGCGCTTCAATGTGTAGTGATACTTAAATAATGAGTGCCATAAAAAAGCCTATAAATAAAATAAATGAGTGCTTCATGTAAACCTGTAGACCTCTCCCGGATTATTCAAAGCTTAGTTTTAAGACTTTTCTGGTATTTTGAAATTGAATGAAATATTTAGGTATCAGTCTAACATGTTTAGCTGTTGAACTAATGGACTTGTTACGCGATGGTTAATACTTACTGTCCTTTCCCAATATAGCCAGCAGCCAGCTTCGGGTGTAGCCTATTCCCATCCAACTACAGTTGCTAGCTACACTGTCCATCAGGCTCCAGTAGCTGCACACACGGTTACTGCTGCATATGCCCCAGCGGCAGCTACAGTTGCAGTAGCCAGGCCTGCACCAGTAGCTGTTGCAGCTGCTGCCACAGCTGCTGCCTATGGAGGTTATCCTACGGCACACACTGCGACAGATTATGGTTATACCCAAAGACAACAAGAAGCCCCACCACCACCTCCTCCGGTCACTACACAAAACTACCAGGTAAGTGCCACTTTGAATCCATCTTGGGTTGGTAATGATCAAAATTTATCTGATGGATGTTTGGTGATCTGTGTGAAATGAGTTTGATAATCTGTCTAGTTCCCACTGGGCAAATGTCCAGATCATTAAAAACTACCGTCAAGTTTAGCAAGCTTGTTGGTATCTTCTACAAAGGCCAAAAATTGGGGAGGTGGCATGTCCTCTTCTCCAAGTCAGGGTTGAGGCATATAACCAAGGGACTATGAGGAAAGTTACACCAAGAATGGCAGTACGACATCTGCTTTGTAGAGAGAGAGAGGATTTCCACGTTATAAAATTATCTATTAGGGGTGCCTTCTAGTTTTAAAATACTTACTTTGCTTTGATGAAAAGCACTTTAGAAGACCTACGTGATATTAATTATTATTTAATTTTTCCCTCTATAGATTTTTTTTTTTAATAGCCACTTCTGGTTAGAGTCCTGAAAAACAAGCAAGCTCTTTCCAATGGTCTGAAGCAGCAATTAGCTAACACATCCTAATAATTACAGGAGCAGTGCATATGCCTGCTACTAGATGTTGATGCATAGATAGAGAAAAAAGGAGTCTTAAACAAAGAGAAAAAAAATACAAGGTTGCCAAAATTGCTAGGGAATGAAATGTTACTTTTTAAGCTTCTTAACAAGTGCTGTAAATCCAAGTAGAAAATTCTCTGAACTGCAGAATGGTTGATGAGATATAAAACAGAACGCTTACAAAAGGTACAGTTAATTTATATGTAAACAGGAAAAATGTTAAATCAAATTTGTAATACCTAGAAAGTGTTGGTGGGCTTTTCTTTTTTTTTTAAGGAAAAAAACAAAAACTTGGATTTTGTGAAAATACACATTTTGAGCAGGCTTGTGAGTTTTCTTAAAATTATATAGAATTTCTGCTCTGATATAAATGTAATAGTGGAACAGTCTGACAGTAGCATCTTTCTGTTCCTTAATGGAAATAACTAAGGGAAAAAATGTGAAAATACTTGTAAATGCAAGAGTTCAATTGCTGTTATTTATTGGGTCTGTTAATGTTCATCAAAACTGTTCAGCACTTGTTGTTCTTAGTCTCTTTTTCTTAATCTCAAATTAAGATTAAAGATTTTAAAATATAAAAGGCTTATTTAACTCTAGAATCATATATCTTTAAATGAAGTATTTGACTTAATTCAGTAGACTGTCTCTCCCTTTGGCTGCCTTTGATTATCCCAGGCCCCAGACATATTTAAGCAGAAACTCAGGTCCTTTCTTTCTGTTTTGCATGCTTTTTAAGGACTCCTACTCATATGTTAGATCCACTGCCCCAGCTGTGGCTTATGACAGCAAGCAGTACTATCAACAACCAACAGCAGCAGCGGCTGCAGTGGCTGCTGCTGCCCAGCCTCAGCCTTCTGTAGCCGAATCATACTACCAGACAGGTGGGTGGTGTGCATGAAATTCCTTTTTGGTCAGTGCAAAACAGTGTGCTGCTTTGTTTTTTAAAAATGTTTCTTTGGATACCTCAGACAAATTGCTTTTTATTCTTAGCTTTATAATGTAAACCTTATAAATATATGGACAAAAATCATGCTGTTACCCAGCACTTAATAAGAAGACATTGCCTCAACTAGCTTTCTTGCCTAAAAATACACACACCTTTTTCTATGTAAATTGAATTTAACAATACTTGAGTATGTTTTAAAATATGCTGTGCCTGCTAAGTTCAAATACACTTTGGCTGGCCAGTGCAAACAGGAAGAGACCTGGACAAGAAAAGGATTTTTGAACACAGTTTTGTTGTATTAAATAGTATAAGTCAGTATTAACCCATTTTGGCCATCACAAAGTTTAAATCCTGTTTAAACAAATTTTAAAGCTTTATATTGTTGGTGTGGATGGGAAATTAAAGGCAAGCTTTAGCTGTAGAGTGAGAGAAGGTTTGCTTAAAGAAAGCGCAGTAGGGTGAGCAAGTTGCTTAAGAACATGACACAAGTCTATGGGGAGAGAGACCAGTTACTGTGTATGTGGTTTTTAAAAAATGCCATTTGTACAGTATATGGCTGCAGTTTAAAAAAAAATGGTATTGGGAGGGGCTTTATACCCTAATAACAGAGGTGGCACAGTTTGAGACCTAAATTCAGCGTTCATACTTAATGCCTCTCACTCTCCAGCAAGGGGAGACACTCTTCTCTGCTCGAGAGGAATACAGTGTGAACTTAAGTGTCATTAACTCTAGGGCCCAACCAATTTCACAGCTGTGAAAAATGTATCACGGACAGTGAAATAAGACCTTCCCTGTAAAACCTGATCTCCCTGAAATCTGCTAGTTCAGCAGGCCTGGGGAGGGACAGGACTTGTCCTTCCCCAGTACAGTGGTTATGTGGGGAGATCAGACCTTCCTCGCAGGCAGTGCAGAAGTGAGGGTGGAATACCCTTATTTCTGTGCTGCAGCAGCCCCAGAGCCGGGCTCCGGGTTTCTGCCCTGCGGCTGGTGTTGAGGGGGCTACTGCCCCCTTCGGCTCCTGCAGAGGTTTGGGGTGCCCAGGCTCCAGGTTTTTGCTCTCCCCCCCCCCGCAGTTCCTACAGGGGCTGGTGGTGCCTGAGCTCCAGCCGAGGTGTTGTGCTGCCACCCCTTGCGGCTCCTGCCCGGGCTCAGGGCTGCCCAGGGTCCGGGCTTTCTCCCCCGCCCCTTTTCTCTGAAGGCAGCACTGAAGCGAGTATGGCAATCCTGTGACCACCTTATAACAGCTTTGGGCTCCCCCTGCCCCACAGTCCCCCTTTGGGTCAGGATCTCTATGGTTACAACACAGAAATTTCAGATGTAAACATCTGAAATTGTGAAACTGACCAATTTAAAAACCATCTAGCTCTGAAATTGACCAAAATGGAGTGTGAATTTGGTAGAGCACTAACAATATCTCTCTAGTTTACTGGAACTCTGAAAGGAGTCAGTTCAGTCTTCATGTCCAGAAAATAGTTGTAACCTGAGATCTACATACAAAAGAAAAACTTTCAGATTTAACTCTGAATATTTGTTACCATGCCTTGCCAAGGCTTTCAAGATTCTGCGAGGCTCCCATGACCTGGCAGGTCTATATGCAGTCAGTGGGAAGTAGTACAACTGGGAAATTCCAGATCGCTGCTGTATGGGTTATAGAAACCTAATACAGCAATAAGAAGCCAAAAAGAGAATTGGACACAAGTAAAAATTACTCTTCTGTGAGAGTTGTTGGACCATCTGTAGATTGCTTTGCTAAATTGTTAGTACCATATTAGAGAAGGGTTTCTGAGGAGGTTAGAAGGATCAAAAGAAGCAAGGGAGATTATTTTCCATGCCATTCTGGAAAAATTGGTATTCTCTGGTTTCAGAGTTCTAAAGGAAATAGTAAAGATAGATGCAGATATGCAGTCTAAGCAAGAAACAAATTCTAGGACTCGACACTAAATACTCTTAAAGCTATGGGAACAGCAGGCTAGAAATGAGTGAATCATAAAAATGTAGGGCTGGGAGGGACCTCAAGAGGCCATCTAGTCTATCCCCCTGTGCTGAGGCAGGTTTAAGTTTATCTAGACTGTCCCTGACAGATGTTTGTCTAACCTGTTTTTAAAACCTCCAGTGACTGCGATTCCACAGCCTCCCTAGGGAACCTGTTCCAGTGAGGTTAGAAAGTTTTTTTTTTCCTAATTAGTTTGAAGGTAACCTTCTTGAGGAACAAGTAGAACAGCTATGTTACTAAAGGACAAGAAATAATATTCTAGGATATTTATGTGTCGCTAGTTTGGACTTGAAGGGTTTTTTGTGGCCTGAGCCTGTAATAGTGTTCTTTGTGTGAAAACACCATGTTCCTGGCATAGTATCCTTTTTTTTTTTTTTTAAGGAAGTATTAACATGTTTACAAATCCTTGCCATACAAATATCAGAAACAAAACAATAATAATTAGTCTTTTGTTTAAAGAGACATGCATGAATATAGTCATCAGCTCTCTCTCTGTTCATCAGGGAATTAGCCATATTAAAGAGCGAGCATTGTTAACACCTATGACGTTATTTCTAGTGATTTTATTAAATTGAATGAAATCTCTGATTTATATATAATTAATGGACCAGGCATGTCTATCAAATGTTAATAGTTGGGAAAAAGGACACCTGCAGCAGGTTTAAAACAAAAGGAAGTATTTCTTCACACAGCGTGCAGTCAACCTGTGGAACTCCTTGCCAGAGGATGTTGTGAAGGCCAAGACCATAACAGGGTTCAAAAAAAAACTAGATAAATTCATGGAGGAGAGATCCATCAGTGGCTATTAGCCAGGATGGGCAGGAATGGTATCCCTAGCTTCTGTTTGCCAGAAGCTGGGAATGGGAGACAGGGACAGGATCACTTGATGATTACTTGTTCTGTCCAATCACTCTGGGGCACCTGGCACTGGCCACTGTCAGAAGAAAGGATACTGGACTGGATGGACCTTTGGTCTGATCCAATAGGGCCATTCTTATGCGTACTGAATAAAAGGTAACCTAATATCTAAGAGTCTGTTTGTCCTCTGTCTATTTTGCTGGGTATGTAATTGGTATGCTAATTTTTCCATAACAGCATCCTTCTATGCTTTTTCAAACCATTCTTCTATGATAGAGCTTTTTTTTTTATCTCCTCCGCCTCCACCCCCCCCCCCCCCCCCCCCCCCCCAGTGAGAGGTTATAAATTGCTGAGCAGCTACTAGCAGATGAGAGATTAGGCATAATATACTTGTGTTGGCTTGGTTTTTCATTTTCAGCATAGCCAAAAAGTATTTTGAATACTACAAATAATACCAGCGTCTGTGTAATATGCTTTGAATTTTTGTCAGTTAATGAGCTTCAAACTAAAAGTGATCATCATAGCTCATGCTACTCTTCATACTACTGAAAAACCCTTAAGAAAAATACCTGGCTGTATTTAGAGAAGAAAAGTGAAATGAGTTATGCAGATGCACTTTGGGATTGTATTCATTTTATTACATGGTCATCCTCTCTGGCATATATGTTTATAACACAAAAATCCTCATTTGTTATATGCTTAGTTTACTTGTATATAATTGAATGTAATTATTTTAATGTAGTTTGAAATTCACCTAGTCTCAAATTTTTAAATCTTTGTACAACTTTACTCTTCTGTCTTAATAAGCTCCAAAAGCAGGATATAGCCAAGGAGCAACTCAGTATACTCAAGCCCAGCAAACTCGACAAGTGACAGCCATAAAACCAGCCACCCCTAGTCCAGCTACAACTACTTTCTCCATATATCCAGTATCCTCCACTGTGCAGCCAGTAGCAGCTGCAGCAACTGTCGTTCCATCCTATACTCAGAGTGCTACATACAGTACAACAGCAGTTACTTACTCTGGTAAGAATTTTGCATGTTATATTACTATGAGGTTTGAGAGTCGTGTTATGGAAAAAGATTTTGTAGGCTCAAAAATTTGGTAATTAAGTTTGTGTTTAGTTATGTTATAAAGCACCAAGAAATATTCAGCCAGTTAGATCACTATATTGGCAGAATATTTGGACATATTTTGGACGAGAACAATAGTTGTATGTGGTCCTCTTTGGTTATACACAATCAAAGAGATTGCAGCACTGCTTGGATAGTTTTTGGTGGTGGTCAAGTATGGGAAGGGAGCAGAGATCATGGAATGGAAAAAAAACAAGAGATAATTGTCCAAAGAAAATAAAATTTTGGGAGGCAGTGTACCACCATCAGACAACAATTGTGAAGAGTACACAGGGCAATCCAGAGTAAAATTTAGATTTTGGATTATTTTCATCTCATGTGGGAGGAGGGGCTGGTATAAGAGCTTAGCTCCAAACGTAAGAGATTCAAGGCTTGATTAAAAGTGGAAGGAATCCTGTTTTGCTTTATAACCAGATGGTAATCAACTGGAAGATTGCAGCTGCTTGGATCTTTTGGTATCCTGTTTTAAATGGGACATTTAAAATGTTCCTTGAAACAGAAAAAGCCTAATCAGTGGATTAAAAGTAGTTGAACCACTAGATGTGGAGAGTTTATGGGAAAACTGGCTCAAATGTATGAAAACACAGTTTTCTTGATTTATTCAACTGTTGTACTAGAAATTAAGGAGTGAATAGATAAGGCAAATTACAGAGAACCAAGCAGGCCAACAGTTTGTTTGCCCCAAAGTGCCTCTGAGGGTGCTGGATGGTTAAATACCAAAGAGAAGAGGCTCCTAAGCACTGTTGTAGTTTTGGTTTTTGTTTCACACCCATGTGTGTCCTTTCCTTTGCATTTTGAATCTTGCACCATAAATTGTTGCTTATTAATAAACCTGAGTTTGAAGAAATATTCATTTCTAGTGGCTTTTATCTCATCTTTGCTGTGCCACACTCAGCCCTCCCAGATGTACCCAGGAGTATTGACACATTCTTGAATAGCAACTTTGATACTGCTGCCAGCATAGTGGACCACAGTATATTTAAAATTGTATAGCTACAGAGCTCCATCTGAGAGAATACATACCCCTGACATAGGTGGGAAATGGTATTTAAATTTGTATATCATAAAAAGTCAAGTAAAATTCTGATTAAGTGATAAGATCACTTGACCCACCCATTGCATCTCAGGACCTTGTCAAAATGTTTAGATCACAAAATGTACCTTTCTGGAAAAAAATTAAATGTCATCCAGCATACCTGGAACTAGCTTGTGTGTAACTGTGATATACAATTGTATTATAATGTAACATTATCATATTTTGATCTTTGAGGTACCTCTTATTCTGGCTATGAAGCCGCAGTATATTCAGCAGCATCGTCCTATTACCAGCAGCAGCAGCAGCAACAGAAACAGGCGGCGGCAGCGGCGGCTGCTGCTGCTGCAACAGCTGCCTGGACAGGGACCACCTTTACTAAAAAGGCACCATTCCAAAATAAGCAACTGAAACCAAAACAACCTCCCAAACCACCACAGATCCACTATTGTGATGTTTGTAAAATCAGCTGTGCTGGACCACAGGTACCTGTATTACATGACTTTCCACTATACCTCTTAGTCATCATTTCATATAGCTAAGAACAGGAATTATTTAAGAACAGTTTTGTGGATTGAGGAAATTACTTAAATAACTTTGCTCTAGAAGCAGTTTGAAAATATGTACCACTATGAAAAGGAAATACTGATGTTTGTGCTCTATGTGAACAGCTGAATTCTACTTCCCACCCTAAAAGTTCACATTTTCCATTTGAAGCACTCTTCTGCTCAGTAGCAAACTTCCTGGGGAAAACTCCCTTCTCAGACCATTGAGAATTTAAGCTTTTATGAAATTTCTCCTTGGAAAAATATTCTACTTTGTAGTATTCTATTTCTCCTTCTAGCACCCCAGTCTAGTTTTGAAATGGCTGAGTGTAGTACTGTCTTGTCAGGGTGTTCAGATTGAGACAGCAAAGAACATGAGTTTTTTACACACTTGGTTAGAATATTTGTTGTTCTGCATGTCGTGTTTAAAAAACTGTCATTGTTTTCTACTACTTCTCCCACTTGGACTGCCCCTTCCCATGCAAGGACACTTTCAATTTTAAACGATTTACTTTGTGCCCGGATGTATTTAAGCACTCTCTCCTTCTGAATTATTTGAGTTCTTTGGGGTGCTCTAAATCACTCAGGACTTGGGTACAGCCTACTGGATAAGATCACTTGATTATTAATATCTGTCACTTGGCATTGACAATACTTGATGATTTGGGAAGTAGGAAGGTGAAAAAAGTCCTTACTGCTTTTTGCCAACTATAGAGTTATGTATATCATGAAAAGAAAATTATTTCCTGGTCCCTGCCAGCAGTTGGCTTATGCCTCAAAGCACGTGAACAATAAAATGGCAGTGCTATGTATAGGAAATATGTTTCCTAGCAAAATTAAGTGTTGATTATTATTTCTAGCTTATAGCTTATTGTATATTTTATAGCATCATATGGTTGACATAATTAATGTACTAAAAATAATTTATTGAGGATGTATGCTTTTTCACTGCATTTTTAAATAGACTTATAAAGAACATTTGGAAGGCCAGAAACACAAAAAGAAAGAAGCGGCATTAAAAGCATCTCAGAACACTAGCAACAGCAGTACTTCTGCTCGTGGAACTCAGAATCAGTTGCGCTGTGAGCTCTGTGATGTGTCTTGTACAGGAGCAGATGCATATGCTGCCCATATTCGTGGCGCTAAACATCAGAAGGTAGGAATGGAGGTTGTTCGTAACTCTGAACAAACCATTATGATGGTTCTTTGATAAGTTTACAACTGAACATTGATTTAACACAGCTTTGAAACTTTACAATGCAGAAGAAAAATGCAGCTTTTAACCATCTTAATTTAAATGAAACAAGCACAGAAACTGTTTTCTTACCTAGTCAATTTTTTAAAAAACTTTTCCTCTATTTTTTTTAGCTTACGTTTTCTAGTTTATGTTTAACACAGTATTTTACTGCATTTGTTTTGTTTTTTGGCTTTGCTGCTCACTGATTGCATACTTCCTGTTCCAAATGACGTGTGTGGTTGACTAGCCTGTTCATAACTCTGGTGTTTGTAACTCTGAGGTTCTACTGTAGTTGTCAAACTTTTAAGATTAATCCACCGTTTTTATCCTCTTCTCCACCCTCACTTCCCATATTGTACCTTTTTATTGTTGAGCACTAAATTATTCTTCTTTTTGGAGTCTGTCAATATTTCTTTTAAATCCTATCTGTCAGAGAACTGAAATTTAATTGTATTTTAACGGTGTCCTGCAAAGGACTTTATATGATATATATAAAGGAAACCTGAATACTTGTTTTCCTGCTTGTTTTTTACTGTACATAATATCAGGAATGTCATTTGCTGAAAGACCTGTTATTGCTCATGTCAGTCTCTGTCTGTGTTGTGGAATCTCGCACTTTAAATGATGGGGCAGAGTTATTGAATCTTTAATAAAGACTTCTGTTCTCCAAAGTGTTCATCAGTCATAGTAGTTAAAATAGTTTAGTAAGCTCCCCACCAAGGGCCATGGAAGGCGGGAGAGAGCACATGAAATCTTAAACAATTTGACTAAAAATCCCTCCACTATCTCGGTTTCTTGGCTTTTTTTTTTTTTTTGACTCTTGACTCTGATGTCATGTTTTCACTAGTTGTCCAGTCATTGTGGAGTTTTTCTGGGATAGATAAGGCCAATATTTCTAATGTAAAAAGCAAGCAGAGAAAAGTGTAGAGGACTGAAACTTTTATTTATAAATCATTAAAGAAACAAAAAATTGGCACAAGTTGATTTTTTTTCCCCACGTACAGATCAACTTTTTAAGGATATTAGCCATATTATTTTTTTAAAATGTAAACCCAAGTGGTTCATGTTTCTTAATGAGGAGCCTATTTATTTTATTTTATTTTTGGTTCTAGGTGGTTAAGTTGCACACAAAACTTGGGAAGCCCATTCCTTCAACTGAACCAAACGTTGTTACCCAGTCTACTTCCTCAACAGCTGCATCTGCTTCCAAACAGACTGCCTCTGCCTCAAATATTTCAACTAGCAGCAGCACTGTGAACTCCTCCATTACATCTTCTGCAGTGAAAATTCTTACTCCCACAGCAAGCACACCAATTAACTCAGCATCCAACAGCAAAGTGTCCGTAGTCGCTGCTAATATACCTGTAAAGAAAATATCTACACCGAAAATAAACTTTGTTGGCAAGTACAGAAGTCAGTCTTCATTTTGAAATCTAACCTATTATAAGGATTTAAAATTTATATGTATCTAGTCTCTACGGTCTCAATGCTGCAAACACTTCTGTGTATGCATAACTTTATGCACGTGAGTGATCCATGTTAACTTTGTCCACATAAAGTAATCCCCTTGAAGTCAAGTGCATAAGTGTTGGCAGCATTGAGGGTTATGTGTTTTATTTGATATAAACATGCAGTTCTGGTATGCTTTCCGGTTTTTTAAATCCTGTTAGCAAAAAATGTATCTTACGAAAGCAGTTTTACAATGGGTTACTTCTGAAAGCAAAAAGATTGCTCATCTGAATACCTTTTATATGGAGATATACCTATCTCAGAGAACTGGAAGGGACCTTGAAAGGTCATCAAGTCCAGTCTCCTGCCTTCACAGCAGGACCAAGTACCATCCATTTTTGCCCCAGATCCCTAAATGGCCCCCTCAAAGATTGAGTTCACAACCCTGGGTTTAGCAGGCCAAGGCTCAAATCACTGAGCTATCCCTCCCCCCCTCCCTTTCTTTGGTTGCAAGTATCAGAGGGGTAGCCGTGTTAGTCTGTATCCACAAAAACCATGGTCTCTCCTCATTGTTTTTGGTTTCAATCTTTCAATCTTGCCTCCTGCTTGCAGAACACTGAGCTGAATTTAATAGAAGTCTAAATTGCATAGGCCTACTAAGTCTTTACTGCAAAAATGGAGAACTTTGGTCAACAGTTTTGAACGTTTGGGTGCCATTAAATTATTTTAGAAAATGTTGATTATAGCTGAACTTTTACAATGTTCTCTGTTTAATTGTATGTTTATGGTGTTTAAATTTATTAAAAATAATTGAAAAAATGAAGGTACTCTGGCCAAAATCTTGCCATTTGCAAATGAAATCTCTTTAATCTGTACATACTCTGTAAGCATATAATTATTCTACCAAAATTAACAATTCATTTAAAATTTTTGATTTTAGGTGGTAATAAGCTACAGACAACAGGAAGTAAACAGGAAGATATGAAAGCAGTAGAAAATGTTAAGAATACTCCTTTGGTTGCTGTTGTACAGACCCAAGAAGTAAAACCAGATACGGCATCAGAACCAGTGACTCCAACAACTCTTGCTGCTTTGCAGAGTGATGTCCAGCCAGTGGGCCATGACTATGTGGAGGAGGTATTAATCTGAAAGCCCTCTTAATATACTTGTTTGGTTAAAAAAAAATGTGTTAATCAGAATTATAAAGCAAGATCCTGATCCTGAAAAGACTTATGCATGTGCTTAAATTCACACTTTGTGAGCAGAACCTTTGAAGTCAGTGGAACTGTTTACCATGCGTTCTGGTAGGCAGATGTATATAAGTTTTGTAGGATCCAGGGTTTAAGTTGAATATATTAAAAAAGGTTTTCCACTTTTTTTTTAAGTATTTGTTTGAATCTAAGGAGTAAATAAACCAACTATATTTTTAAGACGATAAGCTCTTCTGGGTATGAATCATGTGTTCCTCTTCGTGCAGTACCTAACACAATGGGGATCTGATCATGATTGACAGTTCTTATCTTGACAATACCTCTTTTAAAGTGCATACTAAAATATATGTATGTACATATGTTAACATGTTTTGAATAGGATACAATTAAGATTCTTGTAAAATTAGGTTAATTTGTAGAAAAGGTAAATTATGGGGGTTTTTTAATATCCAAAAAACTAATACAACATTATTTTATTTCCAAGGTACGGAATGATGAAGGGAAGGTGATCCGCTTTCACTGCAAACTTTGTGAGTGCAGCTTTAATGATCCTAATGCCAAGGAGATGCATCTAAAAGGAAGGCGGCACAGGCTTCAATATAAAGTTAGTTGATATACTGCTGACAGTATTTAAAGTTTACAAGACCTTAATTGTAGTAACTTGTTACTTAGATTCAAGATTAGTGGTTACCATGCCCAAATGGAATGTAAAAGGGTAGAAAAATATTATATTCATCTTTTTTGGTGTGTATTTTAAGATGATATATGGTGGCTTAAAGAAGTGATATGTGCGGGTTTGGTTTTTTTTTAATGAAAATGTTAAGCAATACTGTATTTGAGTGTTTGGAAACACTAAAATGTAGTATGTAGTAATTAAAGCTACGGTAGATCCTTGCATGTTTTTTGCTATAAATTAGCAATAGTACAGGATTAGCATTGGGCTACATTTTACAGAACGCTTTTCGTTGCATTGATTTACTTGGGGTGATAGGAAGAGTGAAACTTTCTATTTGTGGAAGTATTTTCTTAATTTTATATTAATTCTGGGCATTGCTCAATTATTCTAGTCTTGAAAACATGATTTATTAAAATGGCATGTTTTAACCAAAACCTTGTGTTCTAAAGTACTAATGTTCGACATGGTAGAAAAATACTATAAAGAGTAAATTTCCTAAAGCCAGGGTGAAATGAAAAGTAAAACCAACATTTCATTCTATCTCTGAAACATTAGAAAAAAGTAAATCCAGATTTGCAAGTAGAAGTAAAGCCCAGTATCCGAGCAAGAAAAATTCAAGAAGAGAAGATGAGAAAGCAGATGCAGAAAGAAGAATATTGGAGAAGACGAGAAGAAGAGGAACGTTGGAGGATGGAAATGAGGTAACGTGTCTAATATTATAAGTATCAGATGAGTTGAACAAAAGCTGCAGTGAGGTCACCTGAAGAGGGTTCCATCCTAGGTTCCCTGTAAGCTGCATGGCTGCACAGCAGACTATTTATTTAGGGCTGCACAGGTCCCCTGGCCTGGCCCAGCCCCTCAGGATCTGCCGGGGAGCGGAGCCCCGGCCTACCCCAGACCCTCAACCCAACCCTCTGCCCCACCCCCAGCCAAAGCCCTCATCCCCCCACAACCCAACCCTCTGAGTTCCCTTCCGCACTCTGAACCCCTCGACACCACCCCACCACATGAATTTTGTTATATGCACTCGCTGGAGCTGCCGCGGCTGGGGACAGGCACCCCTCCCCTGACCCCGCTGGAGCTGCCGCGGCTGGGGACAGGCGCCCCTCCCCCGGACCAGCCCAGCTCTGCTGGAACTGCTGCAGTGGGGAGAGGAGCCCCTCGCCCGGCCCAACTCCGCTGGAGCTGTCACAGTGGGCAGAGGTGCTGCTCCCTCCCAGCCCAGGTGCTGCTTGGGGGGGAGAGAGCTTGGTGGAGTCCTCTCTCCCTGCCATAGCCCCGGGGCAGCCTGCACTTCAAACTCCTCATCCCTGGCTCCACCCCAGAGCCCATGCTCCAGCCCTGAGTCCCTTCCCGCACTCCAAAACTCTCTGCCCCACCCCGTCACATGAATTTTGTTATGTGCACCAATAGCGAGGTAATGTGTGTCGCATCACTTCCATATTGGTGCACATTGCAAAATTCATTCTGCACATGGGTGGGAAAAAGTAGAGGGAACACTGGTTCCATCCTATTTAATTACCTCCTGATGAATGCTCACATTGAGGACTCTAAACCCTTTTGTCTTCAATCGGGCCATCGTACAACTCTGAGCATTTTTTATTTGATCCATCTGAGGAATATGGGTCTGTTTAAAATTGTTTGTATTTAAGAGTAGGGGTTGCTTCTAGTGCGACTATCACTTTTTACTTAACCTTTAGAGCCTCCAAGGTCATGACTACTAAAGATGAGCTATTGAATAGTATCAAATAATTTTTTAGAAGAATTGAAAACTGCTCTTTGCTATGTAAAGAACATACTTTGATTCATACAATTCAGACGCTATGAGGAGGACATGTACTGGAGGAGGATGGAGGAGGAGCAGCATCACTGGGATGACCGTCGCCGAATACCTGATGGAGGATATCCTCATGGTCCTCCAGGACCTCTAGGCTTGCTAGGCGTCAGACCAGGAATGCCTCCTCAGCCCCAGGGACCAGCTGTAAGTTTCTTAAATTGGAAAATTTAAAAGTTAAAGTCTCTAATCAGGCATAGTTCTTGAGTATATTTGATCTTAGTCATCTGTATTACTACATTAATCTGATTCAAGGTTATTCTCTAATAAAGTGCTTGGAAAAGTGGGAAAAAAAAAACCCACAGTGGGACTCTGTACAGGTATAAGGATCTGTCTGAGAGTCCTGCTGGATTAAGTGTCAATATAAGAGCACATTAAAGGTACATGTTGAAAAGCCTCACGTGCAAGTCTACCTGCATAAATTTACCATGAGTTAATATTCATATGCAATATTATTTTCAAGAAACAGAAATAAATACTTTACAAAAAATAATTTCATTGATTAATAAGTATCTAACTATTTCCCAATTAAGAGTAAGACAACAAAAATTACATTATTTAGAAAGGATAAAAGTTAAGGTTAGATTTTGATAAAGAATGCATTTCCTTATATGCAGAGTTGACAGAATTTGATTTTTATATTTTCGAAGGATAGTATCAATGTTTATTTTTAAGCATTTTTTAATTATCGATTTAAATTTTAATTGTTGCAGGAAATTACGAGGTTAGTCAGACGATAATAATTTAATAAGAGTAGGCATTGGAATTCAAAATGTTAAAACTTTTTAGCGGTTAAACCACAAATTGTCACGTCCATATATATAAAGTCAATATCCTTAAAACTCTACTAAGTTCTCAAGCAGACTTTTCTTTCTTTGCCTAGCTGCAAATTTAGAATGGATGGAGCTTTTTTTTCATCCTGGGGGGTGGGGGGTGTGTATTTTCAGCATTTATCTACATTTACCAATAAAAATCTAATTCTTCCAACCTTTCTTATATTTGGTTATACAGACGCTCCCCGGGTTACGCAAACCCGCACTTACGGAAAAAGTTCCGTAAGTGGTGTGTGTTTGGGTTTTTCGGCGTAATTATCGGGTATACATCCCCGACTTATGCAAAATTCGACTTATGGAAGGTGTTCCAGCACGGAACACTTGCGTAAGTCGGGGAGCGTCTGCATGCGTGTTTACTTGAGTAGTCTTAAAGTTACTATGTCCTTAACTTTTAGTTTTTGTTACGTTTAAATTGTCAGGTTTTATATATGATTATGATGCTGTCACTTACTACTCTCAGTGTTTTTTGTTTTTAATTAAGTATTCTTACTAGAACTTGTATTTTAAAAATTCAAGTAAAGTTACCATAACACTTTTCTCAATGTAGCCTCTGCGTCGTCCAGACTCATCTGATGACCGTTATGTAATGACCAAACATGCAGCCATTTATCCAACTGAGGAGGAACTTCAGGCAGTCCAAAAAATAGTTTCCATCACTGAGCGTGCTCTGAAACTTGTGTCTGACAACATGACTGACAATGAAAAAACAAAGGGCAAAGAGGGAGATGATAAGAAAGATGGCAGTAAAGATAGGTATGTCTGTCTTCAGTTTTAAAAAATTTTGTGATGAGGTGGAGAGAGTCATCCCATGTTTCTCCCCCTTCATCATCGTTAGTGCCATCTCAGATTCTGTTCTCTCTAAGACCTGGTCTACACTATGCATTTATACTGAATTTAGCAGCGTTAAACCAATTTAACCCTGCACCCGTCCACACAACGAAGCCCTTTATATCAATATAAAGGGCTCTTAAAACTGATTTCTGTACTCCTCCCCGAAGAGGGGAGTAGTGCTGAAATCGGTATTGCCATGTCGAGTTAGGGTTAGTGTGGCCGCAATTCGACGGTATTGGCCTCCGAGCGGTATCCCACAGTGCACCATTGTGACCGCTCTGGAAAGCAATCTGAACTCAGATGCACTGGCCAGGTAGACAGGAAAAGCCCCGCAAACTTTTGAATTTCATTTCCTGTTTGCCCAGCGTGGAGCTCTGATCAGCACGGGTGGCGATGCAGTCCCAAACCCAAAAAGAGCTCCAGCATGGACCATACGGGAGATACTAGATCTAATCGCTGTATGGGGAGACAAATCTGTTCTATCAGAGCTTCGTTACAGAAGACAAAATGCCAAAGCATTTGAAAAAATCTCCAGGCTATGATAGACAGAGGCCACAGAAGGGACTCAGCACAGTGCTGCGTGACAAGCGTAACGGAAAGCCAAAGAATCAAATGGGCGCTCGTGGAGGGAGGGAGGGGGGACTGAGGACTCCAGCTATCCCACAGTCCCTGCAGTCTCCGAAAAGCATTTGCATTCTTGGCTGAGCTCCCAGTGCCTGAAGGGTCAAAAACATTTTGCCTGGGTGGTTCATGGTATGTTGTCAATTTGCCCCCTCCCCCCCCCCCCAAAAAAAAGAAAGAAAAGGGAAAAAAAAATAATTGCTCACCTTTTTTGTCACCCTATGTCTACTGCATGCTGCTGGTAGACGGGGTGCTGCAGCGCTGAACAGCAGCGTTCTCTCCCCTCCCTGGTGGCAGACGGTGCAAAATGACTGATATCCGTCGTCGTCATCATCATCCCGTGAGTGCTCCTGGCTGGCCTCAGTGAGGTCAGCCGGGGGTGCCTGGGCAAAAATGGGAATGACTCCCGGTCATTCCTGGCAGACGGTACAAAAGGCTTGGTAACCGTCCTCATCATAGCAGCTGGAGGCTGAGCTCCATCAGCTCCCCCCCCCTTTCATGTCTAATGAAGATTCTGTACTGCCTGGACTATCATAGCAGCGGGAGGCTGCCTCCCCCTCATTTTATCTCACTAAAAAGTCAGTGTTTCTCATTCCTGCATTCTTTATTACTTCATCACACAAATGGGGGGACACTGCCATGGTAGCCCGGGAGGGTTGGGGGAGGAGGGAAGCAATGGGTGCGGTTGTTGCAGGGGCACCTCCTAGAATGGCATCATCATTTCTGCAGGATCTCTGGGGCTCTGACCCAGAGCGGCTGTGCTCTCTGGTTCTCTAGTACACTTGCCCCATGTTCTAGGCAGGACTGACTCTATTTTTAGACAAAACATAAAGAAGGGAATGACCTGGGAAGTCATTCCCATTTTTGTCCATAGCCCCCAGCCGACCTCAGTGAGGCCAGCCAGGAGCACCCATGACAGCAGCAGAGGGTACAAAAGGACTGATAACCATCATCACCAATTTCCAATTGCAGACGGTGCTATAGCTGGTAACCGTCTCTGCTACCTTACAAAGGCAAATGAATGCTGCTGTGTAGCACTGCAGTACCGCGTCTGTCAGCAGCATCCAGTACACACATGTTGACAGCGACAAAAGGCTAAACGGGCTGCATGGTTGCCATGTTATGGCGTCTGCCGGGGCAATCCAGGGAAAAAGGGCGCAAAATGATCTTCCTCCATGAAAGCAATGGCAGACAGATTGAGTGACGACATTTACCCAGAATCACTCGCGACACTGTTTTTGCATTGGGATCTCAACCCAGAATTCCAATGGGCGGGGGAGACTGCGGGAACTATGGGATAGCTACGGGATAGCTACCCACAGTGCAATGCTCTGGAAATCGACGCTAGCCTCGGTACATGGACGCACACCGCCGAAATAATGTGCTTAGTGTGGCCGCGTGCACTCGACTTTTTAAAAAAACGGTTTATGTAAAATCGGAATAATCCCGTAGCGTAGACATACCCTAGGTTCTGACAGCATGCATCACAATGGTGTCTGAGTATGTGGAGTGCTGTGTTTTACTTTATCCTTTTTTATCTTCAAAGTTGTTTATGAATGATTAATATAATTTGAAGCACCTCTTGTAACTATAACTTCACTTCCCCACAGAGCTTTGAAAGGAGTTTTACGGGTTGGAGTTTTGGCTAAAGGCTTACTTCTCCGTGGAGACCGAAATGTCAACCTTGTTTTGCTGTGTGCTGAGAAGCCTTCAAAGGCATTACTCAGCCGTATTGCAGAAAGTCTTCCCAAACAACTTGCAGTAAGTTGGATTTGGATTTTTGAGAAGATGCCATAAAGAACGTTTTCTGGAGTCAAATAATTTGTAGGGCTGACTGTTCCCCAGTTTTACAGCAGGGACATTAAAAAGTTGTGTAGTATTTTCCCAGTATTTGTATCTGAATTCAGTGCCCATGAAAAGTGTCTTTCCAACCCATTGTATGGGTAAGCAAGAAGCAGGATCCATTTCACAAGAGCTTGGAAATGTTTGTTCTGCTCCTCACAGGTAGTGCTAGTTCATAGATGTAGTAATCTCTCTGTCCCTTTATATGTGGAGACAAAGGTTGGTGTAAGAATCCCCTTTTGCCCAAACTACCACCATCAGTGCCAAAGGCAGAAGTAATATAAATACATGGTAACAGTTATAGGTTGGTTTACTTGAATGGAGATTATAAATAGCAATACAGTTATCAGTTACTATGCACTCCTCACTTGTTACAGATTTTTATATTAAGTTACAGAACAAGATCTGTATGTGAAAATGATTTACAGTTCCAGAATTATCTCATATACTCGTTCATTAGCCCGTTCATTTATAAGCTGACCCCCCAAGATGGTTAGGTAAATAGCAAAAACTGTATGACCCTTTCATAAGCTGACCCTTTATTTCAGGGGTTGGCAAACTTTGGCTCCTGGCCTGTTAGGGTGAGCCGCTAGCGGGCCTGGACATTTTTGTTTACCTGGAGCGCTCACAGGCACGGACCCCCTCAGCTCCCAGTGCTCACGGTTTGCTGTTCCCAGCCAATGGGAGCTGCGGGAAGGGCTCCATGCGTGTAGATGCTCCAGGTGAACATAAGAACGGCCATACCGGGTTAGACCAAAGGTCCCATCTAGCCCAGTATCCATCTACCGACAGTGGCAAATACAGCACAGTTTACTAGCTTATTAAATATAAATAAATTAACTACTGCCTTATAATTAGATTGCTTAAGAGACTAGTATGTTTATCTAGAGAAGATGCTACATGTAAGAGCTGTACCCATACATCTAAATCCGCCAAACTCTAAATGTGAGACCAGTAGCTAAAATGAAGGATGCAAGAACATAAGAATGGCCATACTGGGTCAGACCAAAGGTCCATCCAGCCAAGTATCTGTCTACCGACAGTGGCCAATGCCAGGTGCCCCAGAGGGAGTGAACCTAACAGGCAATGATCAAGTGATCTCTCTCCTGCCATCCATCTCCATCCTCTGACAAACAGAGGCTAGGGACACCATTCCTTACCCATCCTGGCTAATAGCCATTTATGGACTTAACCACCATGAATTTATCCAGTTCTCTTTTAAATGCTGTTATAGTCCTAGCCTTCACAACCTCCTCAGGTAAGGAGTTCCACAAGTTGACTGTGTGCTGCGTGAAGAAGAACTTCCTTTTATTTGTTTTAAACTTGCTGCCTATTAATTTCATTTGGTGACCTCTAGTTCTTGTATTATGGGAATAAGTAAATAACTTTTCCTTATCCACTTTCTCCACATCACTCATGATTTTATATACCTCTATCATATCCCCCCTTAGTCGCCTCTTTTCCAAGCTGAAGAGTCCTAGCCTCTTTAATCTTTAATCTCTTTAAACAAAATGACCGTATATTATATATTAAATTCAATGATTCCATAGAGTTTAAAATCATCAAATTTTGATGTAGACCCGTTTATAAGCCGACCGCTGCTCTTTGATGCGTCTTTTTTTACCAAAAATATTCAGCTTATGAATGAGTATATACAGTAAATTACTAAAGCTTAACATACCTTGTGCATCTTTTTCCAATACCTTTTTAAAAAAAGACACCCACCTCATTACTCACTCTAAGATTGCACACACATACATAGCACTGAATGTGAAGTAAAACATCTGCCATAAATCCCCAAATAATGAAAAATTCATACTTAAGATCATAGTTCTATCTCTCACCTACTCCAAAAGCCTACGTATGTTATGGAATCATAGGTTTGCAATGTTGTCCTCTGTTCTGATGTCACTTGGAGAGGATAATATTGCAAGATAATGTGCTGGCACTATGGATGAATTGCGAAAACTAGCTTTTACTGAATTTTTTGTTTGCTTTTGTTGCTGTAAGCAAAATGTGCAAACCTTGGGCCTGGTCCTCGAGACCAGCCATTTGCCTGTGCAGCTTGTGGAGGAGGGGAGGACAGTGTTGACAGGTTTTCCTTGGGTCATTAGGAGCCAATAATTCTGATAATAAGGAATGACTTAGAATAGCCTCATGGCCACTCTTTAAGTTACTGTGTGGGCTGTATTGTTTCTCCAAACCATTGATTAGTTAAACCAGGTTTAAGGCTGTTTTTTTAACTTAAAAACTACTGAGAATCTGACCTCTTATTTTAATATATTTTGTGCACGAATTTCCTCAGTGTGGCATCTTTTAAAAATGCTTTTGGGGCAACTGCTACATGTTTTTAGTTACAGTCCCTGATAAACTGTATGGCAGTCCATTTTTTTAAAGTGCATGATTAAAACCATATAATTATGTATTGAGCATAATATAATATTATATTGTAGTTCTGTGACCCTCTGAGAATGAATGTGTCCCCCACCCACCTCTGTTTTTTGTAAGTGCTAAACGTGCAATTGCTGCCAATTTTTTTCATTATTTAGGTAATAAGTCCTGAGAAGTATGACATAAAGTGTGCAGTACCAGAAGCAGCGATAGTTTTGAATTCATGTGTGGAACCCAAAATGCAAGTTACTATCACGTTGACATCACCAATCATTCGGGAGGAGAACATGAGGGATGGAGGTTGGAAAGTTGTTAAAGATGTTACCTCGATATTACCAGTTTTTGTACATTTATGTAGTCTGTTTAAGATGACATTAAGTCCTGGAAGGCAACATGCTGGCATAATATACGTATTTGATTGAAACCCTACATATTCAACAACCAGTCTTGCTAGAGAACATTAAAATTCAAGGCTTATATGATGCATTTATTTAGTTCAAAAAATTAATCTTCTTCCCCTTAACTTAATGTCCAGCCTCAGCTTTCTGGAAAAGTTACTAAATTGTGTCTTTTCTCCTCCCTCCCCTTACAAAATTCAGTTATTTGGAAAACTAAATGTTTTACAGCAAGTGATTACAAGCCTTCCCTAAGAGATTTTGCAGCATATTAGAAAACTAAATCTTTATATCTTTACATTCTGGTTTTGAAACTGGATCTGTCTTGCCACCACTTACATCTTTAACATGGCATTGCTGCGTATAATATACACACGTTATGTTGATGTTCATAGTGCTTGTAGCTTTGTCTGGAAGAATGTGAATTTTTCCAGCTGTCTGAGGTTGGTCTTTGGACTGGAGTGCTTTTGTTAAATATACAGGCTCCTGGTATTAAGATCTGAGTATTTTATCCAAATAGCATACACAGAGTAGTACAATAATAAGAAATGGTTTGGTCACTGAGTTAAAGTAGAAGTTGGTTGGCGCTCTTAAAACCGATTTATATTTGTGAATGTGCAATCCCACTGATGCCAGCAGTGTTGCTTTAGGGTCTGTTCTGTAACACTTTCAAAGCTCCAAAAGCTTTTTAGCCAACAAGCATGATTAATGTCTGCAATAGGTTGGTTCTATTGTTCTATGGGTCAGATAAAATTAACTTTGTTTCCTTTCATCCTGTGTTTTCGTAGTCAAAGAGATCATAACAAACCAGGGTCTGTTGTTGAATATGAACCTACAAGCAGGCAATTTGTCTGTATTAACACTTTTTCATGATGCAGGTTGGGGGGAAAAAAAAGTGTGTGTATGTATGTATATGTGTGCGTGTGTATATACATATATAGTTATTTAAAATCATAGAATTCTTTTATTTCATCTCAGTAGTTTTAGCAATCCTTTAAAATATTGGAGGCTTCTCATCATGTTAGATATTTTTGAAATTAGAGAATTATAATAAAGCTTTGTTGTCAGAGCTGCTTCCTATGCCAGAAAACAAAGCTGGAATATGTGTTCTCTGGATTGGATGACTTTTATTTTTGATCTTTAGTAGTGTGCTGTACACAATTAATGAACTGTGTGTATATCTCCAATTATACATGCTTTGTACAAATACTATTACATCAAGCCCAGTCATTTTCGTCTCGTTTTTGGCAATTGAAATTATGCCGGAAATGTGATACTTGGTTCACCTGGACTGAATCATGCAAAGCATTTCACCTTGTTAACAATTGGTTTAAAAAAAAAAAAAAAAGCAGTTGCCGTTATAGGTTTGATGATAGATGCTATGAAATTAGATTAATTTTAACCATTATCCTTATTCCTTAATGTACTGTGGAAAACTACAATTAGTCCACACTGCAGTTCAAAACTACAGTAAAATTGGTTTGTGGCCATTAGAATTTTATACTGTAATAAATGTGTTTAAAAAAAAAAAAAAAAAAAAAAAAAAAAACCAGCTGTTTTTCAATTCATTGATACTTTATGCCCCAAAGGAAACAAAACTATATTTTTGTCTGACCCAGACTTGAGCTAGAATTGTCATTCTGAGTTTGTCACCTGCTGAATTGATGATATTGCCTTTAGAGAAGCAAAATCAAACGAGGTAAATAGATTTCACTTCAAGACACTGAGCAGTGTAAAATGGATGTGCGGAAAAGTCCACATGTGCAACTAGAAGAAAATGCAGAATATTAAACTACAGATTATTGCAGTAAACCAGGTCGTCTTATGAATATTGCTGCTTATTTGCTGCAGAATAACTGTGTGTGTTTTTTCTCTTACTGCAGCTCCTAATGCTCTGTGTCTTAAAATGGTTTAAGTCTTTTGCTGGCTTTGTGGGAGCTAGTTTAGGTGATAACGAAGGCTTTGCCGGAGGAAACAGTTTGATTAAAGATGAGACTGTGACTTGCATGTGAAGTAAAATCATATTTAGTGTGTAATAATAATCCCATTAAATGACAAAAGGATAAAAAAGAATTATTTTTAAAAATAAAACTGTTAACCGCACGGCAATTGTGCCATACATTATTGTGCATTTGACAGTTATCCGGCATTTCTCTGAATTGACTTTGAATCTGATAAGTTCAAAATGCTCTAACCCTGGCTGTAGAATCTTTCTCTCAGCAAACAAAGTATATTATATATGTGTGTGTGGTTTGTTTTTTTTGTTTGTTTGTTTTTAACCCTTAGTTTATCAGTCCCGGTCCAAAGCCTTCTAGCAGAGGGAGTTGAATCCTGTCAGGGGTTGCTGCCAAGACATCGGAAGGATTTTTGACCAAGGTTTTCTAAAGCTCAGTGTCACACCTGCCATACTGCACAAAGGATAGGCTTTGGTTGCATAGTCCTAGCATTTACTGTTACTTTGTGTTTTTTTCTTTTTGTCTTTTGTCTCTTCTAGAATTAAGCAGTGTTCACACTAGTTTTGAAATAGTTGACTGGGTAACACGTATTTCACATAGTGGAATTTACTGAAATTGACATACCTGTTAACTTTTAATGAGGAAATAGTGTGGACACAGCATGTCTTCTAACCAAAGATTAACCCCTTATGTTTAGGTTATTTATAGAATACAGTTACATAGGGTAATAATTTGTACTTGTTTTTGTAAATTAACATAGCTTTTGTTTTAGGTTAACAGGGTGGCAGGCTAGAAGTCTAATTACTACAGTCTTTAAGGGGTTAATCCACTTGAAACGTAAAACAGGTGCAAAAATCCACAATGACATTTTACAAGAGTTTCTTGAATATATTTTCAGCCAAAATTTATTCTCAGTTGCAATAGGTGCCTTGGCATCTTCTGACTTTCACAATAGCTTTAAGTTTCAAGGTTATTCATGCAGTCTCCATTATTAATGGCACATGGCATATTTCAGATCCATGTTTCCAGCATAAAGTAAGATTGTCTACTGTGCATTAAAATGTAAATATTTCATAATAGAATTATTTTCCAAAGTGTTTCAGTGCTAGAAACTGAGTCATTGCAGTTTCAAGTTATATAGTATATTATTATGCTGAAAGATTGCACAGTGTCACCTATTTGCACATTCGTGTTATAAGAATTTAGATAATTGATACACGTAGGCCACTTGACCCCTAAGTTTGTGTTAATTTCTTAACCTCCCCTTGGTTTTCTACAATGGGTTTTTCTCTAAATGTATTCATTGTCTCTAATACTCATGTTATGCTCCTTTCTTAGATTGCCTTACTTGACAACTTTTGTCTGTAGGTTTACTATTCTTGACTGAAATAATTTTACTTTTAATGTCTTCACTTACTCTTCGAACCCTTCATCAGTGTGAATGGCTCCTCATTTCACTTTATCAAATACAGTCTCACAAATATACTCAAAATTGAGTATCTAAATTTTCCCCAACAAAAATTCTTAATGTGGAATCATTGTGGCTTCTTATATTTCACCTGGTACAGAGCAAAATATGTTTTCCAATGAAAAGGAGACCAAATCCAAACAGTATTCTAGATTAATTTTTTAGTAATTATATTGGAGAGTAAAAGTATCCTTTTTGATTTATATGCATTTTAACTGTGGGTGCATCCTAATAGCCTGTTGACTTTTTTCCTTCATTTATATGTTGGCAGCTGCCTTACAGTTTTCCCTTAAATCTTTTTCAAGTCAGTATGCTTCATGAGTGTTATAGTGAATATCACTTTTTTTGTTTGGTGCTCTAACTTGCTCATGTCACATTTTCCAACACCAGACTATTTTTAGTATATTGCCACTCTTCTGAATGAGCCAAATGGAATGTTGTTTAATTAGTCATCCTCTGCCATATCAACATATTTTGTTACTCATTGTGAAGGCCATTTTCATATATAATAAGCTAAGGATGTTACAAAACTAATCATTGAGTTACACCATTGGTACACCGTTAGCCAGTTAGAAGCTACCTTTTGTAATCATTCGGTGTTGCCTGTTTTGTTGGGACAACCAATTTGAAAAGCTTATTGTACCTTTTGGTCACTTATTAGGTAGTCATGTTCAACATAACTTGGTCAAAACCCCGTTTCTTGAACACTTAAATGTACAAGATCTATTGTTGTTTATCTTCCAAACATTCTGATATTGCTTCTACTACTCTTCTTTCTTCTTTCTCCTGCTTAGACTTAACCAAGATATGCCTTTTTCAGCTGTTTAATATTTCTTAGATGAAATTGGACAGTGTGCATATGCACACCGTGGAGATGCAAAAGCTATAGAAATTAGAGAAATTATAGTAGAAAGTAATTAAACTGATTGGCATTCTACAGAGTATTTCACATTCTTTCAGTCATATTAAAGCAAAATAATTTGCACTATAATTTAAATTTTAATGATGATATCACCAGATTCTGTGTGCTTCCAGAACTTATTTGTTATACTTGCCCCTTTTTATTAGGAGTAGTTCCAGAGTAACATGAGACCATTTAAGTTCAGCAAACTCAGTTTGTTGTAAATTCTACTCCATTAAAGTGGATTTTTGTGTTCCTTCTGTCTGTGTTCTCTGTGCTGGTGCACTGTGTCCAACCATCCTTCCTTCAATATTTAATTTTAGGGGAAATCTGTTTTGACAAGTTAGTTTGTATGAATAACTGCAGACTACTGCATAATCTGCAGTCCATTAAAATTAGATTGAGGGCTAAATTGTATTATGCTCTTGATCTTTATACTGGGTTATATACTAATCCCAATTAAAGGGATTTTATTGATATGTTGGATGGGGTTTAAACTCTAAATGGCATGTGTGACATTGAAGCTACTTTAAGGAAGTGTCTTGCTCACCTGGTCAAACACCCATTCCTCACTGCATTTTGCCAATTCAATCCATTTTAGATGTAACCTCGGGTATGGTGAAAGACCCACCGGACGTCTTGGACAGGCAAAAATGCCTTGACGCTCTGGCTGCTCTACGCCACGCTAAGTGGT
Source organism: Mauremys mutica (assembly GCF_020497125.1). Classification (NCBI taxonomy): domain Eukaryota; kingdom Metazoa; phylum Chordata; order Testudines; family Geoemydidae; genus Mauremys; species Mauremys mutica. Next base: position 22,014,136 of record NC_059077.1, on the reverse strand, counting down.
TCCAGGTTCGGAACATCATTTTACTTTCTTCTTGTAGCCTTATGAGAGATTAGTTCAGTTGCAATATAAATGTTTAACTGTGAAAACACTCAAGGTTGCCCATGGTAATAATACTTTAAATTAAATGAACAGAAAAATGTTATCATAGAAAGCTCAGTATGGAAGAACTGCTTTATGCAGTTATTGCTGATCTGACATAAACTCTTTTTCTGATCATTGAGAAGGCGATGTTGAAAGCTTGACTCGCTTTGGGTGATCATATGCTGTGTGTATTTGTAATATATTCCATAAGGCTGCAGAGTAACTTTGCTTTAAATAATGGAATATGTGTTTAAAGCTTTGTGTTTAGATTTAAGACTTTTTTTCCTATTTCTTGAAGTGCATTAAGTGTAGGGAATGAAAGGTGAGAAATAACTGTTTGGTTTAGTGACTTTGCACTCTGGCAAAGGCACAACAAAGAAACCAAACAGATTCCCTTGACCTTTCAGTCTCTGTACATACTTTTTAGATCTTTATTCTTTTTATTTCTAATATAGAAAGATATATGTATTGTTACAGATGAATATGGTCAAAGTGTACAGGGGATCAAGAAATATTACTCTTGTATAACCTGTGCACTTTGACTTCTACCACCTTAAGTTTACTAACCCTGGCACAAAATACTGCTGTAAATGGCAGCTCATGAACACAGTTTTAGAGTGACTTGTTTCTATTCTATATCTGAGCTTCCATTGAACAGTGGTGTTTTAGCTTTTCAACCTGTGGCCTGTTTTCTGTAGGTGCTGGGATTTATTAACTTGATTTTGTATTGCTCTCAAGGCTAGAGCTAATGGTCTGCAGTCCTGTGTGATTATCATACGTATTCTTCGTGACCTCTGTCAGAGAGTACCAACTTGGTCTGACTTCCCAAGCTGGGTGAGTAATCCTCTTTTGCACGCACTTTAAGACAGCAGCATGTTGCTACAAGTTCAGTGTCAGAAAATGATGGTGCAACCTTTTTTTTTTTTTTAAATAAAGCCATATATCAAGAATCAGTTTTTTGGTTTATTTTATTCCCTCAGCAGACAATTTCTTTTAAATCTTTAAAAAGAACCCAGACTTCTGGTATCCTATGATTTCTGAAGTTAGATCTTTACCAAAGAATTTATTTTCTCCTACAGAACAAAAATATCACCAAAGAATTCAGTACTTCTTTTTTCTCTTCTTCTAAGAGTTTGTATAGAAGTTAGGAATGATTATTTTTCATCTCAGTTTACTTTGAATTGCTTGGCCTTTCTTTCCTGAGACTTGTTTGAAATAGTTTGTCAAATGTATCTGGATAACCATTGCAGAGCAAACTGTGAGTAAAAGTTACTTGCTAAGGACCCCTTCTGTTACCATTCTCCTTAATATCTGTTGCTGCTGCCAGATATGGTACCAGAGTACTGATATATGATGATCCGTCTTTGACAGGGAGAGTGTTGGCAATGGTCCAAACCACTTTATTGTTAGTTTCTGTTTGGACAAGAAGTGAGTTCTAAGATAGGAGGAGGGCTATAAAAGAATTTACCAAGTCACTTCTGCTTAACTGAAAATAATGTATAAGAGTTAAATGTTTTTATTAAGGCTTATTTGGCTTTAAAATAATATTTGAGCAGACTAAACATAGCACCAGATTCTGTGCTGCATCTCTTGAAAGAGCCAGCACCCAAAGCATAGCTCAAGGGGGAGAGAGGGCAAAGATGCCCTCTGTAAACTACCAGCATTCCAGACTGCTGAGAGGCTGATACAGTCCCCAGTAGAAGTTGAGAGCCTTGGAGGCTGCTCTGACTTAAGACTGTTTTCCTCGGGCTGCCCTCTGGGCTGAAGTGTCATCATAGTGATGTACTATGACTGTGCTCCAGAAACCCACTCCTTACATTGGAACTTGCGTGTGCCACTTGTGTTGGCCCTGTGTGTGATGTGGGAGCAAGCATAGAATCAGCTTCATAGTTTCTTTAGTCCTCAACATAAAGTTACAAATTTCTGCAGAAAGAAAAAGTATTTAGAGTTTCATTATTTATGGTTCGAACTCCCTCTTCTAGGAAAATAAGTGAGGCTTTAACTATTTAATATGGGGTGGAGAGCCAGAGGGAGGAGGAAGTTTACTACTTCGTTCTTCATTAATACACACTTTCTGGTGGCCCCGAGGAATTTAGATAAAACTTCTCTTTCTACAGAAGAAGTTATATAATGCATTGCATACAGGAAAAAAATACTACATCGAAACATTTTAGGTTGCAAAACATCAAACACTCAAAAATTAGGTTTCAGAGTGGTAGCCGTGTTAGTCTGTATCAGCAAAAAGAACGAGGAGTACTTGTGGCACCTTAGAGACTAACAAATTTATTTGGGCATAAGCTTTCGTGGGCTAAAACCCACTTCATCGGATGCATGCACTGGAAAATACAGTAGGAAGAGATATATATTCTTTGGCCAAACCAGACAGTCTCTATGCAAATGTACATGGCAGAGGGGCATTGCTTTCACATGATAGCATATATCACATTGGTAGATGTGCAGGTGAACGAGCCTCTGAGGGTAGACTGATGTGATTAGGTCCTATGATGGTGTCCCTTGAATAGATATGTGGACAGAGTTGGCAACAGGCTTTGTTGCAAGGATAGGTTCCTGGGTTAGTGTGTTTGGTGTGTGGTTGCTGGTGAGTATTTGCTTCAGGTTGGGGGGCTGTCTGTAAGCAAGGACTGGCCTGTCTCCCAAGATCTGTGAGAGTGAGGGATCGCTTACAGACAGCCCCCCAACCTGAAGCAAATACTCACCAGCAACCACACACTCGCCCAGAATAAATGGACACAAATCAGGTGTTAATAATTATAACGTTCAAAAACCAGTCGGAGAACACTTCAGCCTCTCTGGTCACTCAATTACAGACCTAAAAGTTGCAATTCTTCAACCAAAAAAAATTTAAAAACAGACTCCAACGAGAAACTGCAGAACTGAATTAATCTGCAAACTGGACACCATTAAATTAGGCTTGAATAAAGACTGGGAGTGGATGGGTCATTACACAAAGTAAAAACTATTTCCCCATTCTAATTTTCCCCCTACTGTTACTCACACCTTCTTATCAACTGTTTGAAATGGGCCATCCTGATTATCACTACAAAAGTTTTTTTTCCCTCCTGCTGGGTTAGAGTTGGTATGGCCACACCCATTTTTTCATGTTCTGTGTATGTGTGTGTATATATATATCTTCCTACTGTATTTTCCACTGCATGCATCCAATGAAGTGGGTTTTAGCCCACAAAAGCTTATGCCCAAATAAATTCATTAGTCTCTAAGGTGCCACAAGTACTCCTCATTCTTTTTTTTCAAAAATTAGGAAATGCCAGAATTTAGGTTACTTATGTATTGCAAATTCTACCCCATTGCATTATGATGCATTATTTATTGAATGATCATACACTGTTTGTTTTTTTTCCTCATTATCCCTACCTGATTTGGTTCATAGGATGGACAGTGCTCAGAGAATGAGGCAGCGGTTTGATATTTTTGTACTCCCCATTCAGTTAGTGGCCCTCCCTCCCCTATTTACCAGGTACCATCCAAAGCCTCCAATGAATTCAGAATTATTTATTTCATCATAGTCTTTTCTAGGGCACTCATCACCTTAGTATGTGAGTGCCTCACAAACATTAATGAATTTTTCTATACTGCAAGATGGGAAGCATCCATTTTACAGATAGGGAAACTGAGACACAAAGATTTGCCTGAGGCCACATAGTGAATCAGTGGCAAACCTAGGATTTGAACACACACTCCTGATTCCCAACCCTGTCCTCATTCTTTCAGACCATACTGTCTTATTGCTAGAGCTGCTGAATATTCACAGCTCCCATTGACTTCTGTTGTAGCTGTGAGTGCTCCGCATATCTGCATATCAGGCCCCAGGTATCTGAAGTTGAGCAGAGCAGGAATGAGGAATACTCAATTAGCAGCAAAATGTTGGTTTAAGTAATTTGTTCAGCATTATATTGAAAGACTGTGGCAGAAGCTGGGATAGAATTGAATTCTCCTGTATGTCATTCACCTGCCTTAACCACAAGATCATCCTTTCTCTTCTTACAGTCCCCTGTCTTGATTTCTATACACTATCCAACTGTTAGAACAAATTAAGCAGGGATCTTACAGACTAATTCATTACTTGACTATGATTCATTCCCTGCTTGCTGTGCATCTTGTGCACTGAATGAAGCTGGGATTCTCTGGAAAACAGTCTTTAATTATCTGATCACATACTATCAGAAGGAATGTAAGCAAAGCTGCAGAATTACGGCTGCACAGGCAACCCAAATGCCTTATATTCTAATGATCAACTTAGTAAAATAACAGAAGGGTAGCCATGTTAGTCTGGATCTGTAAAAAGTGACAGAGTCCTGTGGCACCTTATAGACTAACAGACATATTGGAGCATAAGCTTTCGTGGGTGAATACAAAGGGGAATATTCACCCATGAAAGCTTATGCTCCAATACGTCTGTTAGTCTATAAGGTGCCACAGGACTCTTTGTCACTTTTTAGTAAAATAAATAATCATCTTTTAATGGGTTTCTTTTTTTGGGAGGGGAGGGGGGATTTCCTAGTCTTTTAAAAGAAAAAGGTAAATTATTTTATCTGCAGCTGTATCATCCCCACTATCCTGCATCACCTGGTGTAGGGTTTGATTGCTAAACCTTCAGTTGTTCCACACAGCTTGAGCCACAGGACTAACTATTTGAGCTTAGGAAATTATCCCTCAGGATGGAAGGGGTTGATCAAGAGAAGTCTGGCCCAGTGCGCACATGCTTGTTCTCCGTTTCTCTTCTCTCAGCTTCCTGTCTCAATACAGTAAAGGGAAGGGGGAACCAGGCCCAGATTGTGCTCTCTCCACCCCCATCCAATTCCCTACCGAATTTCTCTGAAGAGTGTGTCCACTCCTGGGATTCCCAGTGAAGTCTGTATTACTGATGCTGCTTTGGCAATGATGTGGGCCAGACTTGGATTAGAATGTTTGTGTTCAGGGGACTGTTTTGGCATGCTGCTAACAGATGTGACAGAAGGGAAATTGTGATTTTTTTTCTTGTTTCATTTATATCTCAGCTAAGCCTGAACAGAATTGCATGGGTCAAAGAAAAGGTACTTTTCTAACCCTAGGATGTTCTCCCTGCTGAATTTCAAAGGCCAACTGCAAACAATGGAGGTGTTAGAGCATCTCAAAAAAGGTCATAAGAATCTTTTAGTGGGAAGTGTTAGACAACCTAAATATAGGGTTATTACTCTTAGGCTAATTTTGTATCACTATTCAGCTGTCTAAAAATCTGGTAGTCTAACTTTTTTTTACATTTCAACTGGACACAATATTCTTTGTGTAATTTCTTATTAAGCTGCGTATACCAGAAGATCTGAGTTGAATTGTGACGGTTTCTTTTTCTAAAGCAGCCTAGTAAAATAGTCTTTTTTTTTCTATTCTTGATTTTAGGCTATGGAGTTACTAGTAGAGAAAGCGATCAGCAGTGCTTCTGGACCACAAAGCCCTGGGGATGCATTGAGGAGAGTTTTTGAGTGTATATCTTCAGGAATAATCCTTAAAGGCAGGTTGCACTTGTTTGATACAAATTTTAGATTTCGCCAAGGGCATTTATAAGTTCAGCTAAAATGTATATTTTAGTTACTATATATAATCCGTATATGTGGACTCTAGTAATGGTAACTAGCCGTATTGTTATAGGTGGTCCTGGCCTTTTGGATCCTTGTGAAAAAGATCCTTATGATACACTTGCTTTAATGACAGACCAGCAACGAGAGGATATTACTTCGAGTGCACAGGTAATGAACTTTCTAATAAAATAACCAAGGGTGGTGGTTGTGGTGGTATGCTGAAATATTGAAGATCTTTCTCCTTCAATAGTAAAACTTGGGGGGGGGAATTGAGTCATGTAACAAAAGTTTGAGTAAATGCACAGATGAGTACTCAGCCCTTAAACTGAGCATATAAGTGTTCTCACATAATGCTCAGTGCACCTATTAGAAACAGGCAATAAACATGCCTTGCTGTTCCGTAATCCTGAGGGCACTTACGCTGGGGATCAGACTAGCTCCTAAATAAGGATAGCCTTTATGATGGCTTTATGCCCGACAGGGATCCCCTTGTGGGGGAAGTATTCCAACTGTACGTTTGGTGCAGCTTTAAGTCAGCTTTATGGCACAAAGGATACTTTGTCATAAACTAAGATGTGGATTTAAGATTAGCTGTTGCTACTGCCAAGATTAGGAAAAGGATTACTGCAGTTCCAGCCTTTTGTACTTGCAAGGATGTTCACGCTTGTCTGTCTCTTGTCAGTCTAAATGACTGTATCTGTTTAAACTTAAAACTATATTGGATTGAAAAGGATTACTGTAGATACATTTGCATAAACTTTGATTTATTTTTTTAAATGTGGTTTATGAAAAATGTTAACTGCCTCCACTGTCATATTTAGGTTTAACATTTGTTTCTGATAAAAGGTTTTTGTTTTGTTTTCCCCCCTCCCCCCTCTGTTACCAGTTTGCACTGAGACTCCTTGCATTCCGTCAAATACACAAAGTTCTAGGAATGGATCCATTGCCACAGATGAACCAACGTTTCAACATTCATAACAATCGTAAAAGGAGAAGAAGCAGTGATGGGGTCGATGGGTTTGAAGCAGAGGGGAAAAAAGACAAAAAGGATTACGATAACTTTTAAAAATGTCTGTCATCAGTGTTAAGACAGGAAGTGATAATAGGAGTCCATTTGTTGCCTGACTCTTTTTTATTCATAATAATGTCTGTTTTAAAACATCCAAAAAACAGATGGAAGATCAATTTTGCAGAAAGAGGACTTAACTCTTCTGTGAAGTTGTAAACTTTTAATGGATGTGCAGTATCAGACAAATTATGGATGTAAAGATACCACAAATGGAAATTGTGCTCTGATTTAAAAAAATATTAGCTTATTTTTTTCCCCATTATTTTTTTTATTTAGACATAGGTTACTAACTGTAGTAATTTCCCTATTTTTTGTCCTTTTTATTAACTAGTCACTAGTGCATTGTCTTAAATCCTGACTGTATTTAATGCAGCATTTGTGCTTCAGTAGCTATGAATATTTTGATATTTTATTTAGAAGTTTTGTTTGCCTTTGACACTAGTTGTATAAGTTACTCTGTGTTATAGATGGTATATAGTTTCCCTCCCACTTAATATTTTACAGCAGAACTTTTTTTTGTAAAGTGAGACTGCAGGATTTTGGTTTTTTTCCTAAATGTGAAGGGTTACAACACACAATTATCCTGCCGTTTGAGTGCTCAGAATTAAATGTTTCTGCCAATCTTGTGGCATTTTGTCTCTTTAGTGTGATATAATGGTGTAATTAAGACAGATTTGTGTTAATCTAATCAAGTTTGCTGTTAGTTGTGCATTAGCAGTATAAAAGCTAATATATACAGTATGGTCTTGCAACAGTTTTAAAACAGCTACATAATTGATCAAAAATGCATGACATTTTTGTTTTAATAGAAGGGCTTTTAAAACTATCATTTTAGGTTTAATGCATAGGTCTTTGTATGACTGACTTTGTGACATAGCAAGGCCAAAAAAAAATAACTTTCTGAATTTTTTTTTCTTAAGATGCTAATAAAAGAGGGCATTTTCCCATTGGGACAAAGTTGGCGGCAGTTTTCAAACAGCTTTGTCAATGTGATACTAATGCCATTTCATTAGCCCTTAAAATAGATGTTTGCCATATCAGTGCCTGTGAGGTAACTCCTAGTAGCTATTCCTGTATAGCTATTTTTCTGTGATTTTTTTTTCAGTAACTTGAAAACTAAAACTAAAGTGGATAAAGTATTGTTGACACAGTGAAGGTTATCAAAGAAAAAAACCCAGAAAATTATTTGATGTGGCCATAGTGTATGCTTATGTCTTCTTCAAAAAGCTAAATATTATAGCAGTGGTGTAAGTAAAATTACATCATACTGTTGATGTATGCTCCAGATGTGATTTGTTGTCACAGCACTACAGTGGGATACGCAACAGTGAAATACGCAAATAAAAACTAAAGTTTATTAAATGACTTTAACGTTCATTATACACTGGAAACTGAAGTTCTGCTCTTTCTGTTTGGTGTGCACTATGCTTAGCTGAAGACCTGAAAAAATACATGGGTTTAATATTGACTATGATAACATTCCTATAACTATTTTACAAATGACTGTAGGAAAATGTCAGATATTGCAAAGAACACTGGTTTTCTTGATTTAAAATTACTTCAAAGCCTTTTGTTCCAATTCATCAGGTCGAACTTATCTTTGACCTTTTAAGTGATTAATTATTTTGCTTGTCCTTCAAAATATACTGGAGAAATTCCAAAAACATTTTAACACAGTGGGCCTGTGGAATGTAAATACAATATTAATATAGGAGTGGGATCTTGTGTAAGTTTAAATATACAGTATCCTGTGAGCATCAAACACTGCAACTTAAAAAAATTAATACAAAGATATTAGTGGTCAGCAAACAAAATAATGGAAAGCTTTCCCAGTACAGAAAAAGATTCCTTAAAAATAGTTTCATATGGGAAATAGAGTAACTAGCATGTGCTCAAAAATTATTTTTAACAAAAGAGGATTGCACCAACGTCCTTGTTGCTACCTTGGCACTCAGTTCAGCAGTATGTAGTTGCCCAAGATCCTCTACCTTTAAAAAGGAAGAAGTTTTGCTGCCATGGTGTCCAATCAGTCATTGCCGTTTATTATTTTGGAAGTTGCTTCATGTCTTATATTTCAGTTGCTGTTCATTTGGCCATTTTAATTCCCTACAAAAGTTTCCTATCCAAATGAGAGATGCTGTCAGTTTAGTCATGTGACCCTATTCTTTAGGATGAAAAGGTCAAAGATAAGTTTTGGATTTCCTGCATTTTTGTTTCACTGACTTATACCTCTTAACCAGTTTCTGGATGTTTGAAATATTGTATACTTGAAGTGATTCCCCATTAAACATGAAACTGTGACCATGATTTTTGATTTTTGTAGTAAAGAGTGGATTTGCAGTTTTGTTTTTCCTATCCATTATCTATGGATTATTTTAACTTGACAAAAATTACTGGCTTGTGTAGAATTAAGAGAAGTTAAAAATCAGACAATTTTGAGTTTTTTATTTTTAACAAGCTTGTAGAATGCTTTTGCATTAAACTGTTTAATCTACTAAATCCTTTTTTATATGCATGCATTTACAAAAAACACCTAAATCTGGTTTGCAAACACACAAATAATACATAAACTCAGCATTTGACTATCCAGTGGAATAATCATTGTTACGCAATATATTATCAATATTATTCAGTTTAACTACTTAGCAATATTTACCTTCTTTGAGTAGTGTCCCTATATGTGCTCCATTTCAGGGGTGCATGCACCCTTCCACCATTGATTATTCTGATGTATTTCAGCATCCCTGGGTTTTAAGAGGTATGTTTCTGGCTGGGAGCCAATCTCAATAAGTGATGGGCATCCTTGGTGCGCCTTTCTTTGGGAGATAATCACAGCCCTAATAAGTGCAAGATTTGCTCATCTTTCAAGGCCAGATCTCAAAAGACCAGAAAGGTCAAATTTAGACTTTTAATGGTGGAGCAAGCATTAAGATCAGCTTCTGACCCATGTAACAAGGACCTCCCTGTACACAGAGCTTCCAGTACCACTAGTGCTTCATCTATCTCAAGACAACACTCACTGAGCATCTCTGGAGATTCAAGTATGCAAGTGTCATCCTCAGCCTCTGGGAATGTCTCACCGAAAGCTTCAGGAGAGGGAGCTTCTGTGACATACCTTCAGGTTAGAGAGCTGTATTATCGAAGCCTTTGACCACCACTAAAAAGAGTAGGAGCACCTGTTCTACTATGAAATGTTGATCTCCATCTGCAAGAAGGTCCTGGAGACCTCAGGTCCCAAAGGGTCCCTTGCAACAGGATTCAGTACTGAGGACCTCTTCAACTATAGATAACCGAACCTAGGCTAGTAGCTGTGTCGTCAGACTCAGTTATCCTTTCAGTATCTATACCATCATCATGTATTGCAGCAGTACCAGTGGCATTTGGCCCTGATCTTTCTCATATCAGGGTTGTCTGTACCATCAATACCGAAACTGGCCTCCAAAGGAAAACATCAAATTTCCACCAATATACCATCAGTATTGCAGGAGTTTAGATACTCTAAAGACCTCCTGGTCTCCACTGAGCCAAAATCTGTTACTTACCGGTACCACTCATGTGGTATTGCAGTGTGCTAGGTCACCAGCTCCACATTTGTCATTGAGGCAGTCTTACTGACTTCAACCATACAGGGCAAATAGTTATCACCTCCCCTGGGATATGTTGAGGAGAGCGCCTCTGACTCACAAATTTTAGTATAGGGTTCTTCTGTATATTCTAGGAGGCATAATTAACCTACATGTACTGATACTGTGGAGGATACCAGACCTCAGCTTCCACCCCCTTGGTATAATCAGTAGAGGCTGCTCCTACTATGCCCTAGTGGCCTTGTTGGGATCCTTGGCCCATTTACTGACAACAATTTAGGTCGGCATCGACCCACTTGGAGCATAGATAGAGACATTTTTCTCAACCAGAGAAGGAGACTTTTGAGGTGCAGGAGGCAAGGGCTGACAGAGAGGTGACACTAATAGTGCTTCATCACCAGATGAAGCTGTTATGCATTAACCTCCTTCCATGGCAGATCAACTTAGGATGTTTCAAGAGCTGATGAAACATATTGCCTATATGCTTCAGATTCCATTACAGGAAGTCCAGGATTCCCATCATAAACTCCTGGACATTTTACACACCTTGGCCTCTATCCAGGTAGCCATCCCCATCAAGAAGCTTTGCTGGAGCCTACTATAAACCATCTGACAGACTCAACTTACAAGCATGCAGATAAAAAGTACTATGCCCCCCGCAGAGATTCCAAGTTCTTATTTTCTTACCCTATACTGAACTCTTTGGTAGTAGGAGCTGTCAATGAATGTGGTAGACAACACAATTTTAAGTCTATCCCTTACTCCAATGACCGCAAGAAACTTGACCTCTTTGATCATAAGTTCTACTCAGCCACACTACAGTTTTGAATGAAGAATCACCAGATACTTATGTTGAAATATTATTTAAACTACAAGAAATTTAATTCTTGTAATGAACACCTTCAGAGAAGCATGGGAGCAATTCAAGGCTATCTTACAGGAAGGTCAGTTTTTGGCAAAAACAATGTTACAGGCCTCCTTAGATGCTGTTGGTACTGCAGCACAATTCACATCCACCATAATTGTGATGCCACAAGCATCTTGGCTGCAGCTTTCCGATTTCCCTAGGGAGTTACAAAGTACTGTTGAAGACCTTTTGATGGCAACAAACTGTTTGCTCAGTCTACCAGTGACTCACTTCACACTCTCTAAAGACTTGAGGACCGTGCTCAAATACCTCAGGATCTATATACCTCTAACATAAGAAGATTTAGCAGGTCTCAGAATGCACAAAGGTTTTGTCCAGCCCATTTTCTAACTTCTGTAGGCCACCCGAGCCACCAACCAACAAAGAAGCTGCTGGAGTGCTTGCTCATGTCCGTTCCACATTAGGTGTGCGCGCATTGCTGCTGGAGATTTTTCCCTCAGTGGTAGGTCGGGTCGGCTCTAGCACCCTCTGGTGCTGCATGCTTATGCACCGATGTAAGGGGCACAGCCAGCTCCACACCCTCTCAATTTCTTCTTACCGCCCATGACAGTTGCTGGAACTTCTCCTCTTGCTTTGGCAAGGCATTTTTCAGTGGTTTTCTTCTCTGTATCTTAGTTTTAGTCTTAGTATAGTTGTAGTGTAAATATTGTAAATAGTATTAGTGTAGGTAGATAGTCCCCCTAATTCATTGTAGAGAGGCCAGGCATTTCCTAGGTTTCAAACCTTGTGCCTCCTGTGGCAAGCCTGTGCCTTTGGAGTGACCTACACCCAGTTGTCTGAAGTGTCTGGGGGAGAGTCACGTCAGAGGGCGCTGTCAGATTTGTTGGGACTTTAAGCCTTGTACGAAGAAAGAGAGAGAGGCTAGACAGAGAGCTATCCTAACGGAAGCCGCTCTTAGACAGGCATCGGAGCCAAGCCACTTGGATTCAGCACCAGATACTTCGGCATCAGTGCAAAGCACCCATCCGACCCTGTGCATTTCCCTGCACTATTCTCTATCATTAGTGCCAGAAGAACTATAAAAAGCAACGCTTTGCACTCTACAGTGCCAAAGAGAGGCAATCAAGGGGAAGGCAGTGGAGTGCAACCTGTGTTGGGCCACTCCACCCCTTCTCCCCCACCCCCCACAGACACGGTCCCTTGGCAGCACCATCGACTTCACCCAGAGAGTAGTTGAGTCTTCTGTGGGACCCTCTGCCGATGCCAGGATGTCATTGCTAAGCCAGCGGAATCATGGTGCCTTCTATCCTGGAGGCCTTTGCAGTGTCCAGGGACTTGCCACTCCCAGTACCACTGACTCTGATTGGACAACTGCTGGCTCCAGTGTGCCTGAGCAGGAGAGAGCACGGTGCTCTGAGCTCCTTTCTGTCACTGGGTCCCTCGGTATCTTCCAGGGACAAGCCTACCCTACTTTCTTCTACAAGATCATCTATGGCACCAGTCCCCATACTCTTGGCATCAAATGGCAGAAGTGAGGGGTACTGCTCCCATGTGGTCATCATGGGAGGACTCTTCATCGGAGTCTGAGGTGGAGCCCTACACTCATCCCAAGGGCCACCATCAGTACCCATCCTACATACCACCAGACCCCTGTGCGGGTCCCCTCTGCCAGTACCTGGCTCGGTGGTCAGTGGCCTATGCAGTGGCTGATCTGGAATCCATGGGGTGTTCCCCAGGTACTGGGTCTGTCATCCCACCAATCATACTTGGTTACTTCCAAGAGGTGGGCCCCCACACCACTCTGCTCGGCACCGGAACCTGATTCCGATACCAAACCCAGTACCAATACACAGGCCTTGGGCCCCATGGTGAGAATTGAGACTGAAGAAGAGGAAGAAGCTCATTCTCCAGTACAGGCTCTTCCTCCTTCCCGTATGAGGCTGTCTCGGGACCAAGTGACTTGCTGCTGGAAGATGACTTTAGAGCCCATCAGGAGCTTCTAAACAAGATTGTGACTAACGTGGGTCTAGAGGTTGAGGAGCTCCAGCAATCATCCCACAGCCTCACGGTCATTCTGGCTGCAGCAGCTCCATCTATGGTGGGCTCTACCCATTAACGAAGCTGTAATGCATCCTGTCAGCGCCCTGTGGCAGACTCCATCTTCTCTCCTTCCCACTTGGAAGAGGGCTGAAAAGAAACCCTTTGTACCAGCCAAAGGGTACGAGTACATGTACTTGCACCCTCCTGGGTCCCTAGTTCTAGTGGCAGCCCATGAGAGGGATAGATAGGACCAGACAAAACAATGCAAAGAAACTGGATCTGTTTGGGAGAAAAAATTATTCGACGGGTGGACTACAGCTGCATATCTCAAACCAGCAATCCTTTCTGGGGAGATATATTTAAAACTTGTGGGACTCCCTGTTGAAATTTAAAGACTCAGTTTTCCTGCTGGGGTCGCATAGGTACTCCGGAGGACCCAAGCAGGTCTTTTGAAGGTGCACCCAAGGGCACTATACCAGTTCCTGTTCCGGATCCTGAGATGCACATCCCCATTGGTTTTGGACCAACTTTCCCACTTCAGCTCAGCATGGTTTCTCATTACATTGGACTGCTGGGTACTAAATACAGTGGTGGATGGTTATAGCCTTCCCCTCCCATACACCCTCTATCCACATCCATCTTCAGAGACTGTTCTCATGAGCAACTCCTAAGTCAGGAGGTGCAAACTCTCCTATGGGTGGGGGCTGTGGAAGAGGTGCCTCAAAGCTTGAGAGAGAAGGGGTTTTAGTCCCTCTATTTCCTAATCTCAAAGGCCATGGGGAGGGGAGGGGGGTCTTTGCCCCATCATGGCCCTGCACCGCCTCAACAGTTATCTCAAGAAATAAGTTTCACAGTTTTCCTGGCCTCCATCATTCCCTCCCGGGATCCACGGGATTGGTACGGCACTTTTGACTTGAAGGACGCTTATTTTCACATTTCAGTCTTTCAAGGCCACAGAAGATTCCTCAGGTTTATAGTAAACCAGACCCATTACTAAGTCACTGTCCTCCCATTTTGGCCTGTCTGCAGCCCCCTGGGTCTTTACAAAATGCATGGCAGTGGTAGTGGTCTTCCTCCAGAAGGCGAGGAGTCCAAGTCTACCCATACCTCGACAACTGGCTGATCAAGGGCCACTCAGACACTCAAGTAAAGAAACAGCATCACCCTGGTCCAAACTACCTTCAGAGCTCTGGGCCTGTTGATAAACAAAAGTAGACTCTCATTCCAGTACAGAGAATAGTTCATCACTGAGGTACTAGACTTGACCCACGTCAGAATCTGCTTTCCAGAGGCTCGATTCCAGACAACGTTGGACCTGATATCCAGGGTCATGCCCACCCAGTCACAACAGCCTGGGTTTGCCTTAAGCCCCTGGGACACATGGCCCCATGCACTTATGTGATACCTCATGCAAGACTGCACCTCAGGCCCCTGCAGATGTGGTTAGCTTCAGTGCACTCACTGAACAGACACCACTTGAATTCAGCGCTTATGGTTCCAGCCCTATTCTTTGCCACCCTTGATGGTTGGAAGGACCTTCCTATCAGCAATGGCAGGCATTCCCTTTGTTCCTCCCAAGCAGTCAATATTCCTGGTGTCGGACACTTCAGACTTAGGCTGAGGAACCCACCTTGATTGCTCTCCCTCCACATAAACATCAGGGAGCTCAAGAGTGGTCCACTTAGCTTGTCAAGTTTTTCTCCCCCAGATTACACGCAAAGTAGTGTGAGTACTGATGGGGACAACACCACGGCCATGTGTTGCATCAAAAATCAGGGAGGAGCACACTTCTCCATCCTGTGTCAGGAGGCCATCCGTCTGAGATTTCTGCATGAAGAACTCTATCCACCTCAAGGCTTCCCATCTTCCAGGAACCCAGAACACTCTGGCAGATCACCTCAGCAGATCTTTCTCCTCTGACCATGAATGGTCCCTTCACCCAGATGTCACCAATTTCATTTTCGAAAGATTGTGGGGGGAGGGTTGTCTCTCTTTTTGCCACCAATCATAACAGGAAATGGCATCAGTTTTGCTCGCTGCACAGGCACAGCCCAGGCTCCCTTTTACTTGCCTGCTTTTATGGACAAAGCTCCTATTCTGTGCATTTCCTCCAGTACCTCTGGTTTACAAGGCCCTTCTGAAAATCTAGTGGGACAATGCGAGAGTTATAGCCTCAGCGTGGCTACACCAGCACTGGTTTGGCACCCTGCTAGACTTTATCAGTAGCACTCCCGCCACCATTCCCATTCTGCCTGGTCCTGATCTCACAGGACCACAGTCATTTTCTCCACCTGAACCTCGTCTTTTACCTAACTGCATGGAAACTCCATGGCTGAACCGGAGGAGCAAACCTATTTGGGAACAAGTCTGCCAGATTTTGCTGGGAAGTAGGAAGCCATCTACAAGGGCTACTTATCTTGCAAAGTGGAAGCATTTCTAGATATGGTCTCTCCAACTCAGTCTTCCCTTCAATCTGTTCTGGATTACCTGCTCCACCTAAAACAGCAAGGCTTGGTCATTGCATCTATCAGGGTGCACCTAGCAGCAATTTCGACCTTCCACCCACCTGTGGGCGGTAGGTCAGTTTTCTCTCATGACCTGACAATCCGCTTTCTTAAAGGGTTAGGGAGGCTTTACCCTCAGGTTTCGCAAACCAATTCTCCTGTGGGATTTAAACCTTGTCCTATTGAAACTCACAGGCCCTCCCTTTGAGCTGCTAGCATTGTGCCCTCTGCTGTTTCTGTCCTGGCTCTTGCACGCCAGAACCACCATACAATGTGTTCGGCAAGGCTCAGCCACACCTTCATCTGGCCTTCCTGTCAAAGGTGGTCTTGCTGTTCCATACCAACCAAGCCATTTTCCTGACCGTTTTCTTCCCGAAGCCAAACAAGAATTTGGAAGAGCAGCGGCTTCACTCGTTGGATGTTAAGTGCGCCCTCACCTACTACATCAGAAAACTAAACCGTTGTGTAGATCCATGCACCTCTTTATGGCAATAGCAGTGAGGATGAAAGGCCGCCTGGTTTCAGCCTAGAGAATCTCATCCTGGATAACCCCCTGCATTTGGGCATCCTACAAAGAGGTGAACGTTCCACCTCTGGCCATCTTGACCACTCATTCCACAAGAGCCCAGGCTGCTTCAGCAGCGTTTCTGGCCCAGGTCCCAGTCCAATCTGCAGGGCTGCAACCTGGTCATAAGTACGTACTTCTCTCACTATGCCATCACTCAACAGACTTGAGATGTCAGGTTCAGGAGAGCTGTGTTGCAGACCACATGTCCATGAACTCCGAACTCATCTCCTTGGGTACTGCTTGTGAGTCACCTAATGTGGAATGGCCATGAGCAAGCACTTGAAGAAAAATAGGTTACTAATATTTCTGTAACTTGTTCTTTGAGACGCATTGCTCATGTTCATTTCACAAGCCATCTTCTATTCCTCTGTTGGGAGTTAGACGGCAAGAAGGAACTGTGTGTGTGGAGCCAGTAGTGCCCCTTGTATGGGCGCATAAGCACATGGCACCAGAGACACTAGAGCTGGCACAACTGATATTAATGAGGGGAAAATCTCAGGCAATAGTGCACACGGCATATGCACACTTAATGTGGAATGGACATGAGCAACACATCTCGAAGAGCAACAGTTAAAGGTTAACTGTTTTTTACACCTTCAGGGGCCTATGTCATGATCAATTCCTGATATGAGATTTTACTCTATTCTACATTTAGGTGCAGCACAGGGTAAAGGGATTTTACTCCCAAGTACTTTCTGGTTCCCAGAAAGGATGGAGGCCAACACTAGTCCTCAAACATCTGAACAAATATGTGAAACAACAAAAGTTCAAGATGGTGACACTTGTAGCCATAATTCCCTCTCTAGACTCTAGAGATTGCTTTGCAACTCTTGTCCTTCAAGACTCATATTTTCATGTGGCAGTTCACCCTTCTCATAAAACGTTTCTTTGATTCGTATTCAATCATGAACCACTACCAGTAGCAGCAGGTACTCACTTTCAGACTATCCTTGGCCCCAAGGGTATTTTCAAAGATTATGGCAGTCATACCTGAGCATCTTCGTTATGTAGGCATAATTTTCTCTTATCTAGACGACTGGTTGATCGTGGCAGATCTTATCAGAAAGTATTATTGGCAGTACAGGTGACAGTCTCTATTCCACAGTCTAGGTAGGCCTCCAACTCCATCTCAAGAAGTCTGTTTTTCACACCACTTCATCATCTAAATTTTATAGACATTTTTGTGGCTGTAGTGGCAAATGGGGTGTCATAGGTCTCACCCCCACTTAGAGTTGTTGGGTTCCAAAATGGGGACCTGCACTGGTTTCCCTCTAAACTAAAAATCCTAGTTTAGATCTGGTAAAAGCTGCCACCACCCAATCAGGTACGTGGATTGGGACACAGTCCTTCCCCAAAATCCTTGGGGATCCCAAGAGCCCCAAATCTATGGAGTTCTTACACCCAGGAGAAATAAACCATTCCCCCGTGCTTCCTCCCTTTTCCTAGGAGAGATACCGGGATCTAACTACAGAGGGATGCCTCCCCCTCCCCTTTCTCTTAGAATCCACCCAAAGAAAGATCAACCAAGTTCTTAACAGAAAAGATTTATTAAAAAATAAAAAGAAAGTAACTTGTCTCTGTAATCCAAGATGGAACAATACACAGAGTCTAACCTATAAACCTGGAGAGCATTCCCCCTCCCCCTTTCTTTCTCAGTAAAAGCAAAGTAACAGCAAACAGGAATAAAGAATTTCCTTCAGCAAACACACAATTGCAAATGTAGAAATCAAATTATAAGACTAATCCGCCTTTCTAATTAATACTCACTATTGAATAGTAGGAACTACTCCAGGAGAACTTGGAGACATGACTGGCCTCTCTTAGATCCAAAAAGAGAACACCCAGAGCCAACAAGGAATACAGACAAAGGCTTCCCTCCACAGAGATTTGAAATTATCCTGTCCTTTGATTGGTCCTCTGGTCAGGTGTTTCTCAGGTTACTGAGCTTGTTAACCCTTTACAGGTAAAAGAGACCTTAACCCTGATCTGTTTATTTATGACATGGGGCTTATCTGCCTTCTGACAGATTTCTTACCCGAGAGAATCTCATCTCAGGAATTCAGTTCCGTTCCCAAACATCAGTAAGAGATTGTCTTCAACTGCTGGGGCCCATGGCAGCTTGAATTTTTGTAACTCAGCACACACCACACTACATCTTCAATGTCTCTAGGGATGGCTTCATATAGTCTACAGACTAAACAAACACAAGCTTGTAACTGTTCCCCAGTAGGTTCTGCAGTCACTCAGCTGGTAGGAAGACCCTCCCAATACCTGTTCAGGAGTCCCGTTTATCCAAAATCCACCAAGTGTTTTGACAACATCAGACACATCACTCTTGGAATGGAGGGCACACCTGGGACTGCACACAGTTCAGGCAAATGGTCACTGCAAGAATAGCTCCTTCACATCAACCTTCTAGAGTTTAGTTCAGAAATGCTTGCCTTCACTTCTTCCCTCTAATCAGAGCCAAGTCAATGATAAAGACAGACAACATGGCCTACATGTATTATATCTATTGTCAGGGAGATGCACATTGGTTATCTCTCTGCCCTGAAGCAATAAAAGTCTGGTATTGGTGCCTAGACAACCAGATAGTCATCTCAGGTTCTTACCACTCTGGTAGACTACCTCAGCCACCACTTCTCCATAAATCATGAATGGGCACTGGACTTCTAGGTTGTCAACAAACTATTCTTAGCTTGAGGATTCCAAGAGGTCAGTCTTGGTGCTGGAGCAGCCATTATGAAGTGCAGCAAATTCTGTTCCAACAAGATCAAGCAAGACGGAGCTAGAGTGATTTTGATTGCTCTAACTTGGCCAAGACAGATTTTGTATCCTTACCTCATCCAATTTGCCTCTTGCCCACTGTGGCTGCTTCCGATCTGCTTCTGTCTGTTGTCTCAGTATGCCAGTCAGAAACTTCACCCCCGTCTGATGTTTCTATGGCTAGAGACTTCCTGTTCATACTCCCGAGGGCATTCTGCACCCAAAAAAAAAAAAAACTCTGCTCACAATACTTTAATTTTATTTGTCAAATAATTGTGGAGGTTCCAGCATGGCATTGGGGGAGCACAAGCCAGAGGTGGGAGATCTCTGTACAGCTCCCCCCAGGACACTCAGTGGTGAGGTTGCACCCAACCCAGATACAGCGCAAAGATCGGACCTGTCCTAGAAACACTCCAGAGACCTGCCCCTCTGTGCCAGGTGCACCAGGTGTGGGCAGGCAGGCTCAACAAGGCAAGATGCATGTGTGGAGGAGCTTAATGGGGGGGGTCTAGGTGTGGGTTGAGGGGGTTCTGTGTGGGGCAGTCTGGTTGAGGGCAGCTCTGGATGCATAGGGGCTTGGGGGGGTGGGGGAGGTTCTGGGTACAACAATAATAGGATGCTGCAGCTTGGGTCCAGGTGAAGGGGGTTCGGGCTCAGTGGGGGAGAGGTCTGGGTGTGTGGGGACAGCTACTCAAAGAAGGAAAAGTTACTTGCTCTGGGAGTAACTGGAGTTCATCTGTGCAGTATCCTTAGTGTATGGCATGAGGATGTAAAGGTGCATGCCTGGTTGAACAAGCACGGCTATTAAAAATGTCCCATCAAAGGCACGGGGGCACATGAGCACCTGAAGTGGGACACCCATAGGGGGACACATCTCGAACTCCAGTTACTGCACAGGGTTAACTCTCCTTTTCATTTTTATTTAATAATGTTATATTTGTGAAAGCTGTTAGCACTTAGGCCTGCTCTGTCAGCAGAAGACTTGTCAGACTGCAACGCTAACTTTTCCATGAATGTTCCTTACTCCTAGAAGAACTGTTCCTAAAACTGAGTGGTTCAGTCTCAAGACTTAGTATTCAGTCTGTGATCTGTTTCATCACTGATATCCAAGGTGCCAGTTGTGGTTTACAGTGATGTGATGTGGACACTTACGCATTAGGAATTTAACTGAAACAATGATATAATTGGACTGCATATCTTTGAATAGAATTAGTGTAATTCAGAACAAAAAATGTAAATTTCACTTAAGCACATGAGACTATATTCTATTGAACTCATTTATATGCCCCCTGCACCCCACCCCCAAAAAACCCTAAACGTTAAACTGGAAATCACAAGCTATGGTTACATAAACAATTCAACTTTAACACAGTTTGTGCACTTACTCCATTAAACAACATTTCTAAATTTTGTGCTGAATTCAAGCACCCTTAACTCCGCCTCTGTAACAAAATACTCTAATTACGATGTCTGCACCCTTGCCTATGCTTGCAGCAATGCGTAGGGTATGTGTAACTACACCCTCCCATGAAAGACAGACTGTTACCATGCTCGCTGCAGTGTGTAGCTATACACAGCAATGAAAGGCTCTGGCAATGGGGAGGCAGCAGAGAAAGTCTCTGGGGAGCTGCTGGAGCCTCTCCCTGCTAGTCTTTCACTGCAGCAGGGAAAGGTTCTAGCCGCAAGGAGGCAGCAGGACACTATACTGCTAAATACTAAAATAGCAGTATAGATGACATGAGAGGCACTGCTTGGGTGTATAGAGAGACATGTAAGGTGTATATACCTTATGATTCAGGTGTGTCAGGCACTCTACTCACCTAAGGAAGGTCTCACTCTACACTGCTATTTATACCTGAGCATGCAGAATATGTACTCTATGTGCTCCCATAAGTGTAGACCTATCCTAAATGAACCAACTCGTATCTTTTTCTCAGAATTGTGTATACAAATTTTAATACTTTAACTTAATCATCCAAAACTTGTAAAAAGTTTGACCTTCCACACAAGCATGTACAAGCTCCACAAACAAAAATCTTTAACAATTCAAGATCACCTCTGTGTAAGCATCTCTAAATTGTAATCTCTTACTAAGCAAAATAATTGCATGTATCCCTACTATATCCCTATCACTAGAAATGAAGGTGTACTTGACACAAACAGATCAAGCAACTCTTATATCAGATTGTAAATATAGTCATTATATAAGAAAACAAGAACTGTTAATGTTATAACAAACCATCAAACTTGATCCTATAGAAAAAATACAGTGGGTGCATTCAAAAAGCTCGCTCCAGTTGCAGAAGTGTGTTACAGGGTTCAGAGAGTGTTTCCTATACTTAAAATGGAGAATACCATTGTATCCAGTAATAACTACAGTTGGAATCAACTTTTTAAATGTTCCTGCTCTAGTTTCCATATTTGTTCAGAAGTATTAAAATTTGGTGGGTGTTGGCCACTGAGACTTTTGCTACATAAGAGTGTATGTGTTTGTGAATTGGGGCCAGATCCTCAGTTGATGTAAATCAACTTCAAAGCAGCTACAGTGATTTTCATTAGCTGGTGACCTGGCTTTGGTGAGTGTTTAAGATTAGTGTTAATTTTGTTAAATTTGGCCTGTGATTTCCATAGACTGTTAATAATTTGGTTGTATACAGTAAATATTGCCTGTTTTTTTTTTTTCCTTTGATGCAGTGCTGCCTTATCAGCCATCTAGGCACCTGCTTCTGACCTCAGCTAGTGCTGGCTCCAACTAGCCCTTCTCTGGCTATGTCTACACTGCATAGTAAACCTGGGTCTGTGGCACCCATGCCTGTAGCCTGTTTTTCCAAGCCTGCACTTACATATCCACACTGCATTTTAAAGCCAGGCCTTGCAACTATGCTGACTAATGCAGTGTAGTCCACGCTGCACTACACAGACCTGAGTCAGACCTCCTGCTTCGGGAGGGTTCCCTGGGTTCGTAATGCTGTTGCCAGCTGTAGTCACTCTCGGGCCTGGTTCATAGAGGATGGGGAGGGGGGGACTTAACCAGCCCCAGCACTTAACCAGAATTGGTTAGAGCCCAGCACATCTACCCCCAAGCCATTTTTTGGGTCCAAACACTCCCAGCAGCTGAAGTTGTCAACGTGGATCCCAAGCCAGTAGCAGAACTCCAGCTCATGCTTTCACTCCTCTTTTAGGAATCAGGTAGAGCATCTGTGTCATGCTGGTGGACATTTCAGCATCAGGCTAGGACTTGCCAATGGCACCTTTTGGAGGAGGGTACTGACATGGCAGCCACAACCACACCTGATGTCATGAATGCCCATCCCCAGATATAGAGCAGTGCTTCTGGAGCAAGCCATAAGCATCAAGTGGTGGGATCACATCTTCATGTGGACCTGCAGTGGTGCCAGAATTTTCACATGAAGCAGTAGATGTTCCTAGAAGTTAGTGATCAGCTTGCCCTGGCCCCCTAGTACAAGGACACAGGCCAGTCATGAAGCAGGTCACAGTAGCCATCTGGAAGCTGGCTATACCTGGCTCCTACAGCTGTGTAGCTGACCACTTTGGCATTGGCAAGTCAACTGGCGGGGAGGAGGGTTTCGGTGGAGGTTTGTGAAGTGATGTCACGTTCTAGGATGCAGTCCAGACCAGTGGGGGGTTGTCACTGCCTGATGTGAGCCTCAACATGCTCTGCTGCTGTAGTTCTCAACTGGATGCTTCCAGGCGCATATAGGCATGCGCTGAATGTCTGTGCTTAATCCCTGGTTCAATGCTCTGACCCCAGCAGCCTGCCTGCAACATACTTCCCATGTGGTTACTCCTGCCAAGATGACTCCACTGCCCCTCAGTCCCAGATTTTCCCAAAACTGTGTACTCTGCAATGTCTAGCCCTCTTCTGGACCATTCAGAAAGATATTAAGGTGCATTTGTTCCTTTAAAGGTACAATACACAGCAGTTTGCTACATTAACTGGAATTAACATTCACTTTAAATCAAACATAGTACTGAGCTGGTTTACATTAAAAGTAAAACAAGGTTATTAACAAAAGCAGATAAGATTTCAAGTGAAGTATAAAGGATAGTGAGAGAGATGGTTATCAAGAGATAGAAGTGAAGACTTAACAAAACAAGCTATGACCTTTGCTCAAGGTAGTTTCCTTATCAATCCACCTTCCAGCAACATGGCTCACCAACCTCTCTGGTCAGGATTTCCTGCAATGTCCAAAGTGCTCACGTCATTTGTCAGCTTAGGTGAAAGATCAGTTGGATGGGGTTCTTTGCCACTCTTTTCATAGTCCATACGTACTAATGGGATGCACTGGCAAGGTACCTGATGCCAGAGATTGGCACTTTACCTTCATGGACAAGCTGGGACATTATTCCCAATGAATGATATTGTTATAAATGTAGTTACTATCTCCACTGTAATTCTAGAAGGCCCTGCTTACCCCCTTGTGCCAGGACTTAAGAAACTGAATGCTGATTTCAGAGGCCCTGACCAAAGATGGTTCAACTGTACGCTCAGTAGCTGTAGGGTGATGATGGAATGTGCTTTTGGCAGATTGAAATCGTATTGGTGCTGTCTTCAGAACCATTTGGATGTCTGTGTCGTCTGCATTATTGTGGCTTGCAGTGTTTTGAAGAACCCTTTTGCTATGAATGACTCAAAACATTGCAGAGCTGTTACACACAGCTAGAAAATACACCTGTCATTACTGGGTCAGGAGCCACATACACAACAGAAATCAGGGATGCTCTGTGCACCCACATGGGTGTTTTGCACAGTCCCAAGCATGAGGGAATGCAATGGTATTTGTAATTGTGCTGTTTCTGGGTGTGAGGCAGCTCTGGGACATTTATGTATTATGAACTTTGTAAATACATTTAATGTACCTCTAGACACAGGGTACTGATCACTATGCTGACATGCATGGAGATTTTTTTATGCAATTCATAGAAATTGGCCATGTACTTTGACCCACAGCTTATGGATTACTGTGATGACATTCATTGAATTAATGTATGAAGTTTATTGTGATGAAGTTCAACTTCATTACATAAAATAAAACTAAGGAAGCCCTAGGTGCAAATTCAACACTTAAATGTATTTAAATACAAAATGGCAATGTAAAAACCACAGTGGCGGACCAGCTGCCATCCAAACATACGACACAATAATCAAACAGCACAAAACCAGTGAACAGTGCATGTTAGCAAATGAAATGGACAGCTGTTGCTAGGTGTCCCCCATTCCTGTTCTCCCTGGTCTTTCTAGGGTGATCTGCACATGTGGGTTGCAACTGGACTGGAGTCAGTGGTTGCACAGGGCACATTTGACCATTCCATGTGCTAGTGTTTATTGCCTGTGACATGGTCCAGGCACCCCCTGAATTGTACAATCTGCACAGTCTGCAGGATGTGATAATGTGGAGGGAACTCAGCTGTGAGGCTGGAGCAGGAATTGAAGGCAGCAGTGGAGCTGGCACTGGAGCCTGCAGGCTGGTGGCCATGAGCGCAAGCAACCACTCAAACGGCTACTTCTGCTGCACTCTGTCTTCCTGTACCCGCAGTCATGCTCCAAAAACTGTGCTGCCAGTTTATCCTCATGCTGTGCAGCCTCTCTCACTTTCATTACCTTTCTTGAAACTTTATCCTTCTGGCCCACTGCTCAGTGAGGAGGGAGAAAGAGTAACAGGAAACTTGGAAATGGCAGAGATGCTTAATGACGACTTTGTTTCGGACTTCACTGAGAAGTCTGAAGGAATGCCTAACATAGTGAATGCTAATGGGAAGGGGGTAGGTTTAGAAAATAAAATAAAAAAAGAACAAGTTAAAAATCACTTAGAAAAGTTAGATGCCTGCAAGTCACCAGGTCCTGATGAAATACATCCTAGAATACTCAAGGAGCTAATAGAGGAGGTATCTGAGCTTTTAGTTATTATTTTTGGAAAATCATGGGAGACGGGAGAGATTCCAGAAGACTGGAAAAGGGCAAATATAGTGCTCATCTATAAAAAGGGAAATAAAAACAACCCAGGAAACTACAGACCAGTTAGTTTAACTTCTGTGCCAGGGAAGATAATGGAGCAAGTAATTAAGGAAATCATCTGCAAACACTTGGAAGGTGGTAAGGTGATAGGGAATAGCCAGCATGGATTTGTAAAGAACAAATCGTGTCAAACCAATCTGATAGCTTTCTTTGATAGGCTAACGAGTCTTGTGGATAAGGGTGAAGCGGTGGATGTGGTATACCTAGACCAGGGGTGGGCAAGCTATGGCACAGGTGCCGAAGGCGGCATACGAGCTGATTTTCACTGGCACTCACACTGCCCAGGTCCTGGCCACCGGTCTGGGAGGCTCTGCATTTTAATTTAATTTTAAATGAAGCTTCTTAAAACATTTTGAAACCTTATTTACTTTACATACAACAATAGTTTAGATATATATATTATAGACTTATAGAAAGAGACCTTTTAAAAACGTTAAAAAGTATTACTGGCACACGAAACCTTAAATTAGAGTGAATAAATGAAGACTCGGCACACAACTTCTGAAAGGTTGCCGACCCCTGACCTAGACTTTAGTAAGGCATTTGATACGGTCTCGCATGATATTCTTATTGATAAACTAGGCAAATACAATTTAGATGGGGCTACTATAAGGTGAGTGCATAACTGGCTGGATAACCGTACTCAGAGAGTAGTTATTAATGGTTCCCAATCCTGCTGGAAAGGTATAACAAAGTGGGATTCTGCAGGGGTCTGTTTTGGGACCGGCTCTGTTCAAATATCTTCATCAATGACTTAGATGTTGGCATAGAAAGTATGCTTATTAAGTTTGCAGATGATACCAAACTGGGAGGGATTGCAGCTGCTTTGGAGGACAGGGTCATAATTCAAAATGATCTGGACAAATTGGAGAAATGGTCTGAGGTAAACAGGATGAAGTTTAACAAAGACAAATGCAAAGTGCTCCACTTAGGAAGGAAAAATCAGTTTCACACATACAAAATGGGAAGAGACTGTCTAGGAAGGAGTATGGCAGAAAGGGATCTAGGGGTTATAGTGGACCACAAGCTAAATATGAGTCAACAGTGTGATGCTGTTGCAAAAAAAGCAAACGTGATTCTGGGATGCATTAACATGTGTGTTGTGAGCAAGACACGAGAAGTCATTCTTCCACTCTACTCTGCACTGGTTAGGCCTCAACTGGAGTATTGTGTCCAGTTCTGGGCACTGCATTTCAAGAAAGATGTGGAGAAATTGGAGAGGGTCCAGAGAAGAGCAAGAAGAATGATTAAAGGTCTTGAGAACATGACCTATGAAGAAAGGCTGAAAGAATTGGGTTTGTTTAGTTTGGAAAAGAGAAGACTGAGAGGGGACATGATAGCAGTTTTCAGGTATCTAAAAGGATGTCATCAGGAGGAGGGAGAAAACTTGTTCACCTTAGCCTCTAAGGATAGAACAAGAAGCAATGGGCTTAAACTGCAGCAAGGGAGGTTTAGGTTGGACATTAGGAAAAACTTCCTGACTGTCAGGGTGGTTTAACACTGGAATAAATTGCCTAGGGAGGTTGTGGAATCTCCATCTCTGGAGATATTTAAGAGTAGGTTAGATAAATGTCTATCAGGGATGGTCTAGATAGTATTTGGTCCTGCCATGAGGGCAGGGGACTGGACTTGATGACCTCTTGAGGTCCCTTCCAGTCCTAGAATCTATGAAACTATGAATCTGCTGATTGACTGTATCAAGAATCTGATCAGAGACTCTCTTTCTCCTTGACCGTTGTTGGAGGTCCTCCAGGCAGAACTGGAAGGGCTTTGAAAGGAAAATGGAAGAGCAGATTGTCTAATCATGATAAAAAAAATTACATTTTCTACTCTTTCAAAGGGGCTGCTTCCATTCAAGGTCCAAATATGACACTTTCTATCACTGGGCTTTATTTTATTCACACAAAAAACGCTGGCCAGCACAGACATCCTTTGGAGTGGCACTGAAAGCTCTTGTTGCCCTGTGACAGATTTTTGTTACCAATCTCCCTGAGGTGTCAGGTGATCAGGCTGAGGCTACAGGATCTTTTTGGGGAAGAGATGACGAAACACACCAAGTGCCTAAGTTTTAAAGCTTTATTAATAAAATAATAAAATAACAACAGAGAGCGATGGGCACTCCCCACCTCAGTCAGAGGAAGGAAGGAAGCAAGCATTAGTGCCCCAAGCCCTAACCCACTTTCATACTTACACACGCTCTACCTGAAGCTGGCCAAGCTTGGGGTAACGTAAGAAGAGGGGGAAGGGCGGACAGGAGTTCTGCCTGGGCCCAGGTCATCCGTGGTCTGCAGTAATCTCCGACTTGCTTTGGCTCTTGGGAGGGTTTTTAAGTGCTGGGTTCTTTTGGGGGTGTTTTTGTTCAGAGCCCTTTGTTCCTGGTGCTCTTTGTACCAGTCCAAATGGGCTTTCTGTGGCCTTCTCAGCTTTCCCTAAAACACACCAGTTCCAGGGATGCACAGCCCTGCTTTCTCCCCCACCCCATATCATCTTGCCCGTGTTTTTCATCTCTGCACCCCTGTTTCAGTGTACTTTTTCTTTTTTCATGGCTCTTTGTGGCTGAGTGAGAGAGAAACACTGCTGCAGATTTCCATGACCTTGGACTAGGGCCAGCATAGCATCTTATTATGAGACTGAGCTAGCTAGCTACAGTATTGAGTTAACCTGTTCTCTGCTCTCTTTCTTTTTCCCCCTATGGCTTCTCGCGACCTGCAAAGGAATCTTCCATTCCACACTCACTCACACCTTTGATCCTTCCCAAAATGCCCTGCGATGCTGGCAACAGCGTTAGCAATATACAATGCTGATCTGCCTTCCCAGGGGACCCCCTGAGGGAGGGAGTCCTTGGGCCTGTGACAGTCCTCCCCCTTGACCCCAAATCAACATTTTGTTATGAGGGGCTCACCATTTTGGTTTTCACCCTCCCTCTGACACGGTGGTTAGGGTTACTATTATTGGCCTTTTACATACACAGAAATATAGCATGCCTATGATACAGAGTTGTTGGATTACATATTGTTGGAGCTGGGAGCACACCAAATCCAATATCAGTTGGTTCTTGGCCTCAGTTATGGTTTTAATCAGTCCCTGCAAGGTATTTTGCATGCGAAGAGCCAATTTGGCAGTCTGTTTGAGGGCAGCGGTGGCCACTGTCACTTAGAACCATTCCCATGGCCATTTTCAATCATTTCAACCGCTTGTTTTTCATGGCCCCCTGCACAAGGAGCCCACTATGGTCCACCTTTTCCAGGAGGGACAAGGACACTGTATGCCTGAGGAGAGCGAGTTGGAGGGTGCCTCCCTCCACCGGTAGAATTGGGACGTTGATTCTGGTTCCTGGAAATCGAGTTGGAAATGTTGGGATGGGAGGGCTGGGAAACACTGGAGTTGTAGCAGGTGATTGGCAGACTTTCCAGACCTGCATCTGGCAACCTGGACTTCAGGAGCATCCACAATACAAAATGCCTGGGCTTGGATCTGCATGACAGCAGGACTTGGGTTCAGCCTCGTACCCTGCTGGATCCATGATTCTGGGCTTTCTGGCCCAAGTCAGACTTATTTGTGTGTGGACAGTAGTGGGGCTTGGGCTTAAACCTTAGTCTGACCCTGAGTTGACTATGCAGTATAGTCATACCCTCTCTGGCTACTTCTGTGCTTCCTGCCCACAAGCCCATCCTCCTGCCTCTACTACAGGTGCAGTGTAGCACCCCTTCACTGGACTGTGGTAGATCTGCAAGCTGCCACAGATACTTACACATCAAAGTTCAGAGCTTTGTTGTTCTCCCTGCTTGCCAACTCCTCCAAATTAACCCTGGGCTTCAGTTCTTCCTGTGATGCACTAAGGTCTGTCTCCAGAGTCTTGCTATTTCTGGACAGCAGCTAAACACTTAATACTTAAATAACTTTAATTGCTTAATAATTGACATTTTAATAGGGTGATTAAAATGTTAATCATTAAGTGGCTGGTGAAGAGCTAATTTATTCTGATAAACATCACCTTTGTCTCAAAACCAAAGTTCTAACAACCTATACCAGTTCTGAAGGACCGGTGCCGCGCCCTGAGATCTCTCTGACACAGTTTAGGAAGGCAGCAGTAAAAAAATACATTTGAATAAACATGGTAACTTCTTTTTATAAGTTTACTTGGCTGTCTCATATTCTTTTGTTTTTTCTGTGGCTTGAGTTGGACTGGGGTAACAAAGTGTAGTATCATACAAGGAGGAAAATGCATAAAGATTGCTTATCACTAACAATAGATATTGGATGGAGCTGTTTATTTTCTTGTTCTTTATTCTGTGTGTGGGGGGGTTGTATGTAAAGCACTTTTTTTTTGTGGTAGAAATAATTTCACAGAGTCAGGACTATATGCAAAATGTCAAACAATATTTAGGCTGCTGGGTAGGCTAGTTGTATAACACAAGGAGGTTTATAATATTTGTTTTCTTCTGTAGCAGGCTAAAGGATTTCAGGGTAACCTAGACGCTTGGGAAAACTAAGCATCAATTACCAGCTCTAATTATTCTATGTCCAAAGATCAAATTCCATGGTGGGTCTAGCGTGGTTTGCGTGATGATGTTTTGCTTTGCCTGAATAAAGCAATTCTTGTGATCTATTAACTGCTATATTGTTCAAGGAAATCATGTCATTCAGCTTCTGTTGCATGTTGATGAATAAACTATTTGCTGACTAAGTGTCAAACACCTCATAATCTCATTGGCTGGTATAGAGTTCATTAGGGGGATAATATCATCAGGGGGCAGGTTCTGGGGTACCAAATGTGCCCACAGAAGGTCAAAAGACACAATAAAAGTTGTGTATTGGGGGTAGCAGCAATGGATCCCTCATGCTTGGATACTCTGAGCAACATAGTTTTGCCGACATAAGTGGTAGTGTAGACATGACCTAAATGTCAATCACTCACTTTACTATATGCTAATAGCACCTGTTGGGGAAAAGGTGAACTAATTGAAAGTGGAATATTTTGATTGGCTAGAATCTTCTAAAACAAACATCATATGTACATATATCACTATTTGTATACCAGGCCATCGATGTACATGGTGATTTACAAAGCACATTAAACAAGGCCAAAGACAAATAGTTTACAATCTAAAATGACTAGACAAACATACAACAATTAACTCAGAAGGGAGCAGGAGGATTCACAGTCATTAAACTCCCAACACAAAGAGAAAAGATGCACAATGATTAAACATCTCCTTTAAGAAAAAAGTATCACAGCTCTTAACCACACACCCCCAACATCTCTCCTGCCCATAACAAGGCAAGCAAGCCACATTCACTAACCATATAAATGAACCTCATTTGGCCCTTTCAACAAAAATTCCCTTCATAACACCCACCACCACCAACATGCTCATGTAGACACACATCTCTCCAGCCAAACAGCTGCTGGACCTCCCGCAGGCATGCCTGCGGAAGCTCCACTGGAGCCGCAGGACCAGCGAACCCTCCGCAGTCATGCCCGTGGGAGGTCCGCTGTTCCCGGGGTTCCGGTGCACCTCCCGCGCATGACTGCTTGGGAAGGCCAAATTCGTAGAGCCGCCCCTGGCCCCTCCCTTCCTGCGCTGCCTTCTACTCCTACTTATGAGTCCATTGAGTTTTCTGCAAGGAGGAGAGGTCACCAGACCCCTCTTCCTCCATGTGATCTCAGAGTCTGTAAGGGTCCTGGGAGGGACTGGGCAGGATGCATGAAAACATGTTGATTGGCTGGAATCTTTTGGAACAGAAGCAGTTAGAAACTGAACTGAATAGCTACAGCTTGATTGTGAAATATCTTATATTTCAATCTAGAGAGCATTCCAGAAGTAGTGAGACATTAAAAGCAGTGACATAATGCATTATGCAGAGTCGGGGAAAGTCAAAACCGTTTGTGTGGAAATGTTTCACTTGACATGAACATGGCGATGTGGAAGTTCTGTTCTTCTGCCAATGTGACACGCTGAATTTTCATGATATGTGTCCAACTGCTGTCAAAGATAGGTTGTTGCAGTCGAACAGCAAGAAAGGGAAAGCTGGTCTGTATCAAAATGTGTTTTCTTCTGTGCATTCTCCTTTTTAGTCTTTGGCAGGATCAGCACAAAGCATAGACTCTTTTGATGAAGACAGTGATATGGGTGATGAAGAAATGGAATTAGCTTCACTTTCATTATCTTCTAATAAGAATTTTGCTACTCCATCTGCATCAGCATTGAAAATGACTACTCCTGGAATAACTACTTCAGTTGTTCATTAAATTGGTATTAAAAAGATTTTTGGATAGAATATCCCATGACCAGAAAAACAAATTTGACAGTAAGTTTGCCAGAGGTATTTATGCCAGCTATATATACCATCTTGTATATTGAAAATCCTTATATGCTAGAATTTTTTTCTTAAGTTACATCCAATTTACAAAGTACCAAGTAGGAAATGGCTTGCAGGATGTCTAAGTAGATGATGTGGAAATGAGTGTTGACGTTTTTATTGTGCAAGCGTTTCACATGTCTCTAGTGTCTGATGGATGGAGCAATAGGCATGCAAAGAGTGCCATCAACTTTATGGTAACAACTCCATAACCAGTATTTTACTCACTCCAGTGCAAAACTGAGCATCACCACACAACCCAATGTATTTGTAACTAGTCTAAAAATACAATAAATGAATTGGGTCTATGGAAGATTAGTTTGATTGTGACCAACAATGCAGCTAATACAGAAGCTGCTTGGGCTTTGTTGATAAATGAGCATCCATACTTTGTGTTATGGATGAGCTGCCCATATCATGCGGCTTTTCATTGGTGATGTTGGAGATCTGACAGCTTTCTCATCACATCAAATGAAAAGCATTGTCCAGTTTTTCAAAAAAAGCACCAGCCACCATTTTTCAGAGTCATTAAGTGCAGCACTCAATGTCATTCACGCTGATTAAGCCTTGTCATACTTGATGGACATCTTCTATTAAATGTTTCAAAGATCTTCAAATATGCAAGAAGGCTCTTTAGTCAGCTGCTGTTGAAGAAGGGGTGGGTGGGTTGCCACTGCATAATCCACACTGACATTTTTTAGTACAATGTCTTTTGGATGCAAAACTCATTTCATTGCTTGAACCCGTAGCTCAATCAAAAACGTTAGTTCTACATTGTCTGAGGCCAGGAATGAGTCCCTGAATACTAAGCATGTTTGGTTTCCTGGACCTGAAGAGAGCTCTCTGTAAGCTCGTCTTTTTCACCAACAGAAGTTGGTTCAGTGAAAAGATATAACCTCACCCACCGTGTCTCTAATATCCTGGGACCCACACAGCTACAAAAACACTGTGCACAAGAAGCGTATTTGTGAGAACACTGAATATGTAACCCTTCTGCCAGGTGGAGCCAGCAACAACAAGAGCCAGGTTCAGTATCTAGGGGTTCCTTTTGAACAATACAACAAAGAATCGTCTCGAGCCCCCACCCAGTGACCTGGGACAATTACACACTACCTCCTGTGTGCCTCTAAGAGGCAATACTTCCCCTCTCACAAGCACAGAGTCTGAGTGTAACAAAAACTTTTAATAAAAGGAGGGAAGTAACTCAGCATTAATTTGGGAAAACGCCACAACTAGGGTTCATAAAGACATACCATGAGCAAAAGACCCACCCCGACATGTCCTTTTCCCCTCAGGTTCTTGAGTCTAGCAACCCAAAAGTCCATTTAACGTGCCCGTCCCTTCACCGTACCCCTCTCATAGTTGCTGTCCTTGACCAGGGCAACCCCAGAGTTCACCTCACAACCTGTGTGGAGGGGGTGGTAAGGAGGCACCTTACATGCTCCACTGCTTGGGCACTCGCTCATTGCCTCAACGGCCGATTGCCGTGCCTCTGTGGGGCTCTGCCCTGGCCCTCTCCATCAGCCACCCTGCTGGCCGCACCTTTCCACCAGCTGACCGGCTGGCCACTCACCAAGATGTCTTCAGCCCCCCCCCACCCTCCCCCCCACACACACAACACAGCTCTCAGTAATTTCAGCTGTTAGTGGGGAAGCCTCACTGCTGGTGCACACTGTGCAGTCTCTTGCAATAGAGACACTGTCCCAAGGCAGGTCTAATACATAGACCTAGGTATCAGTGATTTCAGCTCTACAGCATGTAACAAGACTCTCAACTGAATCTAAATTAGCTCTTTTATTATACCATGGAGAGAGGAAGGGTCAAATGATGTCTAGGGCCCTTAAACAAGTACCTGCCACCCTCCTCTCTGAACTCATTGAGCTTTGGAACCCATGTCCCCTGTCTAGCGAGTGCCATTCAGTTTAGGGTGAGTCCCTCCATTGGGGTATGCCAGGTACAGTTCTTAGAGTGATCGCTCACGTGCATTCCACAATACGTGTGCATGCTCACAACATGCACCAGTGCTGGAAGTTTTTTCCCCAGCAGTACCCATATAAGGGGTGCTGCGCGCTCTCCCAACCCTCAGTTCCTTCTTGCCGCCAGTGAACTGCTATAGCTTTCCCTGTTTGGACTTTGTTTAGTTCATAGTTAGTTAGTACCTGTAGTTTAAAAAAGTAGTATAGTTAGAATAGATAGAGACTCAGTAATGCTCACCTGATTCTGAATAGGGTAAGGAGGGGCAAAGCCAAGGGGAGGAAGAGATGTTTGCCATGCTCTTCCTTTCTCTTCCACCTACATTTACAGACACCACATCAAGTGACTGAAGTGCTGATCAAAGGGGCAAGCCTGACTGAAGAGCAACCAGCCAGACAGTGGTGAGAAGCATCTAAGTTTGTAAGGACACTGAAAGTGTTAAGATCAGCTTAGAATGTGTTTTGCTTTTATTTCATTGTTATGTTTTGACTTATAATCACTTAAAATCTAGCTTTATAATCTATTTGTTTATTTTACCTGAAACAAGTGCGTTTGGTTTGAAATGTGTCAGAGACTCCCCTTGGGATAACAAGCCTGGTACATATCAATTTCTTTGTTAAACTGACGAACTCATATAAGCTTGCAGCGTCCAGTGAGCATAACTGGACACTGCAGGACAGAGGTTGCTAGGGTTGTGTCTGGGACCAGAGATGTTGGCTAGTGTCATTCTGTCGCAAGTAGCTGGGAGCAGCTTACATGCCAGAGGCTGTGCGTGAACAGCCCAGGAGTGGGGGTTCTCACAGTAGATCAGTAGAGTCAAGGATTGGTGTGACCTAGCAGATCACCGGTCCAGACAACACCAGAGGGGAACATCACACCTACGTTTTCGTAGTTGTTCTTTGAGATGTGTTACTCATGTCCATTCCATTACCTGCCCTCCTGCCTCTCTGTTGGAGTTGCCAGCAAGAAGGAACTGAGAGGGCATAGGGCTGGCAGCGCCTGATATACTGATGCTTAGTATACTGATATATTGTACATAGACGTGGCACTCCAGGGGGTGCCACTGCCGACCCTACAGATAGACCTAGGTATCAGTGGTTTCAGCTCTGCAGTATGTAACAAGACTCTCAACTAGATAGGCAAAAATCTCCGACGACCGTGCACGTGGGCGCGTGCACACCTAGAATGGAATGGACATGAGCAACACATCTTGAAGAACAACAGTTACGAAAAGGTAGGTAATTGTAATTACGTGGGTAGTCCTGTTAGCCCTTTTTAAATGTTAGCATAACATTAGCTTTCTTTCAGTCCTCTGGAACCTCCTCAGTGCTCCAAGACTTATAGAAAATCATCACTAGCTGTCCAGAGAGCTCCTTAGCCATCTCTTTTAAAACTCTTTGATGCAAGTTATATGGATCTGCTGATTTAAAAATCTCTAGGCTTTGTGGAGGCCAGGAAATAATTAATAAGGATTTGAAGGGATCTTAAATGTATGTTAGTTAAGTTAGCATAAGTTAGGCTAGCTGTGACCCTAATGATGTGAGATTTGTAGAAGTAAGATAATGTAAGACAGAGTGAACTGTGTGAAAGTTATTACGACCTTGCAATATGCAGTCTTGCTTTTTTCTAGTAGTAAGACAAATAAGATAGCAAAGAAGCTTATGTATAAACAAATGCAAATGTTTTCTTTTACTGTCTCCAGGATTGCTAGCTATTGTCTGTAACAAAGGTATAAATGCTTGCTGTGATTGTTTACTAATTGAGAGAGACCTGTCCGGGACAAGGGGCAACCCTGTTTCCTAGGACACTCTCTCCCTCTATTGTAATTACTAGAGAAAGAATAAAGTATTTGATTTTGCTGCACCCAAACAGAAAGCGAGAACTGAGTTTTTCTTCGACAATTTGGGGGCTCGTCCGGGATGGCAACGCCTACGGATACACAGACGGCTGCTACGGATCGTTCCCCTTCGAACCCCATGGCGCCACAATAGAGGTAAGAGACCTTTTGAAATCTCTATTGGGGTGTCGGAGGAGGACTGTCTGTGGGAACGTCTGTCTCTGTTGGGCTCACGCCATCTGAACTTATTGACTGTGCAGCAGGATCAAATGCAGAGTGGTATTGGGGAGAGGCCCCAATAAGGTTAGTTTATAGCAGTACTGGGAACTGCTGAGTTGGCCAACAAGGTAAATGCATAGGTAAATGCATAAGGTAATGCATAGGTAAATGCATTAGAATGCACCGGTGCTGAGGGGGTTTTACCGGCTCAAGAGGGGTTGTCATACCGCCTCATGGTATTGGTCCGGACCAAGTAAAGATGCATCGTGGTTAAAAAAAAAAAATTTAAAAAAGAGATAAAAAAGGGTTAAAAAGAGAAAAAAAGGCCTTGGTGTGTGTGTGTGTGTACACCAGTGTGAGTGATCGTTATCGGAAGACGCCCAGAGTACCCTGTGAAGCGGAAGCTAATGATCAGGACTGCTCTAACGCAAGCCCGGTAACTAGTGGATCTTTAGGAGATCCGACCCACGGTGGGCTGACTCAGCCTGGCATAGTCCGGCGAGGAAGCTGCCTGGGTCTAGGAGTGTGTGAACCCATCTTCCCTCCCCTTTCCCTTCTGTGTGGGCTACTGACAATCTGATCGTCTCACTGGATGCAATTAGAGTAAGCGGCGCCGTCTCCCAGAGACTAGCCGATGCTCTTTGCTGAAGGGAGGTGTAGGAGAGTCATAGTCTTCCTTGTGAGTCTCTCCTGTGTGTGAGTACCCTGTAGGGAGAGATCCTTAGATTCTGATCCGCTAGTGCGGACAGGGCGCCCCCTCTGTTTGTGTGATTGGAACATGGGGGAGGGACAGTCTAAACTTTCCACCTTACCCCCTAAGGGTACCCCAGCATATTACATGTACGTACATTATGGTCCTACAACCTGCAGGTATTTAAATGATTGGAATCTGTACACGCGTGAAAATTCATTTAAACAATGCCCATTAGAAGGTACCTTTGAGTTAGATAAACTTACATACCTCAGAGGGACCCTTACTTCACAAGCCTCTGATGCGCAGTGGGAGCAGTTTATGTATTGGTGGGAGGAAGCAACAAAGAGACTCCATGAGTCTCGGGTGCGGAGTCTGAAGGACTCCCAGGACAAATTAAAAACTGAAGTACAGGATTTGAAACTTAAATGTAAGACATCCAAATGTCTTCCTGCTCGGGCACAGCCCTCTGCTTCTCTTTATCCCCAATTAGTTAAGGCTGAAAGTGAGGAGGAGACTGCTGAGGACATAGTGGATTTTTTTAGCAGCATTCCACAGCCGCAGCCAGTTCCTCCCACTGCTCCCCCTTCTCGGAATATGCAGGCAGTGGTAATATCGCCGCCGCAGATAGCAACTGCACAAGTTGTTCATTCTCCTTCTTCGGAAGAATTCTCTTCTTCACTACTGAATGATTCCAGTAGCCCAATTAACCCTGCTTCTACTGATAACCATGCCGGCTACTTTCTTGGAAGCACGGCACAGGCACTCCAGGCTCCTTTGAGAGACTTGCCTGGAGCTGGAGCTGTAGGGGGGTTAGTTAAGGTACATGCCCCTTGGACACCTGGAGATCTTAGAAACTTGGTGAAAGAATTTCCTAAAATCAGGGAGGAGCCAGTAAAGTTTAGAGAAGAGCTCCAAACAGTGATTCAGTGCTATAATCCATCTTGGGCAGATATTAATCAGCTTTTACGAGCTGTACTGCCAGCTGAAGTTCAGCAACGGCTTATCAGACAGGCAGATTGGCCTGATGCCGACCCTGGAATTGAGCATGCTTTGACAGAGGCTAGGAATCGTCTCTTGACCTCTATTGCAGAAGTTTGTCCTAAGAAAACAGATTGGACTAAAATTGCTAACTGTAAACAGAACAAAGGGGAATCCCCTGCTGATTATCTAGATAGACTGACAAAGGTCTTTGAACAGCATTCGGGAATTACTAATCCAGCTGAAAATGCCAGAGAAGCGGTAGGAGCTGCTTTTGTTCAGGGACTCTTACCAAAAGTTCAGCAGCCATTAAGAACTATTTGTATTGGCTGGCAAACTAAACCCCTTTCAGAATTGGTGACAGTTGCCAATCATTGTACAGCTTGCATAGAACAGAAGAAAGACTAAGTCAGGTACCCCTGAGCCACTTCCTTGGCCCCCAGAGGCTGAGAGCGCTTTTGTTGCTATCAAACAGAGACTATCTAGTGCACCGGCCCTGGGACTTCCTGACTATTCTAAACCATTTACTCTTTTCTGTCATGAGCGTAATGGGTTTGCTTTGGCTGTACTAACGCAAAAGCACGGAGACAAACACCGTCCCATTGCTTATTACAGTACTGCCCTGGACGCTGTGGCAGTGGGATTTCCCCCTTGTTTACGGGCTGTGGCTGCAGCGGCCCTTTCTGTTCAGGTATCTGAATCTCTTGTGTTAGGCTCTCCTTTGATTGTGGCTGTTCCTCATGCTGTGGCTGCGCTGTTGTTAAAATCTAAGACACAGCATTTATCCACTTCTCGTCTTACAAAATATGAGCTCATTTTGCTATCTTCATCTCATATTACTTTGGCTCGTTGCCCTGTTCTTAATCCAGCCTCTTTGTTGCCTGGGCCCGAAGACGGAGAACCACATGATTGTGTGTTTGTAACATCTGTTCTTACTCGTCCTAGAGATGATTTACTGGATGTGCCTTTGCAAAATCCTGATCTCCTTTATTTTATGGATGGCTCGTGCTTGTGAGCTTCTAAGGGTAAATTAGTTGCTGGTTATGCTGTATGTACTACCTGTGCTGTTGTTGAAAGTGCTTCCCTTTCTTCAGTGTTTTCCTCTCAAGTAGCTGAACTTGTGGCTTTGACTCGAGCTTGCATTCTGGCTAAAGATCAAACCGTTACTATCTATACAGATTCTCGTTATGCTTTTGGAGTAATACATGATTTTGGGTTGCTTTGGAAATACAGAGGCTTCCTTACATCCACTGGTTCTCCTATTAAGAATGTTTTTTATGTATCTTCTCTTTTGAATGCTCTTTTGTTGCCTAAAGCTATTGCTGTTGTTAAATGTACTGCTCACAAGACCCCTCATGATGAAGTTACCCGTGGAAATGCTCTGGCAGACTCTGCAGCCAAGGCAGCGGCCCTTTCCGCACCTCAGGCTGGACATTCTTGTGTGCTGATAGAGCAGCCTTCACTAGCCTCCCTTGAGGATCTGGCAAAGATCCAGGAGGCAGCATCGAGAACCGAGAAACACTCTTGGAGTGCTGCTGCATGCATTTTACATTCTGATCATCTTTGGCGTGCCCCGGATGGTCGCCTGGTGGCACCGAAGATGTTACTGCCCTATCTTGCTCGCATATACCATGGAATGGCACACGTGAGCAAAGGGGGGATGGTTGCTGCAGTTACCCAAGATTGGTTTGCACCCAGTTTCCCTTCTGTAGCACATTCCTACTGTCTACACTGTGTGATTTGTCAACAGCACAACATTGGTAAAGCTGTTAAAGCTAAGCAGGCAGCCCACCCTCCTCCTTGGGGACCTTTTGTAAATATTCAGATTGATTTTATTCAAATGTCTAAATGTTGTGGTTATGAATATGCATTACTTTTAGTTGATGTATTTACCAATTGGGTTGAAGCTTTTCCCTGCAGGAAAGCAGATGCCAGGACTGTTGTGAAACTTCTGCTTAAGGATTTTGTACCACGTTTTGGCATCCCTGTGAGTATCAACAGTGATCGTGGAACTCACTTTACTGGACAGATTGTAAAGGAGTTATGTGCAGCTTTGCAGATCCAACACAACCTTCACTGCCCTCATCACCCACAATCTGCTGGGACAGTGGAACGCCAGAACGGGATTTTAAAAAATAAACTGGCCAAGATTTGTGCTGAAACAAACTTAAAGTGGCCAGATGCCCTTCCTTTGGCACTGATGAGTATGAGAGCCATTCCCAATCGAAAGACTGGACTCAGCCCTCATGAGATTTTGACAGGACGCCCAATGCGACTACCAACTGCACCCCCACTGACCCTAGCTCAGATGGACATTCATTTGATGGATGACATAATGCTTAAGTATTGTCAGGCACTAATGCAATGTGTTAAGTCTTTTTATACACAGGTGAAGGAAGCCTTACCGAAGGATCCTGTGCAACCTTGCCACTCATTGGAACCAGGAGACTGGGTCTACATAAAGGTCCATCAACGAAAGACTGCCCTGGCTCCACGCTGGAAAGGCCCTTTCCAAGTCCTGTTGACCACCAACACTGCTGTGAAGTGTCAAGGACTACCTGCCTGGACCCATGCATCGCACTGCAAAAAGACCCCTCCACCTCGGGAGGACACTCCTACTGATGATCAACGTAATCCTTCTTCTAGCCCTGCTGTACCTGCTGGACAGCGGAAGAAGAGGACAAGGTGACGTACTGGCAACCTTTCCCTTGTCCTCTGACAGACCTACTGTGCCTTTGGATTTTTCTAAGGGAATTCCGACATTAAAGACCTCTTCCCTTTATCATGCTAAACCACAATTGTTTTTGGGGAAGAAAAGAAGATACATTCGTTCTGCAGACACCTCCAGAGTCCAGGGATTCCTGACTAACAGAGACATTAAGAACTGGCCCTGGTGGAAGAAACGAAGCATCGTTCATTGGCAAGGAGGGAACTGTGGGGAGCGTGCTTGGGAATGTGGGGTTGAATGGTGGCTTGGATTTCTTCCAGGGGCAGGGCTCTGTGCTTATGGACAAGTACCCTGGGGATGTACTGCCCTCCCTAATTGGCTTTCAGATGATGACTACCGAAAGCGCCTTGCTACCACAAAGGTTACCCTCACTAGCCCCTCAACCCTGGCCATCACTTCTGTAATTTATCCAGATATGAACAAAATTGTATATTCTAATGAAATTCATTGGCCGAGGCCTTCCCATCTTAGTGATTTATTAGAATATTGTTCAGAAAGACTATTTTTTAAAGTTCAAAAGAATTCATATGAGAGAACAATTGAGTGGAAAACAAATGGATCAGTGACAATAGAAATCCATAATATTACTGCAAATCAGCCCCAAGAATTTATAAATGAAATTGATGGGTTCCATGGTGAAGTAGATATGATGGTTATTCCTGGAATTTGTGCTATGTTACCTAAAAGAGGCCCTTATTGTTATTTGGTTACCCAATTAGTGAATAATCAAACGACTACCCAAAAGAGTTTGTTCTGCTACTGGAAATTTTACCTGTATTGAGACCATTCCAGTAACTGATAATGTGACCTGTACTTTATTGCAATACACTCCCTCTTATGCTATTAATGTTAATGCCTCTCGGAAATATATAAAGGTCTACAACCAACAGATGTGGTATAGACCTACGCTGAGGGGAAATGTAGCAGAATATCGGTGGACTGTACTTAACACTACGCTAGGGACTGTGAAGTTTACATTGCCTTTATCTAGTTTTCAGATCACCTCTACATATCCAAATTGTTCACAAGGGGCTGCCATTAGATTAGCACAACAGAGGGCCTGGGTTATTTCCTCTAGAATGAAGAGGGATCTGACTGGATCCTTATGGGATGGGGCAAATACTGCCGCTGCTGTTTGGAATATTTTTAAGAACCAGGAACATGATGAGAAATTGGGCCAATTAGAGAAGGCCACCGGCCTAATTTCTGGGGCACAGCTAACCCAAGTGCAAACCGGAATGGGTGAGTTACATATCATTTCCGCCCTTAGTTCTATGACCCAGAATTTATTGAGAGAGATGGTACTGAATATCACTGAGGCTGGGAAGGCATTGCAGTGGGATCTAGCATGTTCAGAAATTCAGGATTTCCTGAATGACCAGCTGATGGCCATTCGGAATGATCTAGTGCACCAAGCTTGGCCCACTGCCCTTACATACACGTCAGGAGTACCATCTAATCTGTGGCCATGGAGACATACTTGGAGACTTTCTGGATGGAAGTGTGGACATTCACAGTGCTCCTTCCAAGCATATGGACCGGTTAAGGGGGTGTGGGCTCCCACATACTGAATCCTACCGGGTCCATGGGGAGGATGCATGGGGGATTGGGTGATTCACCGAGATATCTGAGAAGTGAGACCGCCTGATTCTCCTAATCGATTTTTAGTTAGTGCTCCTGGGATTACAGCTGATATTTGGATGGGGTTAGGAAATCTATGGACATTTTGGCCGTTAGAACCACCACAGCTTCTAAGAGTTGGAATGGAAAGTATTTAATCATATGACTCCATCATCTGGCTTTTTCCCCCAAATAAACAAAAATATTTATTGAACACTTCTGTCTTTTCTGTGTTATTGATAATTCTACTATTTCCATCTAGTAATGGACTCATACCATTACTAGGATTCCTTTGTTCCAAATATAAAAAATTCTTATTGCCTTTACTCTGCTGGCTATAGATTTCTCCTTGTGCCCTTTGGTGGTTTCCCTTATCAATTTTCTACAATTCCTAGCTTCTGATTGATGTACATTTCTACCTATTTCATCTTTTTCCCATTTATTTACATATCTATCTATCTATTTTCACTTCCCCTCTAAGCTGTTTTCACTTCCTCTCTAAGCCATTTTATAAACCGGTGTGACTTTCTCTCTCACTTGTGGGATTGTGGATTTTCTGGCATCTAGTAAAATGTTATTAAATAGTGCTCAATTATCATTCACAGTTTAATGTTGAAATTCTTTCTCCCAAATGACTTGGTTCATAATTGTTTTCAGCTTTGTGATCAAGTCATGATCACTTGTACCTAAGCTACCGTTAAGTTTTAGTTCTGTGATCGATTTTTCTTTATCTGTCAAGAAAAGCTTATATAAAATCTACCCCACGAACACACTCCAAGTTTGATGCAACATTTCTTGACTCCATTAATTGTCATCTATAATAATTAGAAAGTCCAATGATATATTAGTAGTCCACATGAGTCTTGCGGCATGTGTCACTCAGATTGAACTCCCACATGATAATGCAGCTTTTTTCCTACACATTATAGAAAGGTGCTTAAGAAGCTGATCATCCTGCTCTCTAGTGTGATGTGGTGGTCTGTAGCAGACACCTGTGATGTTACAGCCTATATGATTTTATAAAAAATATGCTAATGAGTGAATATAATGTAACTGGAATATGCTTCATGCAAAAGGTCTCTTGTAAGGTATCATTACAAAGCTTATAATCTACTGAGTGTGATCATCCTAATTGTATAAATGTAACACTCTTGTATCTGAAACTAGAAATATGAAATGTAACTCTGAGGGTCTATTGTAATTATGCAAAATGTGGGCCATTAATGGTGGTTTGGAATCGTGATGACTCCCATTAACCAGGGCAATTGACTGGATGGCTCTGTTTGCAGGCAGCCTTCCTGTGAGTCAGGCTGGGAGGAATGAAGGCTTAAAGTCTTGCAGTGACATGTGATCATGTCACCTGAACTGGAATCCATCTTTAACCTGGTGTCTTTCCATTAAGAAGGAAGGGGTGGGTACCCAGAGAGGGACAAAAGGATTCCCGCCTTATGCAAAAGCTATAGAAAGGGGTGGAACAGAACAAAGCGAGGAGAGGTGCCATCATGAAGAATCCCCTAGCTACCACCTGAGATAGAACAAGAGCTGTACCAGGGGAAAGAATTGTGTCCAGGCCTGGAATATGTCCAGTCTGAGGAAAAAACTTACTGAAGCATCTCTGTATTCAGTTTGATTAGGCATAGATTTGCTCATTTTATTTTATTTTGCTTGGTGACTTACTTTGTTCTCTCTGTTATTACTTGAAACCACTTAAATCCTACTGTCTGTATTTAATAAAATCACTTTTTACTTATTAATTAACTCAGAGTATGTATTAATACCTGGGGGAGCAAATAACTGTGCATATCTCTCTATCAGTGATATAGAAGGCGAATAATTTATGAGTTTACCCTTTGTAATCTTTATACAGTGTAAAACAGATTTATTTGGGTTTAGATCCCATTGGGAGTTGGGCATCTGGGTGTTAAAGACAAGCACATTTCTGGTAGCTGCTTTCAAGTAAACCTGCAGTTTTGGGGCAAGTAATTTGGACCCTGGGTCTTTGTTGGAGCAGACGGGAGTGTCTGGCTCAGCAAGACA
Organism: Mauremys mutica; assembly: GCF_020497125.1. Taxonomy (NCBI): domain Eukaryota; kingdom Metazoa; phylum Chordata; order Testudines; family Geoemydidae; genus Mauremys; species Mauremys mutica. Next base: position 21,970,575 of record NC_059077.1, on the reverse strand, counting down.
GGGTGCTGGAGTCCTGAGCTGGCAGGGAAAACAGGAGCAGAGGTAGCCTTGGCACATCAGCTGGCAGCTCCTAGGGGGGTTTCTGTAATCCAGCCCATCACAACACCATCTACCCCATCTTGTGCTTTATGTATCCATGTCCTAAATAGATAAGAATTCAAGATCATCTGTTTCCAAGGTGTCAGTGATTTGGAAACAGGTAATGCCATTTTTGAGATAGAGTGCCACAACCGCTCTCCTTTTTTTTTTTTTGCCCACTCAATCCTTCCTAAATAGGTTATAAGCAGTAATTTTAACATTCCAATCATGCAAATCTTCCCACCAGGGTTCAGCAATACCAACTGGGTAGACTTATGCTCAGAAATGAGCAGTTCCAATTCCTCTTGTTTATTACCCAGACTCCTAGCACTGGTACATAGGCAATTAAATAATTTCTTCTCTTTAAGTCTTTTTGTGTCTTGATTAATTTTGCTCTCATCACCTCAATTTTATGCTAAATAAGTGCTTATTTGTTCCCTCTTTTCACCCTTTCTTTTTGTTGCTAGTCTAGCCACCCTGTCTCCAAGAAGATTGGTTCCCCTGCTACTGAGATGGAGGCCATCCAAATTGTGGAATCTCCTCTCCCCATTGAAGGTGGACCAATGTTCCACAAAATGAAAACACACTCTACTTACACTACTTACCTAGCCAGTGGTTCACTTTCAGAATCTTCTGCCTTCTGTCTTCCTTTGCTCATGACACAAGAATGAGCTCCAAGATCACTTGGATGTCGTCCTTCTGCACTCTGAGTTTCCTGAAGTCATCTACAATTGGTGAAGTATCCTGCAAAGCAACGTTGTTAGTGCCGACATGCACCGTTACCAGTGGATCCTGAACTTCAGAAGCCTGTCAATCTTAGTGACACATCTTGTGTCTTGGCTCTGAGAAGGCAGCACACCATCCTGTTGTCTGCCTGTCCATTGCAGAACATTCTTTCCATTTTTCTTAGTACAGAAGTCCCAAAAAGGATAGTCTTGGAGGACTGGAGATCTCTTTATGAGCACACTTGATTTTCTCCTGGGTTGAGCTGAGCAGCCCCACACAGATGGGTCCCAAAGTCCTCTTTGTTCTATTAAATCAGCTGTTTCAGTGCTGAGGACCTGGTAACTATTGGAAATTTCAAGGTGTGTGGAATTACCAGGGAGAAGAGGACCAGGAGGAGTCACAGCCTGCCCACCCTTGTGTGCCTCCAACTGTATAGAGTGCTGCCTTGTCCTCTTACCACTGGTGGTTAGAACTGCCAACCCTCCTCTCTGATTTCCTGTGTTTCCTTGGTAGACAGTTCCTTTCTTCCTTAAATCTGAGGTGGTAACGGTTCCCAACTCTGGTTGGTCCAAGAACTCCTCAGCCTCTCTGTGATGCCCCATAGTGTCTGTACTTGCCCTTCCAAACCAAGAATCTTCTTCTAGCACAGCCATCAATTTACACGTCAGACCCAGGAAGTCCATTCTGTCTTCAGGGTGAAAAAAAAATCCCACATCCATTGCAGATCGCAACCACTGTTCTATCACTGGCCATCATAGTACTGAGCATAGAACTGTACCTGGCAAGCAAGGCTCTCACATTCCCCTTTGAAATTCCACTGTTTGCCTGCTCAGAAGTTTGCCTTGCAAATGACAAATACCAAGACCTACTGTCCAGCACTATCTCCTTACTAACAGGGAAAGATTAACTACTCAGAGACTTCAAATATCTGGCATGTCAAAGACCCAAGAATCTTAGTCACAAGGCCTACACCAAAACACATAGATCTTTCTGACCTGTCTGAGTTAGGGGCCTACATGCCAGCTATACAACCCTCACAGAAAACAAACAAGAGATAGACCTTAATATATGGATGTGAAAACTGGAAATCCACTGAGGGTATAGACAGATGGCTAACTGTCTTTGAAAGCAGCTGCCTCAGGAAAATTCTAGGCATTAAATAGAATTAATTTATAAATGGGGGATGCACATTTCATAGCTTCTGCAGGCTTTGGCTTGCAACACCAGGGCTTCATGCATCCTTTCAATGCCCCTACAAGCTCCTTGTGTACCACTCTCCCATTTCCATCTATTTCAGAGACTTCCTGCATTCTCCCCACTGGCAGGGGTTCTGTGACCCCTCCCGTTTCCCCCTTCTTTCCTCCATACCAGCAACTCTGGTTGCCACCCCTTTCCCTATGCCAGGGGCTCTGTGTCTCCACCTTCCCCACTTCTTAGAATCCTCCAATCTCCCCCCCCATACACACACACGGGGTTCTGTGTGCCCCCATTCACCCCACCATATCAGGGTTCCTCAGTGACCCCGACTAGGGTTTCTGTGTATCCACCAACCCCTTTCTCCCATACCAGGGTCCTCCAGTTGTTGCATACCAGAGGTTCTGTGTGCTCCTGCAAGGGAGTGCAGTCACCTCATGTGAGTGCCCCCAGTCGAGTGTCTGCATGCCTCCAATTTTTTCTCCGCTCACAGTGCCCCCCCCATCTGCCATTGTGCGTTTCAGGCAGGTCTTTGGTGACTCAGCCCTCCAGCCAAGTCACACTCTGTTCATGTGCAAAACAAACAAACCCCTTATAGGGGAACACAGTCCAAAATGTCCCCAATATCCTGCAGCCCTTTCTGGGCTCAGTCTTCTACAACAATCCATCAGGGCGCCAGCCACCGTATCCTTGGTTGGTGTGTCCTTCTCTGCAGCCCTCCCTGGGCTCGGTCTTTAACCAATCCAACAGGACCCTTGCTTGGTTCAGCTAGGTTCCTACTCTGGAATTGAGCAGTGCCCCGAGGGTTTCTTCCTTGGGGACTCGAGTCCTCAGTGACCCCAGCCTTCCTGTTGAGCCACCCCTCCTGGACTCATTTTGCTGACCACAACTTCCCGCTGAGTCAGTCCCAGTGCAGCCCATTTCCCTGGGGTACTACAGTTCTAATTCCCTAACTTAGGGTGTAGCCACTTCCCCCCAGTGGCTGGTGAGGGAGAGACCGAGTCCCACCCAGTGCTCCGGATCCCAACCCAGGGACCCTTTAACTATAGCAGTCTCCTGCTGCATCCCTTTACTAATCGCTGCTTTATGTTTCCTTGGGCCATTTCCCCATAGTCTGTCTTAACTGAATCCTAGCAGCCAGTCAGAAGCTCTTTCTTCACTCCCCTGGTCCCTACCAGTAACTGATCTGTCCAGCCCTTTCAGCCCCTGCTGTCAGCCAGAAACACCTCTTACTTCCCCAATTCCTGCCAGCAGACTGAACTCCTTCTATCCCTGACACTTCTTTTATATGAGCCTGCTGCGCCCTGACTTACTGCATCCCACGCCACTTCTCTAGGCAGCTTGGAGTAGGAGGGTTAGGAGGCCTCCAACAGGGGGTCTCAGGGCCTAGTCCAGCCTGTCATAACTCCTCTCCTCCACAGCAGATCCCCCATTCTCTCTGCCATGCCAGGGGCTTTGCTCTCCTTCATTCCCCACAACCCCACATCACAGTCCCCATTCTCTGTATCATGCCAGGGACTCTATGTGTCTCTCCTCTGACCCCTAGGTATCTTCCTTTCCCCTAGATTGGAAGGAAGAGATAGACAGATGGTGCCCTCTCTTTCCTGACTGGAGCAGGTTCTGAGGAGGCAGAACCTTAGGAAGGAGGAAGGAAGGAATGAAGTCTTCTGTCTCCTCTCCCTTATCTGACTCATGACTTTCAGCACAGAAAGCAATTACTTCTCTTCTGTCATTCAGGGCGTTAACATGTTAAACTCTATTGGGAGGATGAGCAGAGTTATTGTTATGCTGCAAGGTGTTAAGGAGATGAGTGTGATGAACAGATGACTGTGAGTCCATGTGTCCCCTGTGTTTCTATTTGGGGTATTCCAGTTGTCCCCAAAACTTCTGTTCACTGAAGCCTAGAACATTCCCTGAAATGTTGGAATTGATCAGATGCAGAGTTCAAAGGTTACCATGGAACATATATACATACAGAGAAACACCATTGAGTTGACAAGCCTTGCAAGTTCGGCCAACAAATTTTGAGATTGTCAGAGAGTTAACCTCTCTCCAAAGTTATCTAGAAAAGAAGAGGAAAATATCTGGGACATGTTAAGAATGAAGCCAGAGCATCTGCCAGGTGCAATGGTAAGAACATGAAAAAGGAGCTGACTGAAAGAATCTTTCCATCAAACAATACTTGGAGAGGGAAAGGGAAACCTTATAGGATTTGCTAACAGAGGACATGCAAAGTGCAGCCTAAGATCGACAGGGTTGACAGAGCCTAATTTGTGCCCTAAGCAAGGTCTGAGACGTCTGATGCAGGCAGGATTATTCTAAACGACAGACCTGGCATTTGTTGAAGAATTGGCTTCCTGCTTAGCGAAGTGCTGGAAGAGCTCAGCTCTCGTGGGCTTGCTGCTCTCATGTCTACACTGCCGTAAAAGACCTGTGGCTGACCTGGGTCAGCTGACAGGCTGTGGGGCTATAAAATTGCAGTGTGAACATTAGCGCTTGCACTGGAGCTGCAGAATCCCCAACATGCTGCAATTTTATAACCCCGCAGCCGGTCTTTTCTGGTAGTGTAGACAACCGTGGTGAACACTCTCTGCCCTCCAGGCGAGAGCAGATTTGCATTTTGGATGTTTTATTTCATGAGACAAACAAAACCTCCACTGTCCCGAGCCTGGCACGTCTCTTGCGAGCGGCGGAGGCTGCGGAGAATCTCCTCACTGGAAAAGAAGGGTTAGTGAGGTGCAAACTAAACAATAACTATTAGTCACAGCAACACACGGACCGACCACTTCCAGGAGCGACGCCCAACTCCACCTCCAGGAGCGGCGCGACTAGCCCAGAGCGGGCAGCTCCATCGGCCAATCAGCGGAGCGCTCAAGGAAGCTCCACTGATTTGTCGGCAGAAGCTGTATCCGTCTTGCTGTTCACACATGGCCGGCACTAGGACCCAGTAGTGAGCTCCGACCTCTCCCCATGTTAGCCAATCCGAGCAGGGGATTTGGCTGTTAAGGCGGGGCTGACTTTGATTGACAGCGAGCAGGGTCCAACAGTGAAGCGGGACGCTGCGCGGCGGTTTCCAAGAAAGGGCCGGTGTCGAGAGCGGGAGGGGTGATGTCGGGCTGGGGCGGCAGCCGCCATGGGAGGGGTTAACTACGTGAGCCGCAGGCGGGCGGCGCTGCAGCCTGAGGAGCCTGACGAGGAGTCTTGGGAGGAGCTGGTGCCGCTGCCGCCGTCGTGCCCGCTGGCCGGCACCGCCGCGGGGAGCTGGGGCGGGCGGGAAGCGCCCGGAGCCATGTTGGGGAAAGGGGCCGGCGGCAGCGGGGCCAAGCCCGCCAAGCCTTCCTTCGTGTCCTACGTCAGCCCGGAGGTGAGGGGGGCGGTGGGCTGGGGGAGTCGGGCGCGGCGCAGGGCACCGGCTGGGCGGGGGCGAGGTGGGGCGGAGCAGAGGCCCGGGAGCTGGGTGTGGGGGCTGGGCGCGCCGGGGGAGCTGGGTGTGGGGCTGGGTGGGCTCGAGCTAGCTTGCTAAAAATAGCAACGTGGCTATTGCTGCTTCAGCGCCCGAGGCCGGACCCCCGACCCAGACCCAGGAGGGCCGGTGGGCTTGAGAGTCCGAGGGTGGCAGCTGCTACTTTCAGCGTGTTAGCCGGGCCAGGAGGCTCGCTCCCGGCTGCGGAGTAGACATACCGGTGATGAGCTCAGGGTGAGCAGACAGCAAATGTGAAAAGTCGGGACAGAGGGTGGGGGGTAATAGGAGCCTATATTAGAAAAAGACCCCAAAATCGGGACTGTCCCTATAAAATCGGGACATCTGGTCACCCTAGTGAGGGGCTTAGTGGTGGTGGAGCTGTGCCAAGTGGAATCGGGTACTGGGAGATGTGCCTTTATCTGTATTGTGACAGGCACTGTAGCCATACCAAAGTTGGCCCACACACAGGCACAGGGTCACAGGACCAATCTGAACTTTGCCCAAACTACTGCACTCCCACATCTGCCAACAGATGTGAGAACAGCCAGAGAGCTATATTCCTGTCTCCCAAAACCAGAGTGTAAAGGGGCATCAGCGTGCAGCTCGCACACTCAAGTAGTTGTTAGATACTGTAACATCTACAGTTAGGTACTGTAACATCAGCATGTCTTTTGTAAACTAAACAAGACAGGCAACTAGTTTGTCCATTAGGCTGTTTGGAGAGGATAATGATACTGTTCTACTTTTTCAAGCCAAACTGCAAAAGGAATTAAAAAGAACAGGAATACATGTGGCACCTTAGAGACTAACAAATTTATTTGAGCATAAGCTTTCGTGGGCTACAGCCCACTTCATCGGTTGCATAGAATGGAACATGCAGTAAGAAGATATTTATACATGCATATCTTCTTAGAAGATATTTATACGTGCATATCTTCTTACTGTATGTTCCATTCTATGCATCCGATGAAGTGGGTTATAGCCCACGAAAGCTTATGCTCAAATAAATTTGTTAGTCTCTAAGGTGCCACAAGTACTCCTGTTCCTTTTGCTGATACAGACTAACACGGCTGCTACTCTGAAAGGAATTAAAGTTGATAGATACTTGAACTTGCCCTTGAGGTCAGCACTGTACTGGTTATTCTTGTTTTTCAGTTTCATTCAGCTCCAGTACTAATCGTATGTTTAAAACAAAGTTTGAAATAGAAATTGTTAGAGTTCTGAAAACCAAAACTATAGCTCATATAAACAAAATCCACTGTCATAGCTGACCAAATACTTACAACTAGTATTGGAGAATTGTGGTTTAATGTACAAATCTGGTTCCGTAAAGATAAGTTCTACTTTCAGAACAAGGGGAAGCATTTTACGGAAATTAATGCTGCTAACTAAATAAGATAACCTGACCAACAAATGTGCGTAGCCTTCAGTGTCTGATACTTTAGTGTGTTAATTCAAACTTTTTAAGCTACATTTTTAAACTTTTCTGTGGCGTAATTGATCAGGTAATATAAACCAAATGTCATGCTTAAGGTAAATGTATACAATCAACTTGTAAAATGGCATATTTCCATTTTCTATTCCATTCTTGTATACATTCTAGTGTTTTCTTTTGCTTTTAATTGCTTTTCTGTATTGAACAAACTTTTTCTTTGAGCTGTCCACAATGAGGCCTGGGTTTTTCTCCTGAGCAGTTAGTTACTTTAGAAATTGTATGTGTGCAAATGCTTCAAATTGTTTCTTCCAATGTACTTTACCCTTCACCTATCTACACTAAGTTTAATCTGTTACTGTTTTGCCCAGTTGCCCAGCTTTAAATCACTTTGAATTTGATTAACCTAAATAGTATTGTCAATATCATATTTTGTCACCTCACTGTTTATTCCTCTTCTGGATAATTAACAAATATATCATCACTGGGCCTAGCACAGACCCTTGGGTATAGCACTATTTAACCTCATTATTATACACCTCTACCCCAATATAAAGCAACTAGATATAATATGAATTCGGATATAATGTGGTAAAGTAGCGCTCTGGGCGGGGCAGGGCTGCACACTCCGGTGGATCAAAGCAAGTTCGCTATAACGCAGTTTCACCTATAACGCTGTAAGATTTTTTGGCTCCTGAGGACAGCATTGTATTGAGGTAGAGGTGTACTAAAATTAGCCTCCCTTGCTTTAAGTTTTGTCTGCCTAATCAGTGTCTAAATCATGACAGAATTTTGGCTTTTCTTTTTTTCAGTTCATCGATACCTAGTTTCCTTTGTATCCTCTTCAAAGGACAAATAATTTTTTTATCCACTGTCTTGTCAACTCAAAGTGATAGGAAGATATGCATTTTTTTAAAGAAGCCTCGCTAATCTCAACATATAATATCTTGATCTGTTTTACGGTGTTACGTGTATTTTGTCAGCTAATCTGACAGATTTGGAAGTAAAACAGAGTAGTCTGTAATTCCTCTGGTATTTTAAGAGGCACAGTGTCTAGCTGACCTTACCAATTACCTGTTTTTGCTAGAAGCTCAATCACTTCATTTGTAAGCTACTTGTTACATGACTATTGTTCAGTCCTAATGACCTACTACAATTTGTTTGGCACTGCCTGTAAGATAGATACTTCATTATTGTCTTTCCTGTTGAAGAACTGTATGGATGATTAATATACTTCCTGGATCATCTAGACCAGTGTTTCTCAACCTTTTTGATACCAGAATCTAGCTTGCTGCCTTCCTAAACTGTGTCAGGGAGATCTCAGGGACCAAAGCTGGTCCATGGACCGGTCATTGAGAAACACTGATCTAGACTAAATCCATACATGGAGTTAGACTTCCTGACCTGAATATGTTGTTCTAGTAATTACTTGTCTGTGGTAGTATTCAGGGTATGCTAGGTGGTTTTTCAAATATACAAGAAGAGAAGGTGTCTCCCCTGAGGATTTGATTGAGGTGCGGGTAGGAGTTTCTCTTGCATGACGAGGCATTATGACAGTTTTCAGCATTAAAGGACATTTGATGAAATGGGTGAAGATAGCTAAAGTGAGGGAAAAATAGGCAGTGAAGGAAGTTACAGAAGTTGCTTATAAACAAAGCCAGATCATTCATTCCAGTTTTTGTATCACTCCACTAGTGTAAAGGTCCTGGAAACCAGGTGGATTTGGCCAGCTGGGAGTTATCCTTTCATAAAGATAATCCTCCGGTGTCATACAGTTGTTTTTGCTGCCTGACAACCAACATTCTTGTAGCTTCCAACCAGAGGAAAGGGAAATGATTAGGAAACATATGTCCTCTCTCTCTGGCTGCCAGAATGGCTGCTTAAGACTGTGCACTGCTTTGTATTGATTAGAGCAGCCCTGATGTTATGAAGAATGCAGCAGCCACAGCGATGGTACAAAGCTGACTTTGACCAGGCTCCCAACTTGTTTGGACCCACAAATGGACTAATCTGGGTTAATATCTGGTGAATACTGTCAGTTTTTAACATAATATTTTATTTTGTTTGTTTTATGTTTAAACTGCCATTTAGGGTTCTCTTATTATTTTGGAATATCAAAACAAGAGGGAAAATTAAATCTTGTTCATGTTACCCTTCAACTGAGGATTTTCATGGTCATATTTTATTCCTGTTGCCATTTGTTAAAATAGATGAGAATAACAACTGCTGCTGCTACTTTTCCCAGAATCTCTGGAAAAGCTGAGCTTTGAGTCTGACTAAATATAGCCCAGTCATCCTTTGCTAGATGGGAGCAAAGGTTGATCAATTGTCTGTTTAATGTCAGCAGTCTAAGATCTGGTCCTTAATGACACACTTCCGCCCCAAACAGAATTGGCTAACTCTCTGGAAGCATGGATGAATAGAAGTGTGCAAAATTCAATGTCTTGACACCTCCAATCCTAGAATAGGTATATTTGCCTATTGAAACTATAATAAAGAACAGAATGATCAGACACACAGATGAACATGATTTGTTGAAGAAGAGTAAACATGGCTTTTGTAAAGGGAAATCATGCCTCACCAATCTGTTAGAGTTCTTGTGGGGAGGGGTGTCAACAAACATGTGGACAAGGATAATCCAGTGGATATAATGTACTTAGCCTTTCAAAAAGTCTTTGAGAAGATCCCTCACCAAAGGCTCTTAAACAAAGTAAGCAGTCATGCGGTAAGAGGGAAGGTCCTCTCATGGATCAGTAACTGGTTAAAAGACAGAAAACAAAGCATAGGAATAAGTGGTTTTCAGAATGGAGAAAGGAAAGTAGTGGTTTGCCCCAGGGATCTGTACTTGGACCAATGCTGTTCAACATATTCATAAATGATCTGGAAAAAGGGGTAAACAGGTGGCAGAATTTGCAGATGATACAAAATACTCAAGATAATTAAGTACAAAGCAGACTCTGAAGACTTACAAATGAACCTTACAAAACTGGGTTACTGGGCAACAAAATGGCAGATGAAATTCAATGTTGATAAATGCAATGTAATCCATATTGAAAAACATAATCCAAATGATACATACAAAATTATGGGATCTAATTTACCACTCAAGAAAGAGATCTTGGAGCCATTCTGAATAGTTCTCTGAAAACATCACTCAATGTACAGTAAAAAGAACAGGAGTACTTGTGGCACCTTAAAGACTAACACATTTATTTTAGCATGAGCTTTCGTGAGCTGCAGCTCACGAAAGCTCATGCTAAAATAAATGTGTTAGTCTTTAAGGTGCCACAAGTACTCCTGTTCTTTTTGCGGATACAGACTAACACGGCTGCTACTCTGAAACCTGTCAATGTACAGTGTCAGTCCAAAAAGCAAACAATGTTAGGACCTATTAGGTAAGGGATTGATAATAAAACCAAAAATATCAGATTGCCTCTATATAAATCCATGGTATGCCCATACCTTGAATACTGCATGCAGTCCTGGTCACCCCATCTTAAAATAATAATAATAATAATTAGAATTGAAAAAGGAACAGAGAGAGGCAATACAATTATTAAGAGTATGAAACTGCTTCCGTGTGAAGAGAGATTAAAAAGCCTGAGACTTTTCAGCTTGAAAGAGAGACAACTAAGAGCGGTTATATTTTATAAAATCTTGACTGACATGGAGAAAGTGAATAAAGAAGAAGTGTTTATTTACTCCCTCACATAACACAAGAACCATGGATCACTCAATTAAATTAAGAAGCAGCAGGGAACAAACACAGGGAAGTATTGCTTCACAAACACACAGTCAATTTGTGTAAATTGTTGGCAGGGGATTTTGTGAAGGCCAAAACTATAACAGGGTTTAAAAAAAAAAAAAAGATAAGTTAATGAAGGATTGGTCCATCAATGACTATTGGCCAGAATGGTCAGGGATACAACTCTATACTCTGAGCATTCCTAGCCTATGTTTTCCAGAAGCTGGAAATGGGCGACGAGGGATGGATCACTAGATGATTGTCTGTTCTGTTCATTTCCCCCTGAAGCTTCTGGGATTGGCCACTGTCAGAAGACAGGATATGCTCTAGATGGACCACTGATCTGACCCAGTATGGCCGTTCTTAGGTTTATGTTCTTATTGTAAATGTAGATTAATTTGAAGCTTTTTTTTCTTCACAGTTATATATTTCACATCTATACAGCAGAACCTCAGAGTTACAAACTGGTTGGTCAACCACACACCTCATTTGGAACCAGAAGTCTGCAATCAGGCAGCAGAGACACCCTCTTCTCCCCCCCCCCCCCCCCCAAAAAAGGCAAATACAGTACAGTGTTAAAAGTAAACTACTAACAATTTTTGACATGGTGAGGAAACTGTGTGTTTCATTTAAATTAAGATGATTAAAAGCAGCATTTTTCTTCTGCATATTAAAGTTTCAAAGCTGTATTAAGTCAATGTTCAGTTGTAAACTTTTGAAAGGATAACCATAACATTTTGTTTAGAGTTATGATCATTTCAGAGTTACGAATAACCTCCATTCCATAGGTGTTTGTAACTCTGAGGTTCTACTGTACGTCCATTTTTCTCTCATTGTTTCAAGTGTTTGAGATGTTAAACCACTACTGGCAAACAACCCAAATCCTATTTTTCTTCAAGTGGAACTTCAGTTACAAACCCACTGTCAGTTCAAAGCCAAAGGTATTGGTCTTTAAAATTAGTTTAAACTGCTTCTCCAGGGTCTCATCATAAGTCAAAATGCTTTTACCATGTTATCCCTTGTGCATGAAATGTCCTCTACATCTGATTTTTGCCAAGACACCATCCTCTTTTATATCACTCCTAAAAACCTCACTCACTTTTGGGACACTTAGGTTGTAATAAATGGAAAAAACTACAAGTTAGCCCTTTTCTCTAGGCCACCAAATAAATTCTGTCTTTTAGATTAGTCCTTTCTCTGTGAAATTTGTACTTTATAACAGCATCAAGTACATTGGTGACTTTGCACAAGTGTCATCCCTAATCTAACTGGGAGCCATGAAAATTCCTCTGCACTGGGGTGGATTGATTTAAATCAGTTTTAATCATGTTTTGCATTTGTATTTTAGTTATTTTTCTAAAGAAGGGTTGACTTTTTCATTTGGCAACCGTTAAAATATGTTGCTTGCAACTAAATATACCCTTTACACTAAATTTGGTTTTACTTTTTGTATAAACAAGCTTTCCTGCTTTTTTAACTCCCAGTTGGTTTCTTAACTTTGAATGAACTAGTCACTGAAGTGAAGTAATTGAATAAACTGAAAGGAAAATATTCTCTCTGCACCTGTGGAAGAGGCTATAGCTATCAAATGCTGATTTTAGTATTTGAACAAACTCTGGTTCCAAGTGTTTAGCTAGTGACTTCCATCAGTTCAGTGGTTTGACTTTCTTTAAAACTTAGCAGCAAACATGTACTGTTCTAATTTTTGGTTTTCATTTAATGATTTTAATAGATTATAATACAGTTAGGCCTTAATATAGGTTGTCCATTTCAAATTTTATTTTTGATATAAAATTTTTATCCATCCTGCTAAGCAGTATTGGGAAGGAAAGGAATCCTAGTTCTCATCTATAGGAAAAGGTCTGTGTCCCTCATGGAATATTGTTGGAAGTTGAAGTATAGCAGGAAGGCTGTATTCCAGATACTATGACCCTGGCTTCTACAATTCTGAGTCCACTTTGGGACTCTCTGCTGTATGGATGATTTTCTTGTATTTGTCAGGCCCCATTACAGCAAATCCATAATCCTGATCAGTTATGGTGCTCCCTCTTACACAGGGTACATTTCTTTGTGTTCAGATGTCTATAGTGATGTCTCATGTAAGATCTCTCAAAAGCCATCTGTCACTGTTCTTACAGGATAGGATGAGGGCAAGAAATATGGGCTGGAGCACTTACTATATGTACTGGCATGAAGGTTGTTGCAGGAGGTTGAGAATGAGTTAGGGTTAGAAACAGAGGAAACAGTGAGAAATGTGGGCTAGTGTGGCTTGAGAGAAGAGTTGAAGAAGCAAGAAGAGCTAAATAACGATGCAGGAAAAGAGGAAAGCATAAAAAGATGGAGCAGGCAAGGAAACCATACAGGGAAATATACACCATGATCTGACAAGATAGTGAATAATGGAGTGAACTGGGAAAAGAGGTAGGACAAAAGCACTAGAGGCAGGATACATGAAAATGTTATAACTAAATACCGTAAATTGTTCCTCTAAAGTGCAAGTGTTACCAACTGCTATCAAGCCAAGGGTAGGTGTGTTCTTGAAATGGTCTTCAAATGTTAAATGTGAATAATAAAAGCAACTGCAAATACACTGTCACCAAGACCTATTTTCTATCCAAAGAGTCCAAATTAAAATTTAAATGAAAGGAATATGATTAAGAAAGCTATCAGTTCAGCCCTGCATTGATAGGTATAGAAGAAAATCTGAAATTCAAAGCAAGTCTAATCTTAGTGCAATTCTCTTTAAACTGATCTTTTTACAGCAGAGACCTCGTTTTTGCAGCACTGAAGTATTCTGCATTTTCACAATAGTGGTAGCCTGCTGGCCACCTTTACTCTTGGGTTGGAATATGTGTATAGTTTACAATTTGTTTGTTAAAGCACTTCCTATATTGCTCAGCAACAGTCTGAATAAGTCATGGAAATATTAGGTAATACTCAAGTCTCATAACTTGCGTTTAGTAAACATGTATTGAAGACTATCATTAGACTCTAGCACCACACTCTCCCCCACTGCAATTTGTCACTATATGTAAATCAATAATAGAGATTTATAACTTAACACTAGAGAGAATAGTTCTTCAAATTTAAGCTATGCAGATTTTAGGCTTGCTTGATCCAGTTTCATTAAAATAATCTATGCTTTTTGATTGCATCAGTTCAAATGTGTTCAGAGAGACAAGGTGGGTGAGGTAATATCTTTTATTGGACCAACTTCTGTTGGTGAGAGAGAGAGAGAAGCTTTCGAGCTTACACAGAGCTCTTCTTCAGGTGACCTGATATCTTTTAGGTTGTTTATCTCTACCTGGGCTACAACAACATTGCATAGTTTAAATGTGTTTAACAGTTTTACTTACGGTAGAACCTCATAGTTTCAAACACCTCAGGAATAGAAGTTGTTTGTAACTCTGAAATGTTCGTAACTCTGAACAAAACATTATGGTTGTTCTTTCAGAAGCTTACAACTGAACATTGACTTAGTAAAGTTTCAAAGCTGTATTATGCAGAAGAAAAATGCTCCTTTTAACCATCTTAATTTAAATGAAACAAGCACAAAAACCGTTTTCTTACCTTGTCAAATCTTTTTTTTAAACTTTCCCTTTATTTTTTAGTAGTTTACATTTAACACAGTTATGTACTGTATTTGCGTGCTTTTTTTTTGGCGTGTGCGTGTGTGTGTGTGTGTCTCTGCTATTTGCTTATTTCCGGTTCCAAATGAAGTATGTGGTTGACCAGTCAGTTCATAACTCTGGGGCTCTATTGTACATGAAGTCCTTAATCCAGATTTGTGCCTAATAGTGTCACAAAACAATTGAAGATTAAGTGCATACATGCTGTAATTTATCAGTACCTCCTTTTAGGTCCTGCTTTTCTCAAAGCAAGACTTAAAAAGCTCAAATTTGGTTTGTCTAGTTTTTGGTTAGGCCTTGCAAGACAAAGGAAGAATCTGAAATGCACATGTACAGCTGAAATTCATATTTTATTATTTTATTCAAATTAGGAGACCTAACACTTTCCAGAGTGAAATAAATAAATTTACCAATAGTAGTAATCTGTGAAAAATCCGATAGGTTATATCTATAACAGACATTTGATAGCTTTAATAATGGTTAAGGTTGCTAAGCATTTTTAATAGATCTTTGTTTGTTAAACTAGTAAATTGTTAATATGACATGCACATAAGGCATTGGTCTTAAGTAAGAATTTACTTGGTTTGAGAAATTGGCTTTGATTTGTGATGTGACTGTTTGAATTATATATAGATACGCACCTGTGTGCTGTAAGTTGAATGCATTGTAGAGTTCAAAAGCTTTGCAAGCAGACTAGTGACAAATTCTGTTTTTAAACTCACAGGAAACTAAAAGCAAAAACAGTAATAATGTTGTAAAACTAAGAGTTGAAATAAGATGATAGCAAGAGTTCCATCCTGTCATGTTTGATTAGCAACATTGCATAGTCTGTTTCTTTTTTTCTTCATGGTGCATTCCATATACCTTGATAAGTAATATACTATGACTTAAGGCTTGCATTTGACAAGGGAAGGCATTGAAAATACTATATATGAGCATTATGACAATTAACATTTCCAGAATAACTTTAGCTTTGGAATGTCTGACTTAAGGGTTGTACACTTTACATTGCTTTAATGATCTTGCATGTACTATAGTATTAATTACAGATGAATGCTCATTCACTCCTAACACAACTCATTTTCATAGTTTTTGTAGTCTAGAATATCCACTGCCATGTACAAATAAGAAATTGTGGGAGTTTTGACAGCCCTTTTTTTTAATCTAGCGTACATGTTCAAAGCAGTCACATGCTTGAGAACTAAATGGGTCTTAAGTGACCTAGTTAGACTCCTCGGTTTCCACCTTCTTGTTAAGTCATTGAAGCATATGTTAGATCAGTTATCTTTGTCCACTTCTCTTTGAGTGAGAAGTGCCTAAAACTTCAGTAAATATAAAATCTGCCTTCAGATGTGCTGAGACTTGCCTTTTTCCCCCACTCCTCACTCTATCCAGACTCAATTTCCCTGTCTTAGATGACTTCACTTGAGCCTCTATTTGTTCTTAGGACTTTTGTATTTTGGAGATGCTGATATTATGTAGGGGTTTTTCGGTTTGTTTCTTACTGCTTCCATCTCTCCTTCCTTCCTTTACATGTAATTCTTGCTTTTTGAATATATGAAGAATCTGGAACTGTGCCTGATATCTTGTAGGTTCTCTCTACATGGGCACACAAACACCCTCTCCAGACTATCTGTGATCCTGTTTTTTCTGTGCTTATGACCTGACATCATTGTCCATCTCCCTTTTGCTTTTTCTGGGTTCAGCCAAAAAGTTCTCTGAACAAAATTCAAGTTGCCCTAAACTAAAGAATAGCCTATTGATCATGAAGAAAATCATAATAGAAGCAAACATGTCTAGACTACTAAACACAGACAGTGTATTATTGTGTGCTGTACAAGAGACAGTGAAGACAGTCCCTGCCCAGATCTTGTAATCCATTATAGAATGCACAGTCTGTAAATATAATGCCAAAATAAAGTCTGATTACTTTTCATAGTAAAATCCTTTCTCTTGTAGTTCAAAGCAATCTTTCTGGCAGGTCAGTATGCGGTCACATGTCCCCAGAGTGTTCAGTGTAACCAAAAACACTTGCTCTGCATGGTTTGAATTTTAAAGTTCAGTATCAGGTCTCGTGTATAACCTGACTAGGGCCTCCTCTGGACAAAACACATGCTACTAGGTCTTTCATTTTCTTTTAATCTCAAAACAATCTTAATGTTTTCCTAATTCACACCTGTCTGAACATAATTCTCTCCCTTCTGTAAGTCCCCATTTTCAATGGATCCTTTCCAATAAACATTTCTTCTCCTGAAGAAAATTACTGTTATACCTCAGGATCTTCTTGACTAATTGTTAAAGTTAAACTTAGCAAAGTAGTTGTTTGGGGAATTCCACATTTTCAGGACCACTATTCTATCTAGTTTTTGTTTGTGACAAATGCATACAATTACTCATAGGCATAGTCTGACTTCTGTATTTGCGGGGGCAGCATGTGGGGATTGGTGGGGGGGATCTGAGTGTGGGGGATGGGACTTGGTGGGGTGGCTCTGGGTGGGGATTCAGGTATGAGGGGACTTGGCAGGGGGGTCTGGGTGCAGGGGTGGGGCTTGGCAGGGGGGTTCTGGATGCAGGAGGTGGGTCTTGGGGATTCAGGTGCAGAGGAGCTGTGTGTGGGGGTTCCAGATCAGGGGGGTGCTCTGTGGGGGTGGTCTAGATGCAGGGGGTGAGGCTTGGTGAGATGGGGATTCAGGTGCAGGGGGCTCTGTGTGTGTGGGGGGGGCGGTTCTGGATGCAGGTGGGTTGGGCAGATGCCCTACAGTGACCCCTCCCCCCTGAGGCTGAGGAGTGATGGGGGCAGGAAGCAGGATGGGGTGTGGGTAGAGCTGCCTCCAACCAGGGAGTTTCCTGTGGGTTGGCCCCAGCTGCTGTAGGGGAAGAGGAAGTCCCATTTCCCCCACCCCCTTAGCAGCTGACCCAGGCTGAATTCCAATTCCCCTAGGAGTAACTCAACTGGGCTGTACACTGCACAGACACTTGGGAAGCAGCTCAGCTGCCTGTCTCTCCTTGGTCTCTGCTGTCCTGCCCTCCCCTTACACAGAGCACACCTGGCTGGCGTCACTGGTCCCCCACCCCTGAACATTGCTCTGTGCCTGCCTAAGGGGCTGGGTGGGGGAGAGAGCAGAAACTCAAGGTACTCTGTGCTTGCTAGTCAGTTTCCCCACATGGGTTGTGCAGTGAATCAACAGGAGCAGCTCTCCTGCCCTCCCCTTATGCGGACCATGTTGGGGAAACTGCCCAGCAGGGTGGTGGTGATGATGTTCGTCCATCGTATTCGAAGAAGACCTTGACATCTAGCAGGTTGTGAGCTGTCCACAGTGCCTCCGCAGGTGGCTGGTAAGGCCAATACGGGCACGGAATGTTCTGCCACATGTCGGGCAGACGTGTGGGCACCACTGTTACAGCATTTACAGCTCTGGCTTTACGGAGTGCTCGCTTCTCTTGTGCTATGGTTATCCTTCTGGCTTCAGATGTCTGGCAGCCTTGGTGGATCAGCGTATGCCATGTCGATCGGTCTTGTGCCAGGGTTTCCCAGGAGGTGATGTCAATATCCAGGGACTTAAGAGAGGCTTTCAGCGTGTCTTTGTATCGCTTCTTTTGTCCCCCGTGCGATCGCTTTCCTTGAGACAGCTCACCATAAAAGAGCTGTTTGGGGATGCGGTGGTCTGGCATCCTTACAACATGGCCTACCCAGCGTGTCTGGGCTTTCATAAGCAGAGTGTAAACTGACGGTAGGCCTGCTCTAGAGAGGACTTCTGTATCTGGCACCTTATCCTGCCACCGGATCCTCAGAAGTCTGCGGAGGCAAGTCATGTGGAAATGGTTCAGTTGCCTAGTGTGCCTCCTGTATACAGTCCAAGTCTCACTGGCATACATCAGGGTAGTTAGCACTACTGCTCGATAGACTTTAAGCTTTGTAGCAAGGCTTATTCCACGGCGGTTCCACACGTTGGTCAGCAGTCCGCCAAATGCAGAACTTGCCTTGGCGATTCTGCAGTTGACCTCGATGTCAATTGTCACTGCGCGAGAAAGGGTGCTGCCAAGGTATGTGAATTGGTCCACTGCTTGCAGCTTTTGTCCCTTCACTATGATGGTGGGCTCTTGGTGTTGGGCTTTCGGAGCTGGCTGGTGCATCACTTTTTGGTTTTCTTTATGTTGATAAGGAGGCCGAAGTTATCGCATGCTGCTGCAAATTTATCCATGCTAGCTTGCATTTCCTGCTCTGATCCAGCATTCAGGGCACAGTCGTCAGCAAAAAGGAGGTCTCGTAACACAGTCTCCTTTATTTTGGTGACAGCCTGGAGTCTATGCAGGTTGAACAGTTTCCCATCAGTCCTGTATCTCAGGCTGATTCCCAAGGAACTGTTCTGAAAGGCGTCTGACAGCATGGCTGAGAACATTATGCTGAACAGGGTCGGTGCCAACACACATCCTTGCTTGATGCCGTTTGTGACGGGAAAGGCCTCTGAAGCTTCTCCGTCGTCCAGAACACGAGCTGTCATGCCGTCGTGGAACTGACGTACCATCAGGATGAATCTGTCAGGGCACCCAAACTTCGACATGATGCACCACAGACCTTCACGACTGACAGTGTCAAAAGCCTTGGTAAGATCCACGAAGATGGTGTACAGTTCACGATTCTGCTCTTGACACTTCTCTTGGAGCTGTTGGACTGCGAAGATCATGTCCACAGTGCCACGCTCTTTGCGGAAGCCGCACTGTGTCTCGGGTAGTAGACCCTGTTCCAGGTGGTCAATCAGGCGATTCAGCAACACTCGTGCAAGGATCTTACCTGCGCTAGAAAGCAGTGAGATTCCTCTATGATTATCGCAGACTTTTCGATTTCCTTTCCTCTTGTAGAGGTGTACGATGGACGCGTCTTTCAATTCCTGAGGAATGGACCCTTGATTCCAGAAGGACTGGAACAGCTGAGTGAGTTTGTCAACAAGCATTGCACCACCATCCTTATAGATTTCCGCTGGAATCGCATCAGATCCTGAGGCCTTGCCACTGGACAGCTGACTGATGGCCTGTAGGGTTTCAGTCTCTGATGGTGGATTCTGTCAATCGCCTCATTATTGATGGAAGATGGGCGGTTCAGTACGGATTGGAAATGCTCAGCCCAACGCTGTAGAATCAGAGTCTTCTCAGTAATGAGAGTTACACCATCTAAGTCCAGTAGAGGGGAACTCCCTGAAGGCCGAGGTCCGTACAAGGATCTAAGGGCTTCGTAGAACCGTTTGGCATCGTTTCTATCAGCAAACCTCTGGATTTCATCTGCTTTGGCACTCAACCAGGAGTCCTGCCTCTTGCGAAGCTTGCTCTGTACGGTCCTGCGAATGTTGTTGAAGGCATTTTTCTTAGCTGTTGACGACGGGTCGTTCTGATGAGCATGGTGAAGGTGGTGCTTTTCAGCAAGTAAAGCCTTGATCTCTTCGTCGTTTTCATCAAACCAGTCCTGCTGTTTCCTGTGTGAGGGTCCAAGAACCTTTAGTGCAGAAGAGTGCACAATATTTCGGAAGCGTTCCCAGTTCCTCTCAACATTTTCCTCTAATTGCAGCTCTGAGAGTTGATTGTCGAGATCTTCTACTAGTGAAGCTGCTGTGTTGGGGTTCCTCAGTTTACTGACGTTGATCTTTTTCATCACAGCTTTGTTTCCCTGCGGACGTCTCTTTGGCTTGATGTGAAGGCTTAATTTAGAGACGATAAGTCTATGATCAGTCTCCAACAGTCAGCACTCGGCATGGCCTTGGTCACCCTTACATCCTGTCTGTCTTTCCTCCGCACGATGACATAATCAATGAGATGCCAGTGCTTGGAGCGTGGGTGCATCCAGGACGTCTTTTTGCGAGTAGGCAGGCGGAAGATGGTATTAGTGATGATCAGATCATGAGCCACGCATGTCTTCAATAGTAGTAGGCCATTGCTGTTGCATTTGCTGATTCCATTTTTTCCAATGACGCCATTCCAGGCAGAGTGATCGGATCCTACTCTCGCGTTAAAATCGCCAAGTAGAATCAGCCTGTCGGTGCGCTTCACGGATGAAAGTAGGGCATCGAGATCTTCATAAAACTTGTCCTTTACTTCATCCGAATTCGTCATTGTGGGTGCGTAAGCGCTGATTAGTATAACTTGCTTTCCTCTCGGTAGTGGAAGATGCAGTGTCATGAGTCGATCGTTCACGCCCTTGGGAAGACTGGCAAGTTTGCGGACAAGATGTTTCTTAACCGCGAAGCCAACTCCAGATTCACGACGTTTGTCACTGCTGCGTCCACACCAGAAGAATGTGTAACCACCTCCTATTTCTGTGAGCTGACCTTCGTTGGCTAGACGAGTTTCACACAGGGCCGCAATATCGATGTTAAATCTTGCGAGATCTCTGGCGACCAGGGCTGTTCTTCTTTCTGGTCGATCTGCTGAGGGGTTGTCTTGAAGCGTGCGTACATTCCATGTACCAATAATGAGTGGTGTCACCTTGCATTTTGTTGTTTGAAATTTTGTTATTCGACCGCATAAGATGGGGTCCCCTCCAGCCGCGGAGGGTTCTATGAAGCAAACAATGTTTAGGGCACCTTTTCTAGCCCCTTCCTCTTACTACGGAGGTGAGCAGTGCGGTCCTAAAGAGGGCTGCTCAGTCACTCAGGTAGACGCCGAATCCAGCTGTTGCTTCGGTCAGCAAGAAGACGACCATTAGACCTGAGCCGCCTGTGTGCAGGTCCGTGGCTACAGCTCCCAGTGTATCCACACCTGCTGCTTCGTCGCTTGCCCATCGCCACAGGACTTTAAAGTTTACGGGAATTGGCGGGATGTCAAGACTTGCGCATAAATTGGATTAAAGTGAGGGAGAGGTGCGCATAGTCAGCCTCACTCTCTCTTCCCAGACTCCATCTTGCTCCAATGGCAGGACAAAAGTCGAGACAGTTGGAGATGGGCTGGGCGCAGTGGTTGACCAGGGCGTCTTTCGCATCTTGCCGTGCTCTTAGCGTACCACGTCGCTTGCAGAAACCGCCTTCATGACCGTTGGTCCTATTCCAAAAGGTCTCATCCGCTCAATCCGCCGGAGTCTGTCTTCACATGCTCGGGATAGACAAGGCCCTATCTCACCGAAGGTCTATGCCCGACGGCTACCCTCAACCTGGTTTGGCCAGCCTGTCGAAGCTGTTACCCGGGGTGTGGCAGCTGCGCATGCTACAGCTACTAGGAGCCACAGGTGAGAGCTGAGTGACAGGTGGGGACCAAAGGTGGACGAGCTGCCCTGGAAGGACACGACATGCCCCTACACCAGAGGTGCTACCCCTCCCTGAACACCCCCATACGCCCAGCAGGGTACAGAGCTCCTGGTGTCACTACTAGCCCTGTCCTACATTCCTCCGCAGGGAGGAAGCAGGGCTAAGGGAGAAATCTGGGCATCCCCCTCCCAATGCATTGCTTCTGCAACATATCCAGTGAGGGTACGGGGGGGCTATCCACCCCCCCAATCTCCACCCATGCAATTAATCCGTTTACTCACACTGTTGTTGAATGCAAACTAGATACACAGTTGTGCACCTTGTTTGAGACTGTCCCTTAAAGTCATTCATTGGGTTTAATAGTTAACATGCACATTGAGATGACTAGGGACAGGTCTCAGCTGTTTCAAACTAAATTTATGTTAATTTTCCAAATGCAGACTGATGTAACTTTCAGCCCTAAGGACTTAAAACTTTCTTAATTCTTAAATTACAGTTTGTAGTCTATGTTTAAAAATTAGATCGACTTTGCTGTGTTGCTTAGAGCTATGAAAAAGTTTTGTGCCCTTAGCGCCGTAGTTAGATCGATCCAACCCCTAGTATAGCTGCAGCTAGGTCAACTAAAGAATTTTCCGTCAACCTAGCTACCACCTCTCAGAAAGCCACATCCATAAATCAGTCTATCTGCAGACCATTTTTGCGGCTCAGATGCAGATACAAAACTTGTATCCCCACGGGGCTCTACTCATGTACTTTGTCCTTTGTAAGCTTCATTGTGCTTCTTTGAGACAGCTGTTTTGACAATTCATGATAGTTGATAGCTTTTTTTTTTCTGACCCCATTGATGCTTCTCCTTCAAAGACCATGGGCTAAGAATTACTGAATGGAATGGAACACATGAGTGAAATACTCGTGGTGGTCTGACCTATTGAAGAGGCAGGCAGATGCACTCTGCACAAGCTAGAGCCTTTGCAGTGCTTCTGTATGGATTGCTCTGGCCAGGAGGAAATTATGCTTCCTAGAAAGTTGGAGATGAAAGAAGTTACTCTTTGCCACTGGTGCTACCTGGTTATTGAGGCCTGTTACTAAGACTCCTAGGCTGCATATCGCTTTTAGTGGAGGAAGACACCTTTGAGAGGGAAGTCAGTGTCTTGACCAGTTCTTCAGAATGTTTCCCTCTTCCTACAAACATCTCTTCAGTTATGCATGGATTTAGTGTTAGCCCTTTTATCCAGATGTCACGGAAGGCATTGTGACATCCCTGTGATGGTGTTAGTTATACCTTTGGAAAATAATGCAGCTAAATATGTTTGTCATATTGTTGACATCTCACTACATCTCCAAACAGTGATATGGTAGATATTAATGGGATTGTGCAAGTGAGGTCTTTTGGGGAAGAGGAGTAGTTGCCCAGCACTACATTCATGCTCCTTGATCATTACCTGTTAGGTTTACTCCCTCTGGGGCACCTGGCATTGGCCACTGTCAGTAGACAGGATACTGGACTGGATGGATCTTTGGTCTGACCCAGTATGGCCGTTCTTATGTTCCTTTTGGAGAGAAATGATTTCAGTCATGACAATGCTGTAATATCTATCCCAGTTATGTCCTGTAAGCAGGTTAGTAGTAGTTTGTGCTGTGTGTCAAAAAATATCTGAAACCCAATTAAAAGGATTTAGGATATTGGTAGATGTCTTGATTCCTAACTGTCAGGATACTTAAGCACTGGAATAAATTGCCTAGGAATCTCCATCACTGGAGACTTTTAAGAGCAAATTAGACAAACACCTGTCAGGGATGATCTAGATAATACTTAATGATATGATTGCAGGGGACTGGACTAGATGACCTCTTGAAGTTCCTTCCAGTCCTATGATTCTATGTATAGCTTGGCTGCCACCACTTGCTGACTTTGGCTAAGATAAGTGTGGCTGGAAAGCTAAGTTTATCTAGGCTTTGCAAAAAGATCTCAGATTTTACTTCTGAACAGTTATGTAATAAAGACTATATCTAATTTGCAGTTTATAGAACTAGTTAATTTTCACAAACTGTACATTATGAATAATATCTCTTCCTTAGTGGAGCTCACAGGAATTGGTCCTCATGGACAGCACTTGATTGGATGTGCTTTATTGACTGAACTCTAGCTAATCAACCGACTAGGTAGTGCAAACATCTATAGTGTTAGGATAAGGTAATCTGATCTTCATGGGCTTTATCTTCAAAACATTTATCATTTTTTGTGAAAATATAAATGCTTTTCTGCATCATAGTACTCCAGGTGAGGAAACTGCACTCATACATATGCTACAAGACTAAGGGCTTGTCTACATTTGACATTTATTGCGGGTTAACTTATTTTTCTTTAGTGACTTGTGTCCACATACAAAATCTTCTAGTGTGAGTCATCTGGCATTTTAAAGTACGTTATTGAATCCACTTAAAAAACCCACTTCCAGGGAAGTGGGATGAGAGTACCCATCACAAAGTAGGTGTGGATACATCTCCGTCCTGAACAACTGTTGCATATCTGCCAAGTCCTTGCACTTCTATCATATACAGCTTTGCCCATTACCTGGATTATTGTTTTGTTTACTTGTATACCTGCTACTTCTCCGGGGTTATCCTGAATGGATGTCACTTTCCTATTTAAAAGCTGGCGTGCAGCCATGTGCTGTCCTTTGTGGTTCCAGCTCCTGGGGATTCACATACCTGTTATGACTGCTCAATCATCAGGAGTATGTCCTGGACTTCGTTGCCATCTGGAGAGTGGAGTGTGTACAGGCTCATCTGAATTCTAGCCACTGCAGTCAAAAAATCCCAGAATGCATAAGTGATGGAGCAATAAACCACAGGATGTCCCACCAGAATACCTAGTACTTATTTTGAAACATTGCTGTACTGTGTGGCTGCATTGATACAAGGAAAAAGTACCTTAATCATCTTAACAGTGCAGTGTGTGTGCACTGCTTACATCACAGTTATTGCAGATAACAGATACATAAACACCGCAAAAAGTTTCTAATGTAGACATGCCCTAATGCTATTCCCAATATAGCTGATGTTCCTGGAGGTTCAGGCTTCCGAGGCTGTTTCACAGAGAAATCTATTAAAGCTGGAATGAAGGGGAAGATGTCTGCATTTGATATCCTGCAGCACGGGCTGATTTTTGGTTGCTTGGTATGGAATGCCAGAGGTTTTTTTGCTGGTATAACAGCTGTAGTAGCTATTCTTCATTCAAGGAATTTTGGGTTGCTTTGGTTCAGAGACTGCAAGCAATCTTTCTGTACTGGGAACTATCCAGAACCTGAGATGAAACAGCAAATCCATAGTTTCTCAATCAGTTCCTATGAACTATGACTGAAACAAGATTAACTTATAACTGATAAATATGAGTTTAAAGGGTTAAGATGACTTGTTGGAGGTTGCCATTTGTCTAGGAACAGTTGGAGTATGTCTTTTTTTCCCCTAGGGCCATCAGGCAAGGAGAAAAGGGTACCTAATCTGCTCCAAAATAAATGAGAAGGGAGCAGTAGATTCATACACAAGGTACTAGATTAAAACATTCTAATATTCAAAACTATAAATCTATTTTTAATTGTCACATGCTGTCCAGGCTTTTCAGAAGAAGATAACCTGCACTCTGGAAAAATGTGCCTCTATTCCTCTCCCAGCTTTTTCAGTAAAAAAAATCTAACGTAGAGGTCAGGCTCGAGGTGTTCTGGGCCAGGGAATAAGGCTAAAGAAAAGGAGACAGTCACTTCTTGGGACGCAGTTTACCTTAATGTAAAATTTCTGCATACTAATAGTAAAGACTCTTGTGACCCCTTGAGGATACAACATATCTGCTGAAGTTGACCTTCAGAGATGTTTCTTAAAAATGAGCTTGTGCCCTCTTTCTACCTGATGTAGAAGGAAGGCCTGACTTGTTTGAAAGTGTCTTTTCTTGTTGTTTTTTTCTTATAAAGTAAGGAATGTAAAGTCTGGTCCTTCCTTATTTTCCAGGATATTGTTCTGGATGTCTGAGATGTGTATTTTGAACTCATTCCTTAATTGAGAGAGTGAGAAGCTTAAATCTTTAGCAGCTAAACAATTTCTCAAATTTTATATCTGTTTATAGCTGAAATTATCAAGGTATCAACCAGACTGTTAAACTACTTGTTAACAATAGTTATCACACTCAGATGTGTTACCATTTCATACCAGGTTTCTCAAGCAGATGCAACTTGACTTTCTAATGCAGAAAACGTTCTTTTGGGAAAACCTTTCAGGTTGCCTTATAAAAGATCAAAAAGGACATTTTTTTTCTTTGTAGATCATCTTTAACTAAAAAGGCCATCTTGTTTTGCCTGCTTCTCTTCACAGGACTGCAGCTATACATTTAAGAGATTCTAGCTGATCTCTTTTAAAGACAGTCTCTTGTAAGTGTTTCACTTTGTGTTAACTGATTGATGTAAACTTTCAAAAATCCCCTGGTGTTCCCATTGATTTAAGTGAATAATTTTTTTGGTCCTCATTTTGCCAACAGCCTGCTAGTGAGCTGCAAGTAATCTTCACAGAATAAATTAACATTCATAGCCATACAGTTTTGAAACAGAGAGTTGTTTTTAAATAGTCTTCAGCAGTCTAACGTACATGACAGTTAAGCCAAGTTTAATAGGAAAACATTGACGTTTCTTTTAAAAATAAGCTCACGTTTGTCCATCAGAAGGGGAAGCTGGCTGGTGTGTGCACATGAACTAAGCAAACAGGAATTGCAGAGTTGGCTGTGTATACATGTGCGGCTGTGTCTGTGTTCTGAAAAATGGGAACTGTAGTTCTTCATCAGTGATAGCAATAGTCTCGCCAATTGGTGGAGCTTCAACAGTGGGGAGAAATAGTCCTCCTTTTTCCTTCTGTCCGTGCATGTGTGTGTGGAGGTTTGATGCCGTGTGGTCTGGTTTAGTTAAGTACTGGAGTTGCTGCCTGTAGACAAACTTTGTTGGTTTAAAAGCACTTCTGAATGTCTGAACTCTTCAGTTTCATTTAAATGTTTTAAGCTTTCATTCATGATTATATAATAAATGCACACAAAAGTATCTGTTATTTTTCCCCTTCTTCTGTTAGCTGTCATCTTCTGGCTCGAATTTTTTTCCATGATTGCCTTACCTTGCTTTTTTACAAGGATGACTACCTTTTCTGTCTTCTATCCTAGCACTCAATACTTTTTGCTGCTGACCTGCAAAGGATTCCTGGTATTTTGTTTTGGTATGTCTACACAGCAAAGAAAAACCTGCAGCTGGCCATGCCAGGCCACTCTGGGATCCTGTAGCATGGGAGAGTTCCAGAGCCCTGCAAACCACAGTTGGCTGGCGGTTTTTCTTGGCTGTGTAAACATATCCTTTGCCTTGTTAGATGCTGATAAATAACTTCACCATTTTGCATGTAGGTTCTTTTGGGTCTGGGTAACCAGTATCTGTATTTATATGCATGTATATAAGTTTTTAATTTTGTCTTTGTGCCAGGAGGTATTTCTCTTCCTTCGTGCTTAGCTTGACAAGACTCAGGCATACTGTTTATTGTTCCCTCTTATTTTGACTTTTAATAAGTGTCCCAACTGGCTTTCTTGGTTGTCACAATCGCTTGTTAGAATACTGGGCACAAACTAACCTTAGTTTGCAACAGCTGTGGTTCCTTGGGTTTTCCAGATAACCAATAGTTCTCCACGAGGGCTCCTAATGCATGTTAGGTAAAGCTGTTCATTGTGACTCCAGCGGGAAGAGGGGGCATTCTGAACTGCCTGAGCAGGAAGGATTGTGTTCTTTGATCTTGGGAGGCTACAGTAAAGTTGCATTAATCAGGCTGAGTAACACTAAGGATAGTGTAATTAATATTAAGACCTTCTCTGGGAACCTCGTCTGGGTTGTGCTGTGTGTATGACTCTTAATTGAAATATGCCATGTTCAGTGTTTAAGGATTTCTGTCTGAGCTTCTGGAGTCACTTTCTGTGAGATCTCTTTAATAGTGACAGTGCTTTTTAGGTGTAACTTACATATTTTACTCCGTGGTTTGTTTATTACATTATAGTTACTAAAATATAAAGCTTCATGGTAGTTGAAAGATGCTACGTAACTTCAATGCTAATGCTATAGTTCTGACAGATTTGTCTTGTATGGAGACCATAGTGGATGTGTAACTTTGGGAGTGGGGAAGTTACGGAAACTAAATTTTACTCAAGAAATTTCTACCTTCTTCTGCTGTTACTTGTGCTAAAGGTACTAATGGCAGTGATGCTGGCTTTTTATTTAATATCTTTTTTTACTCAGTCCTGAACTGGATACTAGTTTGGTTCCCAGCACAGAGATTTAATCTTCATTTAAAAAAAAAAAAAACCTGTAGTTTCACATTATGGGTGCCAGCCACCAACTTAAATATCTAAGTTGCTGGTGGACAAATAACCTTTAAGAACTACTGCCAAACTGTGTGTTTTAAAAAGGAAAAAAAGTCACACTTCTACCTAGAATATTTTTTACCTAAAGTTATTAATAATTGAAATATCAGGTGGAAAATCTCTCTTCAGTTTTACTTCGTGTTTGACAGCATTCTTATTCAGATCTTTCACAAACCAGAAGAGTAACACCTTTTTTAAATTTGCAAAATTACTAATATTGCAAATACTACTGTAAAACTACAAATATTGCATGAGGTGTTGGGGCCTCAGCTTCTAGCTCTGTTCTGACATTTATTTCAAGTGGATGGTGTCCTTTTAAATATCCCTATCTCTTCTCTCTTGCAAACTGAAAAGTTTATAACTTTTTTTTTCCTGCCTCTTGAACAGAGCAGTGCTTTGCAGATCCCTGAGGTAATCTAGTGTTAACATTTAAGAAAATCATTCTGTAAATGGTACTAATGTATTAAAGTTCTTTACAAAGGAACAATGACTCTTCTTTTGTTTTTAGGAAATACACAAAAAGGAACCCATAGAAAAGGAAGTAAATCTTCACCTGTTACCAGGTAACTGCTGTGTTGCATTGTTTTTTGAATTTAGAATTCAAAATTATGTCTTCTCATGAAGATGTGGCTATATAAAAATATTCTCGTTTGTTTGGTGCAGTAGACGCTCAAGAGACATCGGTATCTTGAGTAGTAAAATAGTGGATGTGAGGTAAGTAACCACACAGGCTGAATGTTCTGTTTGCATCTGCATGGATTGTTCTAAAATGCAAAGTTGGTATTTCTGTTGGACCTTGAGTGCTGTGTTTATAGGTGTCCTGCATGGGAAAGAATTGTGCCCATGTTTTACGTTTCTTTATTTTATAAAGAAGACTTAGAAGGAATTTAGGAAAATATCTCTCTCTCTCTCTCTCTCTCTCATATTCATATATATATAATATTAGAAATTTTAGGTTGTGTTTTGGCTGAAAGCCTGATTGGAGAACTAATGCAATGACCTCAAGAAAAGAGTGCAAGTTGAGCTATTGAAAATATTTTTAGTTACAGTTCAAAATTACTCTTACGTTTTTTTTACAACTTTTTTTATTCAACTTCAGAAACTAACCTTTTAGATAAAAAGCTTTTGGTAAAGATAATCCCTTTCCCCTTTGATTAAGATGTTAGGAATCACAGTAAAACATCCCTGAGATATTCCAAATGTTTTCCAACAAAAATGGGAGAATGTAGCAGTAATAAAATAAATTCAGGCCTTTGCATTCTTCATAAAGATGTTAGCAAGGGCACAAGCCCAACTGTTTAAAACTCTTTAGTCCACTTTTAAATCTTTCCTGTGTCCTATAAAAAGTCAACAAAAACTAGTGGAGTTAGCATTAAGCCTGGAGGTCAGTCTTTGCATGTGGGGTATAGAGCTTAATTCTGGCCATCACCGATCCATAATGACACTTACAAATGTGATATTAAGCCCTTGGAATATCCTCTGTATCTGCAGAATCTGTATACTGTTGGTAACCTATCAAATGCACGTCATGATTCCCAAACAAAACATCATTACGATAATTAAGGGTGTAGGTAGAAATTGATGCAAAGCATTAGAATGCTGTAGGTTACAAACACTGAGAAAAATTTATAATTGAGAGTTGATTTCATGAAAAGGAGTTGGCTTTAATCTCCCAAGACACTCAGTGAAGTCCCTGTCTATAGCACAGGGAGGCAGCATTACTTTAAGCTTCTCCAGCAATATGCCTCCAATTTGAACCTGGAGCAGCCACTTAGATTGGACCCACCTTTACATCTAAACTCAATATATTGCTTAGATGTAACTGTCCAAAGGGTACAAATTTTAATATGGACATTTGTCCATTAGAAATTAAGATCAGCAGTTCATTTCAAAGGCTATTGATCAGGTTTGGAGTTTAAA
This sequence comes from Mauremys mutica, assembly GCF_020497125.1. Taxonomy (NCBI): domain Eukaryota; kingdom Metazoa; phylum Chordata; order Testudines; family Geoemydidae; genus Mauremys; species Mauremys mutica. Next base: position 21,940,729 of record NC_059077.1, on the reverse strand, counting down.
CTTGAACCAGTAATCTAAAGATAGAATGTCTAGGTGAGAAGACATCAGTCCCATGAGCCATTTTCTCTGATTTTTCTGGCACTTCTGTGACATGGTAAACTCAGCCAACCAATGCATAGGAAGTTTGGACTCAGAGTCAATGCTGAGTTGGAGTTTGAAAGATGACTTTGTGTATTAATATCTAGAATGTCCCATTACACTGCAAGCTAAGACTGTTTATTTCAATCAGGTGAATTGCTGCTCTGTGAGGCAAACACCGTATTAAAATGTGTACAAGAAGATGGGTCAAATCGTGGAGCCTGCGGGAAACTCATTTGCACAAACTTCAAGATTGCTTTTCTTGGTGATGAATCTGCTTCGGATGATAATGTAGGAAGACAAACTTCATTTGGCTAAGTCTTGTGAATGTACTTCTTAGTAGCAAGTAATATACACTGCTTCTATGCGGTCTCTTTTTCCTCCCCTGGTAGAGAGAATGTTATAAAGAAATGAAATGGAAAGCTTTGTAGCAAGCCTTGAGCACCACAAACTCACTAAACCCAGTTTGTACACTCACTGTCCCCACAGGACCCCCTGTGGCACTTAATGAGTAGCAACAGCAGTCATGACAGAACTTTTATTTCTTGAGTCCATCTCTTCTGTGAGAAGTCACAATTTTCTCCTCAAAAGCACCAATTGTTATGTCCCAAAGAGTCAGAACAGAGTGCTATGATAAAACTAATGCTGTCCTGTTTCTAGGTGAAATCTCAGTCTCTAGTTCTCATGGCCTGTTTTAGAACTACTACCACACTATTGAAAATTGTTCCTGAGAATAATGCATTTTATATTATTATACTCCTAAGTTTTAGGGAAAAGATTAAGTCTATGGTTATTGCAAGTGGGGATGGGTTTGACTAAAAGCGTTCTTTTGAATAGACCAGTGCAAGCCCCTGTGGGCACTCTTTTTAACAAATTTAAACCTGGTTTATATCCATTCCTTGTGAGTCGGTAAGGAATCTGTATAGGTCAAGTTTAAATCTATTTGAGTGTCCACACAGGGGCTTTTACTGGTTTAATTAAATCTTAAAAACACCTCTTTAGTTAAAAACAAAATACAACTTTATTTAGACCTGTGCAACTTGTAATGTAGAGTCTAGTCTTAGGTTCCAGAGTAGCAGAGTCTAGTCTTAGTTACTTATCTGGCCCCATTACTATAGTGTTTGAATGCCCCACAATCTTTTTATCCTCAAACCCTTGTGAGGTACAGAGCTATTAGTCCAGAGGTCTCAAAGTCAAATGACCACAAGGGCCGCATGAGGTATAGTGCATTGGCCCAAGGGCCACATCACTGACACTCCCACCCTCACTGCCCCAGGCCCCGCTCCTACTCCACCCCTTCTATGAGGCCCCGCTCTTGCCCTGCCTCTTTCCACCCCCTTCCCTAAAGTCCCCACCCCAACGCTGCCCCTTCCCTGTCACTGAGGGGTGCAGGGTCTGGCAGGGGGCTCAGGGCAGGGAGTTGGTGTGTGGGGTGCAGCAGGTGGCTCAGGCAGGGAGTGCAGGAGGGGTGTGGGGTGTGGCAGGCTCAGGGCAGTTTTAATTGCACTGTTAAACAGAATACCAATTGAAATTTATTAAAACAGTTCGGATGTTTTTTCTACATTTTCATATGTATTGTATTCTCTGTTGTAATTGAAATCCAAGTGTATATTTTTTATTACAAATATTTACACTGTAAAAATGATAAACAAAAGAAATAGTATTTTTCAAATCACCTCATACAAGTACTGTAGTGCAATCCTTGTCCTGAAAGTGCAACTTACAAAGGTAGGTGTTTGGGGGTTTTTTTGTTACATAACTGAAACTTCAGAGCCTACAAGTCCACTCAGTCCTAATTCTTGTTCAGCCTATCGCTAAGACAAATAAATTTGTTTACATTTACAGGAGATAATGCTGCCTTCTTCTTATTTACAGTATCACCAGAAAGTGAGAACAGGCATTGGCATGGCACTTTTGTAGCCTGCATTGCAAGGTATTTATGTGCCAGATATGCTAAACATTTGTATGCTCCTTCATGCTTGGGCCATCATTCCAGAAGACGTGCTTCCATGCTGATGATGCTCGTTAAAAAAAGAATGCGTTAATTAAATTTGTGACTGAACTCCTTGGGGGAGAATTGTATGTACCATGCTCGGTTTTATCCTCATTCTGCCATATATTTCATGTTACAGCTGTCTTGGATGATGACCCAGCACATGTGTTCTTAAACAGAACAACTTTCACTGCAGATTTCACAAAACGCAAAGAAGGTACCAATGTGAGATTTCTAAAGATCGCTACAACACTTGACCCAAGGTTTAAGAATCTGAAGTACCATCCAAAATCTGAGAGGAATGAGGTGTAGAGCATGCTTTCAGAAGTCTTAAAAGAGCAACACTCCAGTGTGGAAACTACAGAACCTGAACCACCGAAAAAGAAAATTAACCTTGTGCTGGTGGCATCTGACTCATAATGAAAATGAACATGTTGGTCCACGCTGCTTTGGATTCTTATTGAGCAGAACACATCATCAGCATGGATGCATGTCCCCTGGAATGGTGGTTGAAGCATGAAGGGACATATGAATGTTTAGTGCATCTGGCACGTAAATATCTTGCAGTTCCGGCTACAACAGTGCCACAAGAATGCCTGTTCTCACTTTCAGATGACATTGTAAACAAGAACTGGGCAGTATTATGTCCTGCAAATGTAAACAAACTTGTTTGTCTGAGCAATTGTCTTAACAAGAAGTAGGACTGTGTGGACTTGCAGGCTTTAAAATTTTATATTTTATTTTTAAATTTTTTTGTACATAATTCTACATTTGTATGTTCAACTTTCATGATAAAGAGATTGCACTACAATACTTGTATTAGGTGAATTGAAAAATACTGTTACTTTTTTTTACAATGCAAATACTTGCAATCAAAAATAAATATCAAGTAAGCACTGTACACTTTGTATTCTGTGTTGTAATTGAAATCAATATATTTGAAAATGTAGAAAATATCCCAAAATATTTAAATGGTATTTTATTATTGTTTAACAGTGCGGTTAATCACGATTAAGTTTTTTTTAATCCCTTGACAGCCCTAATATAAAGTGTGAAAATTATGGGATATGGATGGTATTATGGGATAGAGAAAGTTGCATGTTGAGGTCTGATCTCTCAGCACTTGTCCTTTCTATCTTGCAACACATTATGAAATGTTCCCAAAAGGCATCATGCTAGATGGCAGCACATGACATACTGGGATACCTACCCATAGTGCTTTACATCAGCCTAAGTGCTCTTGGTGAGTACTTGCTGCATCGCCATAAGCAGCCAAATATGCACATGCATGAGCGATATAGAGACTTTGGCACCTGTAGGCCAATGTAACTGGCGTTGCCCAAAGTTTGTAGTGTAGACATGGGCTAAGTGACTCGCCTAAGGTCACATGGGAAGTCTGTGGTAGAGCAAGGAACTTGAACCAAGGTCTCCCAAGTCCCAGTGTAGTGCCTCAACCACTGCACCACCCTTTGCAAGATGTGTAAGTCAAGGTATTGTCTGAACAGGTCTTGCACAGCTGTGAAGAAACCTTGATTTGAAGCTAGCTAATTCTGGCTGTTTACACCCTTCTTCCTATTCTCTTTTTCCCCCTCCAGCCCAGGAGATCTTCAAAATAGTCTAGGGAATTGACATCTTCCCTATTACTTAGTTTACTTCGACTGTGAGCTCTTCAGAGTGGGGATGACCTTATGTTTGTACAATGAGATCCCAGTCTTTGATTGAGCCTTTGAGTGCTCCAACAATACAAATAAATAATCCCCTTATTGGCTTTGAAACTCTCAACTGTTACCTTTTGTCACCTGGAATCTGGTAGAAATGTTAGTCGTCTCTAGAATGTGAATAGCTGCATGACACATGTTCAGTGTCTGTTCTAAATTAGACATATTAGACAATTAAGTTCATATGGAAAAAAATCAAATTTTAATTTAAAGTTAGTACAGTTAAAAACATTTATTTGGAAGACTTACACTTGTAACAGTCAATGCCAAAAAATCAACTTAATTACTGCTATGCTTAATATATAGAAGCAACAGAATGCATCTGCCAAAGTGACTTAAAAATTATACTGAACTTGAGCAGGTTTCACAGAGCAGTGTTTTTCAGTGGCACTGGAACAAAATGACTTCCTTTTTTTCTGAGGTTAATCTAGGAACTGAAGCACTGAGTTGGTGTCTGAGAACAGAAACCCAAGGTTATTTTAGATCTATTACTCAGCCAAACCCTCCCCCCAAAATTCTGTACAGCTAATTTTATGAATTAAACTCGTTGAAGCAAGATTCTAATCTCATGTGTGTAGTGTATGTTTCTTGTAGAAGCCTAGTATAGTATACTTGATACGCATGGCAATACATCAGACTAAGATTAAGCCCATTCTGAAAATTAAATTCTAGTCTAAAAAGTGACTGCAAAGCTAGCATGATTTAATTTCAAGTTTGTATAATTGATTTCTGTAATAAATACGCTCAGTTGACAAGCAAAACTCTTTAACTATAAACCCTGCAAACTTGTGTGGGATTTGAAAACCACTTTGGGTTTTCTTACTCACATCACTATCAATAACAAGTTCTGCAGACCAGATTTTGCCTGCCTTTTCAGATATTATATAACTGAAAACTACAAAACAATTTGGAGCAATACAAACTAGTTCAATCTCCTACTCTAGCTTTGAAAAGCCAATAAGTTAAAAATAGATATTTACTTGTCACTAAAGTAAATATATCTTTACCGAATACATAGGATATAGCTCTCGAATGAGAAGGTGCCATTGTTTAGTTTGACTATAATGGGCTTTATTGACAGGAATTTTGTATAACATGAAATGTTTTGTCTTATAGGAGCCAGAATTTAAGAATAAGATCATAGGAGAAAATGACATAACTCTGCATTGTATAGACCACATTTATGGAGGTAGGTTAGCTTCCCCATCTCCCCCCTCCCCATTCTGTCTTACATTCACATTACTCTAAAAACATGGGCCCAGATTTTTCAAAGTATTTAGCTATTGACAGTCAATGGGACTGAAAATGAGAATTAGGCTCCTAAATTAGTTAGGTGTTGCAGCAGCACCTTAATACCTTTTAAAAACCTGGACTCTGTACATTTTAAACTGGTGCTCTTGGTTTACAAATTTATCTATTTAGGATAACTAACATCATGGCAATGTAACTCTCATCACTTAACTTGGAATAAATAATAACGTGAAACATGGATGGATTTATTTATTTTACATTCATATGTCCTGTCTTTTCAAGTAAAGGTTGGATTGAACAGATTGAGCCCAAAATGCCACATAAGTCAAGGTGTGATACAGGTCTTACATAGCTTTAAAAATTCCTTGATTCAGGCTAATCCTGATAATTTACCCACTTCTTTAACCTGATAGATGAAATTGGAAATAATCTACATTTTGTCTACATATCTGGTTAGGCCAGTTTGGAAGTTAAATTAAGTGGGAGATATGATTCTTGGCAAAGTGCTCCCAGTAACATATTGGGTTAAAACTGGACCACATCAGTCCCCACACCTACTAAGCAACTGTAGTATATTTGATGCATGGAGATATAGAAGTGCTTCACTTTATTGGTTCTGGGTAATATTACATCAGAGCAATTTAAATATTGAGTTGCCAAGTGATTACTTCCTGCTTCTGTGGTGGACTTCTAGAGAAGTACCAACTCAAAATAAAAAACATTCCTTTCAGCATTATCTGAATGTTAGTAAAAGGGATGGGGAGAAAGGAAAACTAAGAAATTTGTACCAAATACTGGGTTCAGCTTACTTAAATTAAAAAGTCTCAAAGAAAAGTTTACTCTTTATAGTAGTGTTAAATAAAAATTGAAAACTAGTCTTGGAACTTGTAAGCAGTAGGATGTAAGCATTAGTGGAAGGAATAAAGTCTGGAGGAGAGTATGGAAGGGGACCTATGAACTCTTTGTTTGGGTTAGGATAGAAGGGGAGGGGAAAGGAATAGCCTTGAAAGAGAAAAGCAAAACCTGGTGGCATAAGAGATTGTGGTTATTGGTCACTGATGCAACTGTATAGTTGGCTTTGCTTATATGCCTTCAAGCGAGGGAAGGATCTGGAGGGCTTTGTGACCACTCTGGTGAACTTGAATTATTTAAAACACTTTAATTATCAGAACCTCATCTCAGTGTTTAGTGTGGTGTTAAAGATCTGCTCTCTACTGGACAATCAATTATAACCCATATCAGAGGAACAATGTATCAATACTTACATGTTTGGTTTTGCAGTGTTGCATAGCTGATGATGTTTGATGCTAAATGTGGCAAACTAAGAAAAATGATAGTCTGGTGGCTGTGTTGGCACCAAAGTTTAGTTTAGATAAGCACCCTATGGTAATTTTAAATTCTACCTGAACCGGTGGAGGTTTCCACTAGGCCCTATAGCTTTCCCATAAAACCGCCCAATTTCTGGATGATCTTCAAGGAAAGCCTATATGCTATCATGGTTTTATTTGAAGTGACAAGTAAAGTCATCTTTGCTCCCATGGCAACTTGGTGGGCTTCTTTCCCTGTCCTCTCTGCCACAACTTAATGCCCAAGCTGAAACAGCAGTTAACTGCTTGTGGGAAGCACCCAATAGAGCAGTGAACAGCATAAGAGAAGCCTCTGCCCTGTTCAGCTTACCAAAGGAATGGTACCATGTAGTCAGAATTAAGAACTGCAGCCAAAAACTCAGTTCTTCGAGTGATTGCTCATGTGTATTCCACAATAGGTGTGCATGCTCGCCACGTGCACCAGTGTTGGAAGTTTTTCCCCTAGCAGTATCCATAGGGGAGTGCCCCTAGTGACCCCTGGAGTGGCGCTTCCATGGTGCAGTATAAGGGGTGCTACGTGCTCCACCCACCCTCAGTTCCTTCTTGCCGCCAGTGAAGGTGCTTCGGAACTGCTCTGCTCCAGTTTTGCTGCAGCTCTTTCTCCAGAACTCTTGTTTTGTTCAGTGTATAATAGCTGTAGTTAGTAGTTTAGTTAGTGTGTGCGGGCCGGGGCATGCCCTGCACCCTGGGTTTTAAGTTGTGCAACACTTGTAGGCAATTAATGTCAGTGAGTGATCCACAGACGGACTGTTTACGCTGTTTGGGTGAAACCCATCTCAACGATCGCTGCAAGATTTGCAAGTCGCTCAAGCCTCGGACCAAAAGAGAGAGAGATTAGGCTCTGGGCCATCTTGATGGAGTCGGCGTTGACCCCCGACTCCAGCACACTGCTCCAAGTCGGCACCGGGTACCGTGGTGTCGGTGCGTGGCAAACCATGGCACCGGAGCAAGGCTGGGGGAGAGGCTAGATCCATGTTGGGCAGTCCTCGGTCCCCATCAGCCTCTAGGCCTCCGACTCAGGTCAAGCGGAGTAGCCTGGCCCATTTGGAGCAGGCTTTCCTGGATGTCCGGATTCCCTCCACGCCAGAGGCCCTGCAAGCAGCCCAGGATGCTTTTGTCCATACCAGTACCAAGAGCACTGCCAATGTTGACCCCGCAGTCCAGAGGCAAGCCGCTGCTGGGATCTCTGCAGTTGCCCCCGACTCGGTACCGGTCACAGTTGAGGGAATGTTCCCGACGCTGTTCGCTGCTCAGCGACCGTCCCGTGCGTAGTACCCGTACACAGGTTGCTGTCGACCCCTACCAGGATGTGTGGCTGGGTTCCAACTGACAGACTCCAGGCACTGCTCCGCCTCGAGGAGCGGACACCGACAGAACCGAGGCAGATGCCACCGAAGGCCTTCGTCTCAGAGGGGCTATCATAGCCGGTCGCGACACGAACGTCAACGCCATTCCTGGCTACAGGACCCCACCATGGCACTGCTCCCGCAGACACAGGCTTCGATTGCTGGTGCAGCGCCGTCGTGGATCTGCCCACCGGAGCCGATCGCGGCACAGCCGCTACCGTTGGTACCGTTCCTTCACGTCGGGATCACGATCTCGCGGTTGACACTGCTCCTGGCGCTGCCACTCCTCCCAGTCCAGGGAAAGCGGCAGGTTGTACGTCAGCCCAGCCTCTCTTCGTAGTCGTCCATTGATGGGTCAGGTCAGCCAGGCCAAACAGCCTGCAACTCTGGTGCCACAGCAGGTGCAGTGGCACCGGGCCCCATGGCCAGCACAGTGGTACCAGTGCGCACCGTGGCCCCCAACGCCCGTAGAGGCAGTCTCGGTCTGCCTCCCATCCTGGGTCCTCCAAGGGCAAACAGGCAGGGAAATGGCAGTTTTGACAGTATGCCAAGGGCAACCTACCAGTTCACATCAGGGATCCACCCACAATAAAGCTTCCCTTCTCCAACTGGTTGTATGCTTTTCTCAGACCAATGGGTCCTCAGCACCATCTCCCATGGCTACACCCTCCAGTTTACCTCTACCCTGCCCAACCACCCTCTGCTCCCGTCCCTCCTGGAGGGACCCGTCTCATGAGGCCCTGCTCGAGCAGGAGGTGGAGTGGCTCCTTGGCCTAGGAGCAGTGGAAGTGGTGCCAGCGGAGTTCTAACGCAAGGGATGATACTCCTGCTATTTTCTTATCCAAAGAGGAGCTCAGGCCCATTCTGGACCTGTGAGGCCTGAACCAGTAAATGGTAAAGCTCAAGTTTGCATGGTCTCCCTGGCCTCCGTCATTCCCTCTCTGGATCCCGGGGACTGGTACGCTGCCCTCGATCTTCCACCTCCGTATATTTGATGGGCACAGGTGTTTCCTCCGTTTCATGGTTGGACAGGAACACTACCAGTTTAGTCCTCCTGTTTGGCCTGGTCACTGCTCCCAGTGTATTCACAATGTGTATGTCTGTGGTGGCGGCCCACCTCAGGCACTGGGGGGGTCCAGATCTTCCCCTATCTGGACGACTGTCTGGTCAAGGGCAGCTCCCGGTCACAGGTGCAGGATCACGTGGCGCTCCTTCTGTCTATGTGCGCTACTCCGGGCCTGTTGGTAAATGACACCAAGTCTACATTAGTCTCAGTACAACGCATAGAGTTTATTGGGGCAGTCCTGGACGCCATGTTGGCCAAGGTCTCCCTCCCACCAGACAGGTTTGAGACCCTGAAAGGGCTCATTGACACAGGCACAAGGTTTCCGGTGACAACAGCCAGAGCGTGTCTCCAGCTCTTGGGTCACATGTCAGCATGCACATATGTGGTTCGCCATGCCAGACTCAGGATGAGACCCCTCCAGCTCTGGTTGGCCTCAGTGTTCTCCCAGGCCAGAGACAGGATGGACAAGATCCTCACTGTGCCGGAACCGGTGATAGTCTCTCTTCGATGGTGGTCCTCCCCTGAGAACATGCTCCGTGGTGTCCCGTTCAGAGGCAGGTCCCTATCGATGGAACTGGTGTCTGACGCATCGGACCTGGGGTGGGGAGCCCGTGTGGGAGACGTTCAGACCCAAGGTCTGTGGTCAGCACAGGACCCCCTGGCCCTCCCCATAAACGTCAAGGAGCTCTGGGCGGTCTGGCTTGCGTGTGTGACCTTCTGCTTGCACCTGGAAGGCAGGGTGGTCAGGGTTCTCACGGACAACACGGCCTCGATGTTTTACGTCAACAGGCAAGGCAGGGCTCGATCCTCTGTCTGGAAGCCCTCAAGCTGTGGGACTTCTGTAAAGCCCACGACATTTGCCTACAGGCCTACCACCTACCGGGCCGATTGATCATGTCGGCCAGGCGGGTCTCAGAACTCAGGGCCCTGACCTCCCAGCCCCCATACATGGTGTTCCATAAGGATAAGGTCCAGCTCCGCCCACATCCTTCGTTCCTCCTGAAGGTGGTCTCCGCCTACCACATGGGTCAGGATATTTTCCTGCCTGTCCTCTGGCCGAAGTGTCCAGTGAGGAGTGTCACCTCCACACGCTGGATGCGCGACGGGCTCTGGCTTTTTACCTGGAGCAGACTAAGCCATTCAGGAAGGCTTCGCAGCTGTTCATCGCCTCAGCCGAACACGAAGGGTCAGCCGATCTCCACTCAGCGGCTCTCCAACTGGATCACCTCATGCATACGTACTGGTTATGACCTGCCGGGAATTCCTCCGCCGTCAATTGTGAGGGCGCACTCGACTAGAGCGCAAACCTCATCGGCTGCCTTTTTAGCCCATGTCCCCATTCAGGACATTTGCAGGGCTGCCACATGGTCTTCAATTCACACATCCACCTCGCGTTATGCGATCGTCTCCCAGACCAGGGAAGACGCCGGGTTCGGTAGGGCTGTGCTCCGTCTCGAGAGTGTGTGTGAACTCCTACCCACCTCCAACAGGTATAGCTTGGAATCACCTTTTGTGGAATACACATGAGGGAATCACTCAAAGAAGGAAAGACATTACCTTTTCCGTAACTGGTGTTCTTCAAGATGTGTTGCTCCATGTCTATTCCACATCCGACGGAGGAGAATGAATGCGGGAGTTGTCTGGCAAGAAGGAACTGAGGTTGGAGGGAGCATGTAGCGCCCCTTGTAGCACACCATGGAGGTGCCACTCCAGGAGTTGCTAGGGGCGCTCCGATACAGGTACTGCTAGGGGAAAAACTTCCGACACCGGTGCACATGCCTATTGTGGAAAAGATATGAGCAACACATCTCGAACACCAGTTATGAAAAAGGTAACTGTCTTTTCTCTCTGAGTGGAAAAAGAGGAGACCTAGGACAGAGCACAAAATCTTGAGACTATATTACCTGTAAAGATACTGTTGACAAGTATGTGAGTAGATGTTTGTCTGCACTGCAAGTCAGTGTTCTAGGATATTTAGTAAAACTCTTATGTTGACTCAGTTTAGTTGGGACCCCAACAAGAGATGCCAGAATTTTTAATGTTGGTATGTTCTTCCTTGGGTTTTTACTTCTGTAGTTTATGATGAGAAAAAGAAATCTCTATCTGGACAACTGAAAAAATACCCAGAGAAATTAATCATCCACTGTAAAGATCTTAGAGTATTTCACTTCTGTCTGAGATACACAAAGGAAGAGGAGGTAAAAAGGGTAAGTATAGCAATGTTACATATTTGATTAACTTTCCCCCCTTAAAAATCTGGGGTGGGATGTTAACAGGATATTTTAATTACAGGGAAACGATGTAGAATTTCTCGAGAATAAGGAGACTGATTTGAGAACAGTTCACTGAAACCGTTAAAACAAAGCTTGCTTTTGAGTCATTCACTACTGGGGTGAACAATCATGGGAAAGTCACTCTTTGATTTGATTAAACTTATTTCTTTAACCATCTTTCTTTGTGTGCATCTAATTTAAAATTTCGGGTGCACTGGCTTTTACTGTGGAAATGTTCTAGTAGTTTGGAAGTACTGCATAAATTGCTCTAGAGCTTGTCTAGCTAAAGAATATAATGTAAGCTGGCTTTGTATTTACTTGTGGTACTGCCTTGCTAACCTTTTTACTTCCTGCTGCCGTGTCAGCAGCCATCATAAACAATTCTCTGATAACTTGGCATGCAAATTATTTCTTCTGACACTGAAGGATTTATTTGGCTTTCTTTGAATTATGAAAGTAGAAGTAAGAATTAGAACTTAAAATTTAAGACCCTGATTAATAATTGGCTTTTGAGTTGTTTTACAGTTTGGTGTAGCTAGTTTGCTGCTAGACTTAACTGTACTTTTAAAAGCTTTAACACATGTTTGGTATACATACCTTTTTATATTGATCTAGGGAGATGTAGTATTTTCAAAGGTAGGTGACTTTCCTGAGTCACACAGTGAGACTGTAGCTTCTGGGAATGGAACTCAATTTTCTTGGTTCAGAGAGACAGGCTGACTGAAAACTACATCTGCTTTATACACATCAAAGTACATTCTCTTGGTAAGAATTTCAGTTCTGACCTTTAACATGAAAAATAACCAAAACCTTCAACTGAGAAGGCTCTCACCAAAAGGTGTATTTGAAGAATATCCAAGGCTGACATTACACAAACAAGGGAAATAACTAGGCAGCATAGTTATCTTAATGCACACATGCAACTCCTGCTGGTATTAAAGGAGTTTCACACAAACATCATAGGAGTGTGCTCAGGTGAAATGATATCAGATACGTTGGTGTCAAAGGGTGCACTAAAACTAAGGTTGAGTCCTAGTCTAGGGTGAAGTTCACCTAATGATCTTTCTAAACTCTTAAGACATTCCTTCAAAAAAAGTATAGATCTTGACCAAAGGGCTCCAGAAAAAATTGAAGTGGAGTAATGTTATGATTTCAGGATTGCCCTTTAAATATAGTGCTAGACATAGTAGCTGCACAGATGCTTAGGCAAAGCCATCTTTTTGAATTTTAAATCAGGTCTTTAATATCTTGCTACAGTTGAATCTTATTGACAATGTCTGTTTAAAATGTGTAATCTCTTCCTCTCCTTGGCTTTGCCTTTGAGGTTCAGCTGCTCTTTGCATCAGCTGGCTTTTATTACAATCTGATATATACATGCATTAATTTGTTGATCCTTTCTTAGATCGTCAGTGGCATAGTTCATCATAGCCAGACTCCTAAACTACTTAAACGCTTGTTTCTGTTCTCTTATGCAACAGCTGTGCCAACCAATACAGGTAAACTTCGCTCTTTATTTTTTTAATTTGTTGTAACTACCACATGCTATCATTCCTACTTCCTAGGCTATATCCGCGTGTGATTTTTAGTGCCCAGAAGTTTGCTAGACCCATGATAATATCCCCAAAATTTGGTAGAGTTATAAGCCTCTGAACATTTTCATTTGTACATGCTAAGTAGAATTTGTTGGAGATTGCTGCTAAAATCTCTAAACATGCCAGATGCATGCTCCTAGCCCCTAATGGGCTTTTGGTTTCGTTTTTTTTTGTATTTAATATAAAACTTAAATACAATTTTTAGCCCAGAGAAGGTGGTCTTCATAGGCTCATTAAGTGAGCATATGAAGGGAATCAATTAATAGTATTAAGCTAATACTAGAGGTTGTACAAAGCCTGCAACTTGCAGCTCAAGAACTGGTATTTTAAAAACCATGGTCCATGACCTGTCTATGACTTTCACTAAAAATACCTGTGACTAAATTGTAGCCTTATTCATGATCAATTTGTGCAAACGTTTTGCATATACAATTTTTTTTCCCTGATACCAACAAAATACTGCTATTTAGTTTTCCCTTTTGTACTTCTGTTTTCTATTTTGGCTAAAATACTGTCAGAAGGGTCAGCATAACTTCCTGCTCTTACTTTTTGGACTGAGTGAAATTGTTCTTGCATCTTTCAAAAGAGATTTTGCATATAAACACACCCACCCTTATTCCAGGATAGGGTTCCCGCCCCCCCCCCCCCCAATCATCAAGGAAAGATGCACTGATCAGCCTAGCATGGATGGTAACATAAACCTGCTGGATTAGTATAATTTATCAGTGAAACACATCCTGCAAAATAATTTGAAAGTTCCTATTTAGCCATATCTGGTTAAGTCACACAGAGTGGCTTGTTATATTTTGAACAAGGAAAACAGTTGTGTAGATAACTTTTAATTTCTTAAATTGCCAGTTTTAATAGAAACCTAGCTGATGTAATAGTGCTATTCTAACGATGTTCTTGCTGATTCTTCATTCCTGGTGCACCCAAAACATCTGTTTATTTTATCAAGAGGGGTTTTGATGCACCATGATGTTGCCTCAAGTGTTTAGCTTGAAATTTAATTTTTTAAAATATTCCAGTAGGGTCTAAAGGTCCTAGCTAGCACTGAGGTCAGTGTTCTTGGCACTGAACACCGTAGTGACAGGCCCTGCCCTTGAGTTTATGATCCAAATAGACTAGACAAAGTGGGAGAAGGGGTTGCAACATATAAGCAGAGTAAACAGTGATGGTTGCAAGTGCTGCAGAGTACACGGTAAGTCTTGGTTGTAGACTGCTAACTAGCCTTTAAGCATATGGAAGCACTATTTAAAAAAAAAAAAATCTTACTGTGCATCCAGGGCCGGATTAACGTAGGGGCTGCAGCCCGGGGCCTCGGGCTAAGGGGGGCGCTGGGGCAGTAGGGCTCAGGCAGGCTGCCTGCATGCCGTGCCCCACACCGCTCCCGGAAGCAGCCGGCTGCTGGCATGTCTCTGCGGCCCTAGCAAGGGGAGGCAGCTCCGCACGCTGCCCCCACCCTAAGTACCATCCCCACAGCTCTCGCCAATGGGAGCTGCAGGGGCAGCATTTGCGGGCACGGGCAGTGCGAGGAGACATGCTGTCAACCTCCCTCCAGGGGCGTGCAGAGATGTGCCAGCAGCCAGCCTTTTCTGGGAGCAGCATGGGGCTCTGGCTGGCAGGCAGGCAGCCTGCCTGAGCCCTGCTGCGCCGCCGGCTGGGAGCCGCCTGTGGTAAGCACCTCCCAGCCGGCGCCTACAGCTCACACCCCCTTCTGCACCCCAACACCCTGCCCCAGGTCAGAATCCCCTCCTGCACCCATATTCCCTCCCAGACCTGACACCCCCCACCCTCTCCTGTTACAACACTCTGTCCCAGCTTGGAACCCCCTCCTGCACCCAAACTCCCTCCCAGAAAGAAATGAATAGAACAGCTGTTCTAAGGTAAGAAGTAGGCTATTTTGAATTAACTTAACTATATTCTCCATGTTTTAAGACTGAAATGTAACCATAGAACAGCTTTATGTTAGTTAAAAGGCAAGTTTAATAGCATTAATAGCCTTGATGCCATAATTGTGATCATTGTTGTTTTTAATTAGAAAAAAGACTTGGATACAGAGGCCCCACAAAATTTAATAGCCCTGGGCCCACAGGAGAGTTAATCCGGCCCCTTGTGCATTGTCACTTTAGGAATGTTTGTCTTGGTTTAAGCAGCATTTGACTGAAGACCAAATAGTAAAGATCAGACAGAAGCATAGAATGTTCTGTACAAAGGCACATTAACTTTTCGTGCTCAAAGCATTCATACGTGAGGGGTTCTGTATGTGCATTTGGTTTAAAGTGGTTGATTTACAATGAAAAATACTTTTGTAATAGCAAAGTAATTACAACTGTCTCTGTAAAACTAGTATCTAATTGGATTTCTGTTGGCAGACATACAAAACCAAACTGTGATGTTTGATGCTATTAAGGATTGGCGTGTGGAGTTGGAACGGACCAAAGGGAACATGAAATATAAAGTATTGAGTGCCAACGAAGCCTACAAAGTCTCTGAAAAGTAAGCTTGAACTCTAAAGTGTGTGTGTGGCAAATTTAATATTATAGTCAATGTTCATGTTTCAGAAGTTAGTGATGAACACCAGTGGTAAATCTCTACCCTCCCATGTGGAATCTGTCTTCCAACTCATTTCTCCAAGGCCTCAAGCACTGTAAGAAACACTTAGGCCTGGTGTATGCTTCATAGTTATGCAAGCAAAATTTTTTTGTTCAGGGGCATGATTCCCCTCCCCCCACTATCATAATTGGGTCAGGAAAAGCCCTAGTTTAGACACCATTATTTCAGTAAAAAGATCCTTTGCCAGTATAGTTTACTCTATTTGGGGAACTGATTTAGGCTGTTAAGTTAGCAAAAAAAAAAAACCAAAAAAACCCAGACCCTCTTTTGCTGATACAAACTGTCCTCCCCCCTGGAGAGAGTTGTGTATCTATATCAGCAAACCCTTTCAAGTTTATTATTTTCAAGTGGAATCCTTTAGTTTTTAGGATTCAGCAGCATTCAGGTTTTCGTTAAGCTTTTGACTGCAGATAACTCTCAGAACAGTGGAGTGTGAGTTCTCAAGATACTATTAAAGCTATCTCGATAGCGTATTGCAAGTACCGAGCCTTAAGTATCAAATGTCTTTAAAAGTTGGACAATTTGTTTTGTGCCTTCCAGAACATAGTTGCTGGCTGATGTAGGAAATTGGGAATTACTAATTATTCAGATTTCCTGATTCTGTGGCGAGGACTTCCCGCATCATACAAGGGGCATTAAATCTGTTGTGGAATTCTTTGCTATAGGAAATGTTTCTCTCTTCTTTAGATTGCCATTGTATTTTGTTGTTCCCATGTCACTCTCTGAAGAGAGTATCTTGCAGTACCAAGGAAGAGGCATTCCTGTGAGTATACATGCGATGCTGAAGCGTGAAAAAATGTAGATGGGAAAATTTTAACTTGTATTTCAGACAGAATACATCTATAAATAAATTATTTATTTAAGTACATTAGTCTTAGTGTAGTTCATATTGCACTATTAAAGTCATTTCTGTAACAGCAAACTCATCTGTAAAAGAGGAAGCAGCAGCTGAAAATAGAGGTTATACATAAAGCTTCCCCTTCAGAACATATAGAGCAATATCTCCTTACATATCTGAATAAAGCTAGGAAGAGATGTCTGAGTATTAATGGACCCCACACATGCTCATGGCATTCTCTGACTAGTCTTTCTTCCTTGAGATTGAGGTTCTCCAGAGACACTTGTGTCTTGGCATCTGTAGGAGTCTGCTTGGTGCTGGTTGCTGTGCTAATGACAGTACTTCAGCAGTGAGTGTTAAGGCACTGAATGTGATGGTCCTATCATAAGAACAGATAAAGTATGGTGGAGAGGAGAAAGCAAGGCAACTTTTTATGTAGAGATCGTTGATCATTTTAGGTCAGTGGTCCCCAAACTTTTTAGGGTCACCCCCTTGGGGGTCCAAGGCTGGGGGTGGTCTGGGGTGGGGCCAGGGCCTGAGGCTGGGGGTGGGGGCAGGAACAGGGCTGCGGTGGGGGCTGGCAGCCAGGTGCAGCTCTGCTCCCGGCCCCACCCCTAGCCTTGGCCCTCGGCCGGGAATGGGGCTGTGGCCAGTGGCTGAGGCTGGGGTCGAGGCCAGGAATGGAGCCATGCTGAGGCTGGAGATGGGGTCAGGCCTGGGGCCAGGAGTAGGGGACACAGTTGCGGGTCAGACCTGAGCAGAACTGGTGGTAGGGAGAGGCTGGGTGCTGCTCCCTCCTTTCCCCCCTGAACATTCCTCTGTTTGGAGACCTCTGTCTTAGGTGCAGAGCACCCACAGCTCCATAGATTCATAGACTCTAGGACTGGAAGGGACCTTGAGAGGGACCTCCCATTGACTTCACCTATGAAAAGCAAGTCCTTTCACACCTTTAGTTTCTAAACTAGACACTTTCTAGAAGAAAATGTTGGCTGCCTTTATTACCCTCATTAAACCTAGTTCAGTGCTCTGATCTTCAAATATGCCACAGGACAGACTACAGCAAAGGGCATTGTTATACAGTAGCCTGCTGTTACTGTAATGGCTTCTTCTAGTGAAAGCAAGAAATTTTGAAGCCCTTAAGTTAATTTCTGGTTACAAAGACCAAGTGAAAAACTAAGTTTAAAAATCACTTTTGTGACTGAATTAGTTCTGGTTAAGATTACAGGGTTATGTGGCAGACGTTCAGTTTTCTTGATGCAAGCAATCAGTCCCTTTCCTCTTAAAGTACAGCTCTTAGTCTTTGTGAAATGGTACCGTTGGACTTAATTACTTCCAGTTCAAATTTTAGTTTACAAATAAAGCTGTGTTCCAAACTGCCAGCCCTGCAAATTCTCTCTTGGATGTGGAAGCCAAGCTGGGGCTTTCCTTCTCCCCCCCAGCAGATATTCTAGACCAAATTATGACTTGGTTACACTTGTGCAATTGTTGGCATCTAATGGTGTTGCATAGGAGTAACTGAGTCATAATTTGGCCAGCATATTTCTGCTGATGTATGAGAAGGAAAGAAACAACTGGGCTTTCACAGTCAAAGGTGAGTTTAGAGACCAGTTTAGGAACAACTGTGATAGGATATGCCTCCATGTAAGCACTCCAAAAGTGACTGTAGACCATTGCAGGGACAAAGGAATGTTTTCATAAAGTAAACATCTCTGCAATTTCTACTTTATTTCAGTGTAGATTTATTCTTTCTTTATGGCTTGTCGTTTTGTTCTACTGTCAGTCTTGCTTGAAGAAAATCTCGGATCACAATTTAAACCTGGGTATCAAAATCTTTGTCTTCCAATGAGACATGGTATAATACTACCCTGTAAAACAGAACTATTTGTGAGCTAGTTTTAGGAACATGCATACCATAGGAGTTTCTCAGCTCCTATTTTAGTAGTTCAGCTACTATCTGTTGGACAAGACAAAGCAGTCTAAAGGTTTGCCTGCGCAAGGAAACTGAATGGAATAGCTATTGCCAATTCGAGTCAATGTATGCAAGCCCTAAGGGAAGAGCAAAGTCTCAACTGTAACTTAAAAACATATTACACCTTGTCCATTGCCTGTACCTAATGATTAAACTTCTTGAGGGTAATACTATGAAATGTTGTGTCTGGAGCATTTGCCGTTGGTTCTAAAGTGCAAGATTGCTGCTGAATGATTCATTGGATGTCCCAAAACTATTTGTGGTAAAGCAGCAGGAAAGGGTTTCTTATAGTCGAAGTTTCACTCCAATAGAAACATGTAGCTGTCATATGTACATGAGAACTAACTAATCAGGTAAATGTGTTTTTCTGTAGATTTGGTGTTGGTCTTGCCATAATGGTGCTTCTCTTCTCAAAATGTCTGCTTTTCCCAAAGAACAAGAGGACAACACTTTACAAATGCACAAAATTTTCTTGGATGGGTCAGTAATAGCTCTTCTGTCCATGACATTTTAAAAAAGTGATTCTTATGGACCTTGCTTATGTCTTCTATATTCTATGTCTCAGTCTACGTAGCAACAAGAGAATTGTTTTTGAAGTTTTGTTTCCTATCCAGTGTATTAAAAGCAGTTTTATTAGGGGTTTAGCTTTAAATGCACACTAATAGTGATGTCATTGGTCAAATAACTTTTGGGGATGGGGGGTGATCTCACAACTATGTATGTACTTACTAGAATAAATCTCTCTGAAAACTGGGGATAGGTGGGGAGCCACTCCAAGCCCTGCTTTGTCTCCAGCATTTATAATGGTATTAAATATACAAAAACATTTTTGGTTTATAAGGGGGGGGGTCGCACTTAGAAGCTTGCTATGTGAAAGGAGCCACCAGTAAAAAAGTTTGAGAACCACTGCCTTAAAGCATTAGTAGTTACCAATTTCTGATCCAAATGAGCTGCAGCACCAACAGAGGCAGTTAAATTCATTCAGCATTTGATGTTGAGGTGAACTGGCAGCCCCAAACCAACTCCCAATTCATCTAAAATAGGACTAAAGGTTGTTAGGCTGAGAAAGAAGTGGAAAGTGAGTTTTAAATTGCCATCCTCCATGAGCCCAGCTGCCCTTTCAGGATTCAGGAGTAGTTTCTTGGCTCTATGAACAGTTACCACCCTGTGCATTATAAAGGAGAAGACTCTTTGAGCCACAAACAGCTGCTGAATGATACCTTATTTGGGTGAAGAAGATAAACAAAAGAATATTTCTAGGGGAGGCTAAAATTAACTTAATATGCTTAAAACAGTAGAGAAGGTTTCCCTATATTCTCTTATGCTTCCAAATTTCATAATGGGAGGGTATATTGAATAACCTTTCAGAATTGTTTGAAAAACATTTTATTTCAAAAGGCAAAGAACCATATGCAAATAGCAGATAGCCACAACAAGATGTGCGTTGCTATGTTGGACCATTGTCTTCAACTACCTGAGAACTCTGCCTTGTCTGCAATAGGAGGTGCCTAGTGACTGACTACTACCACTATCAAGTTTTTAAACATAAGAATGGCTGTACAAAGGTCCATCTAGCCCAGTATCTGTCTACCAACAGTGGACAATGCCAGGTGCCCCAGAGGGAGTGAACCTAACAGGCAATGATCAAGTGATCTCTCTCCTGCCATCCATCTCCATCCTCTGACAAACAGGACACCATTCCTTACCCATCCTGGCTAATAGCCATTTATGGACTTAACCACAACATGATTGTGATTGTGTATGCTGAAGGTAAAACTATGCTTAACATTAACGAGTCTGGTGGCACTCCAATGTTAAGACATATGCTTAACATTGTGGTTTTTTTCCAAGTATACAGCTGGTCTACACTTAAGTTTACTGGCATAGTTGCGTTGGTAAGTGGTGTGACTTTTTGTTGACATTTATGCTGGTAAAAGCCTTTATATAAATGCAGTTATAAAGGAATAGAAGTGCCTTACACTGGTATAACTGTTTTAGATTCCTGAACAAAAATAAGCTTATCATGGTTACAAGATTACTTGTACTTCTGTCTCCTTTTCTTGTCTCAGTGCAGTTCCTCAGGTGTTAAGCATCATGCTCTTACCTTTTGTGGGGAATCTGGCGCTGGCACTAGCCAGCTCAGGGCATAACCTCAAAGAGGTGTTAATTCACTGTATTTGGGTAATAAAGGAATGTTAAATAGTAGACAGAAGCGCATTCACTTGTGTTGATAAAAATCAAGAATAGATGTTAATTGTATTTACCTTCACCCTGTTAGCCTTATACCAGCATAACCAAAATAACCTGTAGTTGCTAAATCCTTTTAATGTCTTATAACTTTATATTACCTTATAATTACTTTATACACCTCTGCCCTGCTATAATGTGGTCATGGGGAGCCAAAAATCCCTACTGCGTTATAGCTGAAACCCCCTTATATCGGGGTAGCAGCGTCAGGGCTCCGGCGGGACTTAAAGGGCCCGGGGCTCCCCACAGCAGCCGGAGCCCCAGACCCTTTAAAGCACCACCAGAGCCCCGCTGCTATCACGCTATACTCAAACCCGTGTTATATTGGGTCGCATTATAGCAGGGTAGAGGTATATTATGCAACTATATTCAATTGTCATTAGATCAAAAGGCATGTATTTCACATTTAGATGTGAGTTTACTTAATGAAGAATTGTTTGGCTACCACATTGTGTTTACAAGACCGAAGCCTTAGGCTTTGGCTACACTTACACTTCAAAGCGCTGCCGCGGCAGCGCTTTGAAGCGCTAAGTGTAGTCAAAGCGCCAGCGCTGGGAGAAAGCTCTCCCAGTGCTGTCCGTACTCCACCTCCCTGTGGGGAATAACGTACAGCGCTGGGAACCGTGCTCCCAGCGCTGGGGCTTTGACCACACTGGCGCTTTGCAGCGCCGCAATTTGCAGCGCTGGAGAGGGTGTGTTTTCACACCCTGCTGCAGCGCTGCAAATTTGTAAGTGTAGCCAAGCCCTTAGAGGTGTGAAGCATTAGATCTTCTGACCAAGTGCCATTAGGACTTTTCACAGACTCAAGTATCTATTCTTCTGTCAGAGGAACACACATGCTGTGCTAAAATCACTTGCCCGGCTATTTCCAGTTATAAATACTGGATCTTGGGCATGATCTTGCCATCTCTGAGCCACTGAACACTGAATCAGGGGAGTTTGAGCCGTTGGACTGAGATCTCCCCCCGCCCCCTCCAAAAAAAAACATTTTAGGACACCCTGAAAGATTCATGGAAGAACTCTAAGGCCTGGTCTACACTAAAAAGGGGGTTCGAATTAGGGTACGCAAATTCAGCTACGTGAATAGCGTAGCTGAATTCGAAGTACCCTAATTCGAACTACTCACCCGTCCAGACGCGGCGGGGTCGAACTCCGCGGCTCCAAGGTCGACTCCGCCACCGCCGTTTGCAGTGGTGGAGTACCGGAGTCGACCGCGGCGCTTCCGGAGTTCGAACTATCGCGTCTAGATCAGACGCGATAGTTCGAACTCTGAGAAGTCGAACTCACCGCGTCGACCCGGACGGTAAGTGTAGACTAGCCCTAAGAGACTTACGGAGGATTAGAAGATGTTATACCTCTAACAACTAGACTCATATATTCTGATTCAACTGTAATGTATTTAGTCTGCCTTTAATCCTTTTAATAACTCATTTTTTTTTTCTTAATAAAATCTTCAGTTAGTTTACGAAGGATTGGCTAACACAGTATTGTTTTTGGTGAGATCCTGAAGTATCCAGTAACCTGTGGTGAGTGACCAACCCCTTGGGGTTGGAAGAACCTATTGTGTGGTGTTTTTTGGTTTTAATAACCTTACACCATAAAGTCCAGTTTGCCTGCATAGTAAATAGGGGCTGGAATGCCAAGGGGATTGTCTGTATTCCATAAAAACAACAAGGAGTCCAGTGGCACCTTAAAGACGAACAGATTTATTTGGGCATAAGCTTTCGTGGGTAAAAAACCTCACTTCAGATGCGTGGAGATGGCCTGTCAACACTAGTTCTCCACTTGTGAGGTACTCCCTTCTCTTCTTTTTTACCCACGAAAGCTTATGCCCAAATAGATCTGTTCGTCTTTAAGGTGCCACCAGACTCCTTGTTGTTTTTATGGAATACAGACAAAGGAGTCTGGTGGCACCTTAAAGACGAACAGATCTATTTGGGCATAAGCTTTCGTGGGTAAAAAAGAAGAGAAGGGAGTACCTCACAAGTGGAGAACTAGTGTTGACAGGCCATCTCCACGCATCTGAAGTGAGGTTTTTTACCCACGAAAGCTTATGCCCAAATAAATCTGTTCGTCTTTAAGGTGCCACTGGACTCCTTGTTGTTTTTGTGGATACAGACTAACAGGGCTACCTCCTGATACTTGACAACATTCTGTATTCCAGGAGTACTCTTTATTACTGGTTTGGTGAATCTAATGATAGAATAGATCACCGGCTTAGGAGTATCTGCCCTATTTTCTGACAGTCTGTCTTGAATTTGGGCATTCTTGGCTGTGAGTCACTCCAGACACACTGACAGGTGGAATCTTGTGATTTGCCCACTCTTAGACCAGCTCCACAAACTTCAGCATATGTATAGCAACTATGATTATTTAATCCAACTGGCTTCAGTGTCTGCAAGTCCTCCCTTCCGGAGCTGTGACAGTGGTGAATACAGTGATCCAAAACAGCTTTCTTAAAACCAGAGAAAATTCTTTTTAACACGTGTCATTCATGACTGTCTTACCTGTGTCCCCCATTCAGGGAGTGTCTGCTGAAAACCAGCCCAAGTTCTTTGTTCTCTCTTGTGTCTCTTTAGCCAGTTGGCTCTGCATTGTCTCTTATCACTTGAAATGTTTGCTAGGATGTGTGACTATCAGTCCCCGCCTCCCACCCTGCTCCTTCCCTGATACATATCCTGACAAACCTGCTAGTGAATTAATTTAATCACTATCTGTTCAAGATACAGTATTCATAAATTATTACAGATTAGCTGACAGTATAAGGACTTATACCGTATAGTTGCATCTACACCAGGACAGTTTTGCTGGGTTAGGATTGCTGCCATATGTAAAGCAGCAAAACTCTTGTAGTGTAGACAAACCCGTAGCAAGATTGTTGCTGAGTATTCTAAAATGCACATGGGGCCATTATCCCACTAATGCACACCTTTTTGTGGCTAAATGCTCTACTTTTGCTATATGTATAGTATATATGGGGTGGGACATTAACCTTGCTACTTTCAGTGACCACTACCTATGTCTATGTTTCTCTAAACTGAAAGGTTTTGTCTCTTTGATTATTCAGCGTTTACAAGACAATTAACAAACCTCCTTATGAAGTCTTGAAAACAGATGACCTTTCAAGCAGCCTTCCATCTCTTCAAGACATTCAAGCTGCATACACTAGATTTAAACAGCTGTTTCTGATAGGTGAGTTAAAATTAGAGTTAAATGAGGTGGGAAGAACCAAGGTGTGACAAATATTCCTTTAGAGACTTGCTAATTTTGTCTCCAAATATTCAATTACATCTCTAACAGATCTTGAATACAGTTCTTGATTTAAGAAATTGGTGGTCCATTTCTTCTGATTGTATGGTGAAAGGAGCTCTTTCTGAATAGTTATCTGATGATTGTCTCTGCAGATCAAGTGAGATTTGTGCATGTTTGATTGGTGTATTAAACTGGAAGCCTGCTGTTGTCAAAATTTAGCCCACACTAACAAGTCACAGTATCCATTAGAAAATGAAGCAAAGAATCCTGTGGCACCTTATAGATTAACAGACGTATTGGAGCTCTTGCAGTGTGTATAGAGAAGATGATCAGGTGTTTTGTTTCACTTTTAATTAAATGAAATTTACAAAAATCTTAAACCCTTCTGCAAACTAGTGTCAGCTTTGGTTATATGTCTATTGGGTCCCTGGGATTTTAGTACCTATTTGATTTAAAAGGAAGCAGTCAACTTGATACTTAATCAGCTTCAGAAAAGTTTAAGCTACTTTAAACTTTTTTTGTTTAATGTACTGCACTTGCCTGAATCCCACTGCCAATTCTGTGGTTTTACTGTTACATTTTCTAATTTCCAATGTTTCTCTCCCCATTGCTGGGACAACTTTATTTAGAATTCTAAATAAGCAGGTAGCCTTCAGTATGTTGTTCAGCATAAAATGTGCTCTAAAAATACAGAAATTGGTATATAGAAGATTGCTGAGAACTCGCATCTCCAGTTTAATCTCCTCTTGTCTCCACATAACACTCCACAAACTTCCTTATTTGGTTTCTCTAGGTATGGACATACAGTAGGGAGTACTGGAATCCAAACTTTCTTCAGATGGTTTTAAAAATATTTTCATGAAGCTTTATAAAGGGTTGTAAAACTACTTTTTACATAGCTTTATATTTTTGGCCCAAACTAGGTATTCACTTTTAAACAATGAACAGGTTTGATTAAATCTAACTGAAAATTCTGTCTTCACAATTGTTGGATGCCTGATGTCCACTCTGGTTGAAGGGGTTGTTGGTTTTATTTGACCACTGTTAACTAGCATGATGCTTGCACTCACATTCCAATTTTCTATTTTTACAGATAACAGTACAGACTTCTGGGATACTGATGTAAAATGGTTTTCATTACTGGAGAGCACAAACTGGCTGGAAATCGTTAGGTTTGTTAATATATGTTCTTTGAGTTCAGTCTTTATTAAATGAATCTCTGGTGACTTTTCTAGCTATGGTTATTGGAAAACTAGTTTTAAATCAATAATGCTTTTTATATTAAACACATTTTTTGGGATCTTTATCAAAACTCTTTGGTTCAGGAGTCTGAGATACATAGAATACATAGATAATCAAAATTTCTTTTATGATCCAATATCAATAGAAAATTTACATGCGACGGCCAGAGCAGATGCACTGTAAAACAGCTGTTTGGAGGACAGAAACCTCCCAAACTCTGGTCACTAAACTTTTCTCACTGGCGGAAAGGGACTTCACATCACTGGTTTCATAAACTTCATCAAGAATGGAAGATTAAACAAAAACCTAACAGGAAAGACTTCTTGAGGCCTCAGACTTCTGGACTACAATAGAGTGCATGCCATCACACCCTGTAGACAGGGTATCTGGAGAAGAGATTTGTGGTACTGTGGACTACATGTGTACTGGGGACACTTAAATTCCCACTTGTGCTCATGCTAATTCAGGTGAACTGGTGGGAACCATAGTGCAGATGAGTCTGGTGACTAAATTCATTTTTTTTTCAATGGTGTAGCAATACTTGTTGCAAAGCAAACCCAACTGACCCAAGTGGTCCTCCGCACTACTGGTAGCTATAGCATAAACTCCAGATCACCTGAACCAGTGATTACAACTGTGGGTAATTTTTTGTAAGCTTTATATGTAGACGAGGCCTTAAACAAAAGAAATTCTAGTGCATGTAAAGCTAGGTGCCCTGCAAAAGTCTGTCTTCAGTAGAAGATGCAAATGGAATCTGTCTCAGAAAATTTAAGTTTTTGACATGTTACTGGTGCTGAGCAGCAGCAGAATTGTGGAAACTGAGGTTAAGACTGCAAAGGCAACAACTGGCCAAATATGCAAATTGGCAACATTTCTAACTTCAAAGCAATTTTCTATTGAAAGGAAGGTCTGAAACAGTGGGGAAAACCATGTGAGAACTTGAAATATCCAACTTCTTGGGTTTCCAAACATCTCTGATCCTGAACTCCAGAATATGGAAAACCTGTCCTGATCTCCTGAAATCTCCTCTGTAGTATCCATCTGTGTTTATAGAATTCCTATGTGTAAAGTTCAGAAGTAAGTACGATCAGATATATAACACATTTTTCTTTATTGGAGATCTACCAAAAACTCGGAAAACAGTGACAGTGGTTGGAGATATTACCTCTAAGGATACTAAAATCCTGTTCCTCCCTCCCCACCCCCTGATCCCACCCCACAGTAGTACAGTAGTAGTATGATACATTGTTTGTACTCTCTTCTCCTCTTTGCTGGATTGCATTTCCCCTCTCTGGGTTGCCTGTGAGTTATACAAGAATTTTTCAACCTGCATGCATTAATGCGTGAGCATAACTTCTAGTGATAAACACAATCAAACCAAATGCAGACTTCTAGCCAAATTCACATCCTCACTCTTGAAAAGAAGCAATTTCCCTTACTTGGCCCAGTTTGCTCTGCAGATTCTTGGCACTTCAGCAAGCAGCCTCTTAGTTCTGGGATCCAGACTTCTGAATAAAGCAATATGACAAAATAGACATTGAAGATGAAAGTACTAATTTATGTTGGCTCATTTGCAAGAACCTCACCTCTGTGTGCCAGCGTAATAAGTCGCTAACTTTAAAGATAGGTTTGAACTTACCCAAAACGTCTCCAAATTGTTTTTGTATTTCCTTTCCCTTTTTAAAAAATCCCACTTGTTCTTCCTTGGGAGAAAATACTGTCCCTAATATGAAAAAGTTTGGTTTTTATTTGCGTTTTCAGAGGCTTTGGTTAATCACCATCCCCAAACTCTTACAGAAAATATTTTCCTACCTTTCAAGCTTGTTGAGGATTCCTATATTGCTCTCAATGTAAAGCATGTATAGAGTTCTGGTACTCCACAATAATAATTCTTTATAACGCGCAGTTAGAAAAAGGTCAGAATGAAGTAAACTCTACTTGAAGAAGGCTAGATATATTAATGTGCTATGAATGCCTACAACAGAAAGATAATTATAAACTGGAAAAATAAAACTACTCTTCAAAAACGTGCACATTGGAAATTGAAAGTTTTTTGTGAAATCAGAAAACAAGAAAACTTCTGATCCCAAAGATTAAATTTAAAACATGAATTGTAATTGGATAAAATTTGAGAGAAACCATCTAAATCACAAACTCGATTTAAGGAATCTGCTCTACCCCAACTTGCTTCTGATTGGCATGGTAGTTTTTTCAGGGGAAACTAATGTAACAGATCACTGAAACTATATATGAACGGTCATAATGCTGCTTAAACTTAACTAGTTAAAAACCACATTTGAGAATATTAGTTTTGTCTTATTTCTCCATATCACATTAGGCGATGTCTGAAAAAAGCAATAGAGGTGGCTGAATATCTGGAAGGACAGAACACAAACGTTCTCCTTGTAGGTAAGAATCTTTCATCAAGAGATGATCATATCAGATAAATCTTCTCTTTATTCCTCCCACCCACCTACCACCTTGAGAAATGTACTGAATTTAAGATACACCCATATATATATATATATATATATATATATAAATATATATAAATATTTATTTATATATATATATATAAATAAAATAAAAGGAAGGGGAAATAATGGTAAACAGAGTTTAAAATTCATACACATCTGCTATATTTAATGTTGTGGCACTTCACATACAAAACTTCCATCTGTACTGCAACTGGTGTTTTATTTCATTTATTTGAGATTTGGCATGTGTAGTCTCAGCCCATGAGGGAATCACTTGAAGGGGGTGAAAAAGAATTATTAAAGGACTGTTACATTTGACTCAAAAGATTTTTTTTTTTATTAATGCTTTTTGGTCTAACAACTTTGTTTAACTTTAACCCCCTAATATAGTTATACAAACTTCTTAATAAAAAGTTGGAAAGTCTAATCTATTCACTATGTGTGTTCCAGAGTTTGCTCAAATAACATGTTTTTTTTATTGTCATTGTGAACGTTGTACAAGGGATAATGGCTTAATTTGGCCTATGCAGAAAGGACCTAGTACGTTTATCTGATACATGGCCATTCTGAGAATAGTTGTTGCATTTACATGCACATGTAGTCACCAGTGAACAGTATATGATGTACAGGATCAAGCCCTAACTGTACTGGTCTATAATCTAAAGCTTAGTCCATTAAATATCTGTGTATTTAATGGCAAAGTAGACTTTCCCAGACATGTTAGTTTCCTCGAATTGTGGGTCAACTCTTAAAATACCATAAACTGAGACAGGGAGCTCTGTCTTATATTGAAAATATTAAATGAGGGAGTTATTTTTGTTAAATAATTGGGAGAAGGTATTAGAGAGAATACAATAGTTCAAAATATACAAATGTATTGAGTGCTGGCAAACATGCTGCATGTCTCAAAGGCATAGACAGGTATTTGCCACAAAAAGCCTGCAGTCTAGTAGACAAGACAGTATGGCAGGCAAGGGGATATTACAAAGCAAAATGAATGAGGCACAATTTGGTATACACCTTGTTCCATGACTTTCTCCTTCCTCCCATGTCTCTTGCCTTTAGTTGTTCCCTTTTGCCATCTGTCCCCTCATCCAGCCCTCCATCATTACCACCTCTGTCGTCTTTTCACATCATGAACATTTGGATTGAGTGTAGGGGTTAAAGCATGTGGGGGCAAAGCAGAGTAACTACTTGGGAGATTCCCTCAAGCGTCTAGTGTTTAGTGTCTCTCTCCCTGCTGAAAAGCAGCAGAAGCCAGAATTAATACATAAAAACTTTGAATACTCGTTTGAAGATCATGTTTGATATTAAGGCTTCAGTAAGTGAGCTAGAGCTGTGAACCAGAGTGGATCATCAGTGTGTCTAGTTCTATGTAAAATACCAAATGTATGAATTGGGTTTTTTTCATAAGCTGACTAGTAAATGTATTTTTCTAGGGCAATTGTAGTTTGGCCTGACAGGAGCTTTTTAAGCGTCAAACTAAATTTCCTTGAATTAACAAATTGTTAAATACAATAGAGCCATTTTTGAAGGAGAAAAATTAGCAATGTTTAAATAAATTGGTACTCTTTCACAGAAAATGCAAGAGGAAGTTTTAGATGCTTAGATACCAGGATGATTTTCAGTATGGAAGAGAAGACCATGGAATAAGACCATGAACTAGAATAGTACTTACCTAATGTTCCCTATTAACATCTCTTTCTGTAAAGACACTACCAGAGCAGTGGGTATTGAGCACCTCTAAAAAGTCTCTTCCTTAGGCATCCAAGTCTAAACAAATCTTAGCAAATTTGTTGGTCAAAATTATATTTCCATAAGCATCAGTCACACCAAACTAATGTGAACAAGCATTTGAATGGTGAGGGGAGCAATATGCATTACCAGTGTGACCAGTTTTTGTCTTTTCAATACTATTTTCTAGAGGAGAATGCCTCTGATTTGTGCTGTGTGATCTCCAGTCTAGTTCAAGTGATGATGGATTCACACTACAGAACAAAGTTTGGCTTTCAGAGCCTTATTCAGAAAGAGTGGGTAATGGGAGGACATTGTTTTTTGGATCGCTGCAACCATTTACGGCAAAATGACAAAGAGGAGGTATGTTTCTTGACTCTTGGTTATGTACAGCTTCACAAAGCTTGTTCACTGTGAGGGATGATGTTGGGTCTTTGGGCTAACGGTGTCTGCTTTGAAGATATCTTAATTGTAAATCTTGCCTTATGGATTGCAGATACTTCATTGTCTAGTCTTTATTCCATTGGGAAATAACTTCTAAAAAGTTTATCTTGATGACGTGTTATCTTAGAATATTGCTATTCACTAGGTTACAATACACATCTTAAACAGATTAGTGTGATTTTTTTTAGATAAGTATTTCATCATTCATAAACTTGCAGTACAGCATGTTCCAGAGGTGACAATTCCACTGTAAATATGCCTGTCTGATTGCAAGCTTTAGAATGGAGTTCCTGGTTTTGAAGGAGGTGTAGCAAAACACTCCAGAGTTGTCTTTCTGAAATAGTAGAGAGCATAGAGCTGGAGCATAGAGTTAACTAATCAGGCAGGGGAGTGATTTGAAACATCCACAGTTTTGGGATTCCATGCAATATTGACTTTTAAAATGGATTTAATTAGATCTCTGAATTGACTACCATTTAGTTTCCCCATGTAGTCTGAGTTCTAGGAATAAGCTAATGGTGTTGTGTTTTATCGAGAGAAGGGAATCTATAGCTTTTGAAACTTTTTAGCATAGCTTCCAGTGACTCTTGATCCAAACTAATCTCTAGCTTTCACTGCTAATCCAGTGGTGCTGGCAGACCTACATTTTTCATCACAAGCTAATACATTTCATGTCTGGTGCAAAAAGGCAAATTCTTAATCTATAGGTTAGCAATTGGCATAACAAAATTTTAAACTGTATGTGTCGGCAAAGAGCAAACTATGCTTTGTCTTAGACCAGTGGTCGTGAACCAGTCGATCACAATCTCTGGCTGCTAAAAGTCTGGCGGTGTAACAGGGCTGCCACTAAGGCAGGCTCCCTGGCGGCCCCAGACCCACACCACTCCCAGAAGCAGCCAGCAGGCCCCTGGGGGAGGGCAGGGGTCTCCTTCTGTGCACTGCTCCTGCCTGCAAGCACCACCCCCTCAGCTCCCATTGGCTGGGAACGGGGCACTGGGGCCAATGGGAGCTGCAGGGGCGGTGCCTGCAGAGAGGGGAGCCACGTGCGCCCCCCCGGGGCGCATTGGGGCCCCTTCCGGGAGCAGGGTGGGCCGATCAGGAGCCACCCAAGGTAAGAGCTGCCCTGAGGGAGCCCACACCCCAGCCCTGAGCCCCCTCCTGGAGCCAGCACCCCAAATCCCCTTCTGTGCCGCTCCCCTCCCAGAGCCTGCACCCCTTCCTGTACCCCAACACTCTGTCCCAGCACCCCTTCCTGTACCCCAACACTCTGTCCCAGCCCGGTGAAAATGAGTGAGGGTGGGGGAGAGCAAGTGATGGAGAGAAGGGGGAATGGAGTGAGTGGGGCTTTGGGGAAGGGGCTAGGTAGATCCTGGGTTTCACTTAAATTCAAAAAGTGATCTTGTGCATAAAAAGGTTGGAGACCACTGTCTTAGACAAAACAAGTGGGTAAAACAGTTCAACACAATTCACTATAAATCCAGATTGCTGTTTTTAGATAGGTTTGTATTTGGAGACATTCAAATTATTTAGAAGTATACCATCTGCATGATAGGCCAATGTGTGGTGTCTTTCCCTGAAACTGATTTACTATTTCTTTTTATTTAGGCTCCTGTTTTTCTGCTCTTCTTAGATTGTGTTTGGCAGTTGGTACAACAGTATCCTCCGGCATTTGAGTTCACTGAGACTTACTTAACTGTCTTATCAGACAGTCTTTATATTCCTATTTTTAGCACCTTCTTCTTCAATTCACAGCATCAAAAGGACACTAACACGGTAAGGGTGTACTTTTGGGGACGTGGTGTGCTAGACAATCCTTTTGCCAACTGTCTGGATAATATTTAACAAAAATTGACTGGCATTAGAATTAGTTACAAAATTATGTTTCCAAGGAAAATTTGAGGGCAGTGTGATCTAGATGAATGAACACAGGGTTGGGGGTTTGGAGGTGCTGAGTTCTGATCCTGATTCTGCCATTGACTCGTGGCTTTGGGTAAGTCATTTCATCTCTTTGGTATCATCACACTGTAAAAGTCAGATACTTCAGCAGGAGTGTTAAGATTAATATCTATAATGTTTCAAACACAGTGCTATAGATCTTTTTGTTGCTACTGTTCTATCAAAATAGGTATTTATGGGAGTTCAAGATTTTAAGAATAACTAAAATATCTTTAAAAGATGTCTAGAGCTGTTACAGCTGTGGACTGGCTGCTCTGTATTCTATTGCCACAGAATTTATTAGCTGTAGAATTGTGCTCAAGAATCCACACTTCACTTCTTGAACATTTCGTGTAGCTCCCTTGATAGTGGAAAACCTTGAAAACATGAACCACTGTGAATGAATGCATGTCCTTCCTAAGTCTACAAACAGCCTGAAAAAATAGCTGATATGCAGTATCCCATTCATCTATCTGGAGTGTTAACTGTGATGTTTAAAATATAATTCAGTTGGCAACATTATCATTTTAGCAGACACACCTTTAATGTGCTTGTCTCACAGTCCTAAACTGCCTCCCAGATGCCATAAGCTCTGTCAGTCTCCTACTTAGCTTTCAAACCTCCAGTTTCCCTTTTGACAACCTTCAGGATGCAATTAGGGATTTTCACTGCAATAACCTGGCATGCTAAAAACCCAATAGGGAGACAGTGTAAAATAAAATGGTTAATACCAAAATAAACAGAGGTTACTATATAGACTGCATTAATTTCTATATTTAAAAACCTTTGTGTTTTTTTTAATTTTAGCTGCAGAATTATCCAGCTTGCTGCAGAGTATATAGAGCTTTGTCTAAGATTCTGACTTCACCTTAAGAGTCTTGTGGAATTCTGTTGTTGGCCACCCCTAACTAATTGATCTGTTTGTTTTGGCAGTCTGGAGAAGGCCACAGTGCACAAAGCAGCCATTTCAGGTTTCTCACAGTTTGGGATTGGTCTGTGCAGTTTGAATCTAAAGCGCAGGTTTTGCTCAACAACCCTCTTTATGTGGAGAAGCCAAAACTAGACAAAAGTCAGCGGAAAACTACACGATTCAAAGTAAGATGTTTGATCAACTTCATTCAGAAACCATAAAAATACATTTTCCACTTTTGTGCAAGTCATTTATACTTGAGACAAATATACTTGGAGCTAAAACTTACACTGTGTTTGGTGAGATTTATAAGCCCACATTAGAATCCAAAGGTTTCTGAGACCTCTTCTTGCACTAGCAAGAAGCAGTTCTATTTGATCTGCCTCCTACCACTGCAAATGAATGCAGAAACACTTAGATGGAAGACCTAACCTAGGCTACTATGTATGGATCATTAGTTGGCAAAAGGGTAAGTGTAGCGATAACTTCAATATATTGCTTATTGTAGTGCCAAAGCATTTATTGCCAATCTATTTGACACTTTATTAGACTTGCTTTGCTGTGGTTCATGAAACTTCTAATCCAAATGCATAGCTAATTTTAAATCTGATTGATTACCTTAATCTGAGTTTGATCTGGTAACTAATGGGTCTGTTACAGTATTTTTAAGATTGTCATGGGCACCAAGGTTTTTTTTATTTTTTATTATAGGGTAGTAAAAATTCATATAAAATATACTTGGTTTCTCTCATGGCATTGCATAGTGTCTAACTAGGAGTTTTTCATAGTAAATTTCCTGGGGCTGAGGCTGAAGCTAAACGTTCTGTTCTGTACTAAGACCACTAACTGCTCAACAAATAACTATGATGTGTATCTGGACAGCTACATCATTATACTGAGAAACTTCAATTTGGAGGCTGAACAGTGTGACAATATAAATTTTCTTTAGTGTGCATGGGCTGCTTGAAATCAGTGCTTTACTGGAGTTGTTTTATCACTTTTAATCTCTACAGCTCCCTAAAGTGCTTTTAAAATCTGCTTCTTATTTTGCTGAAAAAAGACCATGCCCCAGTGATATTGAATTGCTGTAACTGGAGATCAAATAAGATTGAATTTCAGTACAAGGCAACAAAACTAGTATAGTACTAAGTCTTATGAAACCAAGCTGACACAAACGGGGGCTTTTTTTCTCTGACTTGGTGCATTGGCTGCCTCAGTAGTTCGTATATTATAATATCAACCATATACACAGCAGACAAATGTATGGGTTAAACAATGAGGGGTTAAATAATAAACCAGCAGAGCTTTGTTTGCCAGTAGGTGTCTTAGTAATTCAGCATTATTTGAATATAACTTTTGTATAGCGTGGCTCGTTTCAGATGTTGACTTCAATTTAGAATATAGTTCCAGAGCAGTTTACCTCAGTGCATTTATTTATTTCTTTACTTTTTTTTTAAGCATCAACGACAGCTTTCTTTGCCACTGACGCAAACAAAATCTTCGCCAAAAAGAGGATTTTTCAGGGAGGAAACTGATCACTTTATTAAAAACATTCTGGGCAAAAGAATTAGCAAACTGATAAATTCTTCAGATGAGCTTCATAATAACTTTACAGAATTCTACGATAGCTGGCACTGTAAACCTGTTGACTTTCATGGACTTCTGCTGCCTCACATTGACGGGCCAGGAATCAAAGTTTGGGCACAGCGATATTTACGATGGATTCCCGAAGCACAGCTGCTTGGCGGTGGTACAGTAGCCACTGCAACTAAAATCTTGGACATGATAGAGGAAGTTCAGAGCTTACAGAAGAAAATGGATGAAAAACATAGTCTGACAGTCCCTCAAGGCAGGGAATCTCTTCCAATGCTGAGAAATTCTGCCCGTTTGTCATCCTTGTTTCCATTTGCTTTGCTTCAGAGACATTCTCTCAAGCCAGTTCTGCCCACCAGTACCTGGAAAGACTTGGAAGATGAGGATGACTTGGCCAAGAGAGATGATGAGTTTGTTGATTTAAGTGAAGTGATTTGACATGACTCAAACTGAGAAATTAAAGTATTGGCACAAATTTCAGTGAGAGTTGTACATGTTAAACTTTAGGTTTAAATGTTATGCTGTATCCTAACGATGGAATTCTTCCCTTCAAGTGTCTACATCTGACTTCAGCCAGTATGCTAAAATCTTAACCTAGATCTTTAGCACAGAAAGAACCAGCTATCATAATTAATATTTTATATAGTCTGTGGAAAGACATTGATAAGCTTCCATTTCAATCTAGCAGTGTTTACTGCAGACAGATTTTACATGGGTTCGAGAGAGACTGCTTTGTTGTGAAATGGCTGTTCTGTAATATATGTCAAGAAAAAAATGAAATATAAAATGGCTATCAGTCGTAAGGAATTAAGCTATTTCTCTCTAACTTATGTCCTTGATATGAACTTCTGCATAACCACTAAGGTGATTACAACATTATTGGAAGTAGTTGGTTAAACTGACTTTGCATAATCTTTCTCCACAAGTGGTAAACTGGGGAAAGGTGGAGAATTGTAAATACTCATATACAAACAAGTCTAATCCTTCATTCTTTGAAGCTGAGAAAAGACCATCCATAGTACCCAGGGCTTATTCCGCTATACCTATTACATCATGAGTTGAAATTGTGAATTGGTCATCCACTTCTATTCTGATCAATTATTCCTTCTTGGCCTACAGAATTTTATTTTCCATGTGGTATTGAATGGGAAGTTCGGCTGTTTTCAGCCTTGGCATGTGCTTAGCTTAAAGACCGGTCAGTCCCAAGGGCACTTCACGTCATTAGTCTTACTCCTCATGCCCATCATGCAATACAGTCCTGCTGCCATGATGTATTAAATCCTAGATGTTTGCTGCTAATAATAGATAATGGTCAGATTAAAAGACTCAAATTTACCAGAAGAATTTCCTCTCAAATGGAGTAGGACTTTCATGCTCATCTCCCAGCTTGATGCCATTTGCCTTTCAAGGCTTTTTGTAACTTACACCTTCTCTGCTAATAGGAAAAAAAATAGTTTTATACCCCTACAATAAAGCTGGACTTGTTTTATAAACTTGTGGCATACATCAATTATGAATGTGGCCTTCATGTAAAAGCTGAGTATTAGAATCCAGTTGCTGGATTTTGGCATAACAGTACCTCAATGATAAAAGCCATATAAGAAATGCCTGTCATAAACCTCTTGCTCTATTGTGTATATACTCATTTTTTTAATGCAGATAAGTGTACTTAGTAAAATCCAAGTTTTTACTCTTTATGAAATATCATATCTATGGTCATTTTGCACCCTTTAATGCAGAAAATAACCCACAAGATGGAAGTAAGTCATAAAAGCCTTTACTTTGGTGAAAGGATTAATACTGTGTGTTAGGAAACTTGCATCTAAGATTGATCAGCTCATAGTAATCAGGAATGTTTAACTGGATTGCTAAAGAGGAGTCTTAAACTTTTGCACTGAATTATATTCCTTATGGACAGCAGATCCTCTCCCTTTTCTTCTCTAACAGTTATGAACCAAGATTGGTCTGCTAAAATGAAATACACTGATCAGGGGAAAGATGATGGAGCTGGATGCCAAACTGAAGCTTTTCAAGTCATGGTTGCCTTAAGTCTTAATAGTGAAGACTATTAAGTAATTTAAGCTTGCAATATTTTTTTTAAATACACTAGCACTACACTTATTTTCATAGTGCATATGAGCCTTCTTAAAACTAGCACTTGCCAGAATTGGCTGTCTTGCACTCATGTCTTTCAAACTATAGATTTTAATTACTGTAATCGAAAATCAAGTGTCTCAAATATGTATGCAATAATCCCTCTACGAAGTAGTACAACCCATGCATTTTATGGGCAACAGTTATCTTAGAATATAAGATTATAATTACTTGGATTTCAGATTTTTAAAACACTGCCGTTGGAAACTTTAATTTTTGTTATATAGAAAGATTCTATTTGTGCTTTTGACAGTCAGATTATTCAACTGTTGTAATGTGTTCAGTCATGAAAACTATGTATTTATGTAGGAAAATGGATGTCAAATATCTTTGTATAAAAAATTCTCAAATGGATTTATATGGAGGAGATATTTATGTGCAGGATGAGACATGGGAACACTTCTCTATTGTAAATGTAGAGTGAATGCCATTGTTAGGAGTTCTGTTTTCTGCACTGTGGGATTGGAATTGTACTTAACTTTACAGACTTTTGGTTTTCTGTTTATACCTCAGAGTTTTTACACTGAATGCAAATTACAAAAACTTTAACAGTTTGTATTTTTAAAATCTTCCTATTTCTCAAATAGGCTGTTTAGAGTCTATATGTCAATAAAATGTACTGACTTCTCTTTAAATGAAAGTTTAAATATATACTTTTTTTGTGCTGAATACACACCAAGAAATTATTTAAAGCACGCGCGTGCACACACAGTTTTTCTGTATTGACACGAGGTGATTGTAGTGGTTAAGCGGCCTGTGCTTTTAAAGGCTTTGTATGTTTGCTAAAAATGAAAGAATGAAGCTAGTGTAGAACAATGCTTGTGACTCTTATTTCTGCTTTGCCCATCGTGTACGTGATTTGTCAATTTAAATTTTGGAGGAACAAGGAGCTGCAAAATGAGTGACATCAGAAAAGCATAGGGGTATGTCGTAAAAGGGAAAAACGTCCCTTCTGCAAAAGGAAACATTAGGCTCCTGTGTTGTGCTGCTTTATGATGTACAGAGGTGGCTTTTTATATTGGAAACTCAACTTAGAGCTTGTCTACCCTAGAAGGCTTTGACTAAATCACTTGTGAAATTGATCGAAGAGTCAGTGTGAAAGCAGAGTAATTGTGAGGGGAAATTTTATTTTTAGCTGCTGCTTTAAAACACCTGTTTAATGAAACACGTACATTTCAAATAATTGATACCATGATTTCTCCGGTGTGAGGTCTCGCAAAGCAAATGTATTGTGAGCTCTCAAGATGGGAACCAAGAAAGCTGGAAGACCAAACTTGAAACTATTGATTTTTTTCATAAGCAAAAAATAAACATAAATGTCTTTTTTTTAAAAAAGAGAGAACCCACAAATTTAAAAATCTTCTGTGTATTCCTTTAAATTACCTGCCAAGATGTATTTTCTCTTAGATATGATGCCGTTTTGTGCCCCAAACCTCAGACTCTAGGAGAGAGTCCAGTGTCTACTGTCAGCTCTCACTAGAGCTGCATGTTAACTGCTTTAGCATTTCATGACTACATCAGATCCTAGTCACAGCAGTGCCCTCTTCCCTATCCCACAAGTTATAAGGATCAGTAAACTTTGGCCATTTATGACTTTGTAGCAATTCCATGAACACAACCAGGAACAGCAGTCTGTGTAAGGTAAGTGCTATTTAGGGGGTGAAATGCAGGGCTATCAAAAGATTTAGTAACGTTGATTGCAGGCAGTTCTTTATACATAGCACCAAACTGCTGAAGCCTGAATTAGAAGCTCTCTTTGCATTCACATTGAAAACCCAAGTATGTAATAAGAAGTTGGGTATTTTAGAAAGTAAGATGCTTTTAGCATTAGGTGTCTCATGATGGCATCTACTTATTTTTATTTTCTCCAGTTACTCAAGCTGACTGAGTGTGGCTCAGGAGGCTTCCCATGTCACATTTAATATTTTCTGCGTGAATAGACACTTGCAGGCATCTGTCAAGAACGTTGTAAATTTCTTTGTGCTGGACTGAAAGTACCAGTATAGCTAGATCGGTCTAGATCCCCACAGTAGACCATGGAGAGTGTTATTTCTTTAGTGGGCGGAAGAGGGCGAGGAGTAAACAAAACCCCTAGCACTGCAGCTGGGAAACATTGCTGAAAGAAAACAGCTGCATGGGCCAGGAGAGCTGTTTCCTGCCAGAAAGAGCTGAGGCCTATTCTTAGGACAGAAAGCAGACTTCAATAGGCCTAGCAGATACCATGGATAACAGATCAGTTTAGCTGATTATAAAAATGATTTACTTAAACCCATACTTTAAGTCAGGGTTTCTCAGACAGCATTCCTTTCCCTAAGGAACAGTGTTCTCTCCCTTCTCCCCTGATACGTTCATAGAGAGGAGGAATCCCCTCTTGGAACAGCTTTGTAGAAAAAAGGATGTTCAGTTATCAAAGTTCACAATTTGTCTTTCTTGCCAGCTCATATTACCTTTCAAAAGCATTATCAAATTGAATATTGCTGAGTCTTGGAGGGAAATAATCCATATGCAAAAATCTGAGATGATGACTCCTTTCCCCCCAATTGATTTGCTGTTTGACAAAAACACCTCTCAGCCTGAGGGCCTCACCAACCTAACACATGCCCCTCTGCCTTTTGGTCTTGTCTTATTGCTGCTTTTATTCTCTGGAAATATATTTTGTTTAGTGTATATACTCACATTCTCTAGCATTACTGGGCATTTTGTAGAATAATTGATTGCTTCAGTCCCTTCCATTAACACTAGTTGCTCCTGTACAAAATATCAAGGAACTGAGCCAGATTTTCAGAAGTGCTTCGCATCAAGCAACTCTCCTTTTCCCACTCTGGCCAGATTTTCAAAATAGCTCAACATATTAGCTAGGTTTTTAAAAAGAGCTCAGTACCCACTTACTTTAGTGTCTAAATGGGAGCTGAGCTCTTTTGGAAAATCTTCCAAGATGCTCAAAAAATGAATAGGCAGTGCACTTCACACACTTTACATTGGCTCATAGCAGTGGCTGGAATATGAGTACAAATGCTGTAACATCATACTGGCATTGAACAATCACTCAGCTGAGGTGCACTAATCCAGTTCCATAACAAAGATTCTAAAATTTTACTTTTTTTTAATTCTCAACATGCACATTTTATCCTTCTAATAAAATAAACTAGGTATTTTCTATAACACTTTACCCGGTTAGTTACATGGATTGCAAGAACAGGTAGCCAAGTAGCATTACAATAATTTGTACCAACTTTAGTGCCTGCACTCAAGTGTCCACTACTCATGGTTTTCAGGTTAAAGAGCAATGTGAAGTGAAAACCAGACATGTCTGGCTAATTCTAGATGGCCTTTCTTCTTATTGAAGATGGCTGGGGGAAGCTTTCAAAAGCACTTAGGAGCACAAATTCCATTTGAAAGTTAACTCCCATAGGTGCTCTTGAAAATCTTCCGCTATCTTGGAACAGAAAAAAAGCTATTTAGAATCAGCCAAACATGTCTGCAATGTAAAGGGAAAACCAGAATTGTCTTTTATTTGGGTTTATAATATACATACACTCCCTACATGGTTTTTGTTACCTCTATACGGCACAAATCCTCATTCTTTCATAGCCACTTTCTTTCAAACTTAATGGAAACCACTCAGACTTGTAAAAATATGAGTTGTCATTCTTAATACTTGGAAATTCCTATCTGAATTCTACTTACTAATTCTGAAGTTATTATGAAAATTCTAATTAACATGCAGCAAACTCAAAGTCAGCACTAATCTACAGTCTTGTTCATTGTAATTTTTGAAAAAAATAAAATCACAAAGTGTTGAATAAATACTTCATTACACATTATTTAAAGTGATTCCTGTACTCTCCAACTAACTTTACTGGAAACAAGCCATTTTCCTTTTCTGTTTTTGTGTTTGTAACAGGCATTATCATACAGTTATCTTTTTATTTATGCATGAATGTGATGCACAAGTAGTAGTATACTTTAAGCAAAGTATAATAGATGCTCAAAAAGCTACATCTTTATTAAATCATCAAAACATAGGGAAATGGATGTATCTGTTTGAGTATGATCCAGGGTCACAAAACAAAAGAGCACATCTGCCATCTGGATCCTTTGCTCCTTGTATATAAAAATCCAGCCTCTTTGCTACTGACTGCTTCCTCCGTGTTTGCCTGCTCCCCACTGAACTTTCCAGGTGGGTTCACTCTCCTAGGAGAATCTTTCCTAATATGCTTTTCTGGGAGCTATTTAACTTCGAAAGACCATTTTTTCCAGGTGATCCTCCATCCTCACTGGTAAGTATTCTTATTTCCCCCCTGCCTCTTCTTCCTAAGGAGGGGCCCATCCTCCCGGTAGGATATAGCTATCATGTGTTATAGATAGTCAGGCTATGGTAACTAAGACTGCTGAATGGATTAAAGTACAGTGTCCCACTGCTTACCGCAGAATGGAACCTCCCAGCTCTGATCTCTGTGCTATAACACTTAAAATAAGGAGAACAGAAAATTGTACTGAACAAATACTTGGCAATGATGAGAATGGAAAATGCTGTAACTGTAAAATATGGTCATGGTAAGAAGAATGATCAGCAGATCCTCTCCATACATCTTTCAGTACTTATGCTCTGTAGTGAAGAGCAAATGCAGCTATCATGCAAAAAGAGAGAGAGGATCTATTCTGCCTCATCAGAACCATATATTCTGGTTATGGCAAGGGCCACCTTGGGAATTTACTAAGACACAAGGGCCACCACACCTAATGTGCACATTAATTCAAATAACTGCTTGTACTTAAAGTCCCTTGGGAAAATGACAGAGTTGGCTTGTGTTGAATTTGCCTGTAAAAGGCATTCACAGCCATTAAACAACAGCAGACTTGGGATCTGGATGGTTTGTTGAGTGACTAATTCCAGCCCCTGACTTTGAGAGAGATTTATGAGCAACTTAGTGTTTTCTAAGATGGTGACCTTGTGACTCAACTTGCAATTGACTATCACCTGCCATAGACAAGAATATCAGGGACTATTGAGGTAAATTAAATCCACTGTTAGAGAAACATTTAAATGTTCAAGTATTGGGTAGAGGCCCTGTGTATAAATAAAACCCCTGGAGTTCTGCAGCTAATAATGGATTCTGGAAATGGGCTTAAATGTAATTACGATTCATTTCAGAACACATTCAGTCTGGCAGCAGGTACTAATCCTGCATATAGATGTTCTATACATTGTTAAGGTAGCTACAGCATAGGCAAGGGATATTGATTGTTAAAGTTAATACACATTCCATTTTTAAACTGATAAAAACACCTTTGTTCTGAACATTTTCTCTTTCAGATACTAAACACTCAATAATAGTATACAGTTCAATAGCATTTATCAACATGTATTTTTGGACAGGTTCTATGCCATGTTTAGGGCTTATGTCCCGTCCTCCGTTTCCGTTGGTGTCGAGGTTTGGTGCAGTTGGCCATTTTGAAAATTTTTTAAAATTATTTTTTGTTTGAATAGGGGGAATGTTGCTTGCTTGTGCTTATATACATTTGGTTGATTAGAGAGAAAAAAGGTTGAAAATAGAGTGAGAGAGCTTAAAGATAAAGAAAGCTTTGATTAGGTTTAGAGGAAAAAAGGAAAGGTTATTAAACAGAAGAAAATGTTTAATTAGGTTTAGTAAGGAGAGATGATTTTAAAGGACTAGTTTGGCATGTTATTAAAGAAAAAATGAAATAAATGTAAAAGCTTTATTAAATATAAAGGTAGGTTAAAGAACACATGGCAGAAAAAAGGAATTTTATAAAGTGGAGACTGTTTAGTAAGCACATGGTAAAAAATATAAAGGTAGGTTAATAAAGAAACATTTAAAATGTTAAATATAAAGGTAGGTTAAGAAAAGAACATTTAAAAATATAAAATAGGTTAAAAGAGAACTTGGCAGAAAAAGGGAAAAGAAAGCCCTTTGCAAAAGGCAAAGATAGGCAGCACGTGGTTGAGTCAGAGAGAGATCTTTCCCTTGTGAGAATTCCTGAGGAAAGAGACCTCCCAAGGCTCTCAACCCCTCAGGCTAGTTATCGCCGCCTTTGGGTCGGACCAATCAGATGCTGTTCTACAGCTGCATCATAGAATACATTTTCCTGAACCAATCCTATAGTCCCAAGATTTTTAAACAAGAGCCATCTCCCTCTCCTTCGCTCACTACCACCCTCTTCCCCTTTAACTGCCTTACTCTATCTAAAAACAGACCCCAAACAGCTTTCCCACCATGTAGCACTTTAATAAAGGTTAAAACCATAAGCCCTTAGTAACAAACAGTTTTAAAAAGTTTTTTCCCTATGCTTTTGGTGAGGACAATTTGAAGCTGCAGCAAAAGCAGCTTTGTTAGCCAGTGAATTAGAGATAAAGAAGGCTTTAGATGTCCAGAACATAGAGATAAGCAGTTTGTTTCTTTTCAAACTTTTGAAGAAAAGCAAGTAAAAGTTAAGTTTTGTAAAGGAATAAAACTTTTATAATCATTTGAAAAGACAAGCCTATTTGAAGAAACTGCCCTTTATTTATAGGTATTTTAATAAAAAATGAGCATGCAGAAACACCCCAGGGTTAAAACCACAGACAACCACTTTATCAAAGTAATTTATAGTAACAAAAAAAGTTTCCCCCTATGCTTTTGCTAACATAGGTTATTTTTTAGTGAGGACAGTTTGAAGCAGCCTTTCTAAGTTAGTGGATTAGAAAAGAAGACCACTTCGAAAGACAAGCCTATCTGCAGAAACATTCCTCCATTTAACACTTTACATGTGTGTTTCAATAAAAAAAAATGAGCATGCAGAAACACCCCAGGGTTAAACCCACAAACCCTTGTAGTAAGATGAGGCCCTGAAACATAAATGTTTCTGTCAGAGGCCCAGTCTGAGGCCTGAAGCCTGAACCAAAGTACTTCCAGGAATTGCTAAGCAAAAGCTGGGCTGTGAGCCAGAGGCAGGCCCCATTCACAGAAGTTGGCGAGAAGAGGGCTGCTAGAAGCAGGTGCATCCACGCATAAGTGCTAATAAGAGGAACTTGTGCCAAGATGGCATCAGAACACTCCACAGAGATAACAAGGAACAGGCAGGTGCATCTTAAAGACAGGATCAAAAGGACAGCATGATGGATAGATCTGTTTGTTTGAAGCAACATGATCAAAGGAGGAGACAGCACCCTAATCAGTCAAGGGGCTATACCTCAATATATCAGTAGGGCTGAGTAATCTGTTTTGTAACTGTATAAAAGTAGGTCCCAGAGTGCACATCTTTATCTGGCCTAGGGGGTCAGTGGGAAATCCCACCACTGACTGAGCCGGTCCATTGCCAAGGGGCACAAATTCGTAGTATGTCTTGTAGAGTCTATGGGAAACTATTACTGTGCTTCATTTGACAATAAACCTGGCTCAGGTTCCTTCGTACCTTACTAGAGTCTGTGGTCTTTGGGGGTTCTCTCGGGGTTTGCTGTGTCAGCTATCTGTACAGAGCCGGGGCACAACACAGAGGGAACACGCACGCGGCCGACTTATCACTGAACAAGAGCAGAGCACCACACCAGTAGCTACTGACAACAACCCTTACTAACAAAAAGTTTTTAAAAGGTTTTCCCTATGCTTTTAGTGAGGACAATTTGAAGCTGCACCAAAAACAGCATCAGTGAGCCAGTGGATCAGAGATAAGAAGATTGCTTCTTCCCCCACTTTTTAACAAACAGAGGTTAAAGTTATATTAAGTCTTGTAAAGGAATAATCACTTTGAAGACAAGCCTATATGAAGACACATCCCTTTATTTAACATTTTTACATGTGTGTTTCAATAAAAAAATAAATGAGTACGCAGAAACACCCCAGCGTTAAAACCACAGAACCTTAGTGACAGCTAGTTTATATTCCCCTTATTCCATAATCCAGTGAATCAGAGAGATGTTTATTTTTCTCCCCACTTTTTAACAAATCCTTGTGAAAATTATATTAAGCTTTCATTTTCTTAGGGCTTTTAGATTTAAGTATAAATTTTTCTGTTGCATTATCAAAATGTCTTTGTTTTTAAATGTTTGCAAGTACAAGCTCCTGTGTTTGTTTTGGGTCCATAGATTTTGTTACAATAATA
This sequence comes from Mauremys mutica, assembly GCF_020497125.1. NCBI lineage: Eukaryota > Metazoa > Chordata > Testudines > Geoemydidae > Mauremys > Mauremys mutica. Next base: position 21,896,531 of record NC_059077.1, on the reverse strand, counting down.
CATTGCAGGCTGGAGCTGTGGCTTTTTCTACATTTTAAAAACAGATGAGACTAATTATAGTGCATAGATCATTGGCTAGCCTAGTCTGCCTTACCAATGCTCTAGGGGTCCCCCCCCTTCAATTTGCTTGTTTTTTCACACAGATTTCTTTCCTAACTTTTTAAATGCTGTTAAAGTTTTAACAAATAGTGAGATTATATTGAAAGACACTTTGTGAAAGGTATAACAAGTATTTAATTCCATTTACTGACTGTAAAAGACTGAAGCCTCTGCTTAAAAAACCATCACTTTGTGACTGCATGAAGCTCAGAGATAGCCTATCCGAAGAACACCCCCATATCCCTCAACTTTCCCCCCTACTTTTAACACTTGCTAAACATGCAGTTTTTCATTATATTAAATAAAGGGTTTTTTTTTTAACATTTAACATGAAAATATAGCAGTGACTGAGATGTAACATAACATGAGCTTTTTAAAGGATATTCTGTATGCAGCGAGGCCTATTTGAAGCATTATGTTTATTTGTTTTTTTTTAAAGTTTAACATGAAAAAGCAGTATTGACTGAGCTGTAGCAAAACAAGGCCACTCTTAGGGATATTTTGTAGAAGTTCAGTGAACTAGGATACTAGCCTATCCTTTTAAAAAGTGTTTTTAAAGTACCAAAACAGCAACTGGGTAAGAATATGAAAACTGGCAATTGAGGGAAATTTACATATATGTTTTAATAAAAAAACAAAATTAACAAAAAAAATACACAAAATTGCTTTTTAAAATTTGGATTTATACAAAAGACACAAGAAAAAATTAGCGTATGTAAAAAAGTTAGCTGGTTTTTTTTAAAACCAGAGATAAGGAGTCTGCCAGAAGAGGCCAGTACATCTCTGTGGCCCCTGGGGGTGGGGGGGCAGGGGTCTCCACACGCTGCCCACACCCCGAGAGCTGACTCTGCAACTCCTATTGGCTGGGAACTGTGGCCAATGGGAGCTGCAGGGGCAGAGCCTGCCTTAGCCCCACTGCCACATCGACCGGGAGCCACCTGAGGTAAACGGGGCCGGGGGCTCCACATGCTGCTCCCTCCATGCACCGATCCTGGAATAGGCCAGCACATCTCTGCGGCCCCTGGGGGGGAGCCAGGGTGCTCCGCACGCTGCCCCGGCCTGCAGGTGCCAGCCCCACAGCTCCCATTGACCACAGTTCATGGCCAATGGGAGCTGCAGAGTCGGTGCTCGGGGTCCGGGCAGTGTGCAGAGACCCCCTGGCCCCCCAGGGGCTGCAGGGAGGTGTTGGCTGCTTCTGGGAGCAGCAAGGGGCCAGGGCAGGCAGGGAGCCTGTCTTAGCCCCACTTCACTGCCCGAGCGTCTAGCACCTAAAATCTCCTGGTTTGGCTTCAGAAGCCTCTGGGAGATAAAGCCTGATTCCAGGAGACTCCCAACAAAACCAGGAGGGTTGGCAACCCTAAGTGTAGTGTGCACATGCACAAGTGATTATAATAACTGTGGTGGCTGTATGCCAACATAATTTAGGTTGACATAATTTTGTAGAGTAGACATGACCTGAGGAAGATTTGCAAACAAAGTTTCCATTCCTCTACAGAGGCATCCTGTGCTAAGATGGGTTCCCATATAATTTCTTGTTTTATCTAGAGGGAACTTTAATTATTCTAGTAGAATAATAGATGGGACTGAAAGTCTGCTTATCCTCCCCCATTCTGTGATTCACTGCTTGCTACCTCCTATTAGTGATGTGCAACAGAATAAGAAATGTCTTACCTGATGATTTTCTTTCTATTAGCAGCTTTTCTCTTCATTCAAGTAACTCTGGAAGTCTGGTAAATTACCAGAATACAAACTGATTTTTTTTCTCTAATGGGAGTCTTAAATGTATTGTGACAAAGTCAGGCCGGATGGCTGTAAGAGGGTCCTGGAAGGCCGATATGTTAGCCCTAGAATGTTAAAGGCCCTTTTTTTACAAGCTGAGAAGGGATTACCTCAGGTCAATTAGGAACACCTGAATCCAAGTAGGGGCTGCCTGAGACCTTTAAAAAAAAAAACTCCTATGGGGAGAGAGTAGGACACACACACATCCACCCTCCCTCCCTCCCCCAGGCTAGTGACACCACTCTCCAGGGTGAGAGGCTGTGCCCCTTCCCATAGGGGAACAATCCAAACCTGAGTGTCTGCTAGGGGAAGGACTGACACCTCGGGGCAAACAACAGGACAACACCCTGCCCCAGCAAGGAGGCAGGGCAAGGTATCCCCCTTTGGTTTTGAGTTTGAGAAACGGTTTCCTCTTTGTTTGGTGAAGGAGCAACCCTTAGGCCAACCTCGAGGCCTACCTGGAAAATATGACCAAAGGAACACGGAAGGGGGAAAGCAACCACAACCCAGAGTGGGGCTGATTTAACTGCAGGCCTGCCACCGCCGGAGGGGGACGTGCTAAGTCTGGCAAGACGTAGGAGGTGCCTTGCCAGAATATAATTGTCTTAAAGTTAATTAATACATTATATCAAGTTGTTGTCTTAATGCTAAATATCAGTTGAAGTGTTTCCAGAATTGTGGATTAACTTTTCTGGTGGCCTGAGCTGAAGGGTGGGACTTAGCCTAGAGCCTCCAGCAACAACTCTGGAGCTCCGAATTTCATAGATAGGGGGCACCAACCTGTTAGTGATGAATAAGGAGGGAAGCTTGGTAATGATTTTCTCATTCAATCAGATAAAAGCCATCTTTTAATTAACTAGCTCGCTTCAAACTAAGGCTAAATTGTGTTTGATGTTCAAAGACGCTTTGATCTTCAGTATGTAGAGAAAGAGAAAGTGTTTAACATCTGTTTGCCCAGACCCCCTAGGTAATTACATTTATTTGAATTGAGATTGAAGTCTGCAGGCTAGTTTAATTCAGCTTTGCCTTTCAAATGGTTTCTATGTAAATATCAGCTCTTTGTCACCAGTCACATTTACTACTGAAGCCAAGATTAGTTAAATGATAACCCAGTGGGCAGGTCTCTTTGGTAGTGATTATTTGTAAACCAACTGGTGGTAACATCGTTTCAAGATATTGAAGCCAATGGTGTTGCAGAGGCATAACCAAAGGTAGTATTTGGCCCATAGAAAGGCAGTCAACCTTTAGTCTGCTTTAAAACATTAACCAAAATGCCATAGAAAAATCTCCTCAGATTTCTCCCGCTCCTCCGTATAGCCATCTAACAGGACAGAATTTCCTCACTGCCTAACTGGGCATTTTACTGCTGACTAATAAGGTTCAGAAACCTTTCACCTCTACCATGGCCAGTCTTTTCTTTGCAGAACTGGAGTTGAGTTTGGATAAATTACTGCATTTGTTTTCCCCCTAAACAATAGCTTTCAGAATGTCACACTTAACAGAGATAAGGTCGGTGAGGTAATGTCTTTTATTGGACCAACTTCTGTTGGGGGAAGGTACAAGCTTTTGAGCTACACAAAGCTTTTCTGGGATATAGAGCACCAACTTGTTTCTCTCATATCCTGGGATGAACATGACTACAATGATACTGCAAACATACTTAACAGAGTAACTTAAACATAAAGAGGACTAGGGCATAAAAGATGATATAGTCTAATAATTGTAATATTTGACTGGAAGTATGAGAGTCCATTCTTCCATGATTTCATGCCCAATTTTACAGAGCAGAGAGGTTTAGAATAAGCGTCTAGGATCAAATTCTGCTCAGAATCACAGCCTGTGAGCCAGGGAGGAATTTGGCCCCTGAATTTTTATGTGCTTAATTCATTGATATTCATAATGCCCTTTGTGCTTCCAATATGGAAAGTTCTATGAAAGTTCCAACTATTACCCACACCAAACTTACAAATCTGAGGATTGTTGCTCCATAATCAGGACTGTCCTAAGGACATGGGTAAATGAGCTCTAATAAAAAGTCTCCTGGCTTCCTTTTGAGGTATAAAACCATTAAGGCATATAGGATACGAGTTCTGCAAGCCAATATTTAAAACAAGTTTTTCAACATGATTAACTACTTTCTCAGAAATACAGAGAGGATGAAGATGAAATGTAGCTTTATTCCCTCTATGTTCCATCTCTATACTCCACTGCTTTCAGAATAATGGATGAGCACCCCACACTTACATATTCTAAATATTGGTATTAATTTTATGATCCCCTCTGGTTAGTTGCAATAATGAGGACCATACAAAAAGTAAGAATTTGTTACATATGTGCTTCTGACTAAAGCAGAATACTGTACCTAGACATTTTCTAATTGGACAAAATACTATTTTGATTTTTACTTGTAAGTTTTAGAAATATTCTCTTTTCACTATCTAATTTTACATATATTTTTAATGAGCTGACAATTATTTATGTACTTTAATGGAAACAATGAGGGATTTGCTGTATTTGGAACTGAAGCAGATCTTTTATTCATGTCATCTTTATGAATTTTATATTAAATATTTGATGGACTCCAAGGTGCCAATTACAGTAGAACCTCAGAGTTATGAACACCTCAGGAATGGAGGTTGTTCATAACTCTGAACAAAATGTTTTGGTTGTTCTTTCAAAAGTTTACAACTGAACTTTGACTTAATATAGCTTTGAAACTTTACTATGCAGAAGAAAAATGCTGCTTTTAACCATCTTAATTTAAATTAAAGCACAGAAACAGTTTTCTTACCTTGTCAAATCTTTTTTTTTTTAAACTTTCCCTTTTTTTAAAGTAGCTTTTGTTTAACACAGTACTGTATTGTATTTTGTTTTGTCTGTGCTGCTGCCTTACTGTATACTTCAGGTTCTAAATGAGATATGAAGTGACTGGTCAACCACATAACTCTGTGGTTTGTAATTCTGGGGTTCTACTGTATAACCAGACTTGATGGTAGCCTCCTGAATGTGAAGCCGCCAGTTAATTTTTACAGAGGTCATTGATCTGATTTCAGAAAAGAGTTTAATGTTGTTGCTGTTGAGCCTGACTGTATTTTAACCACCAATCTGCAGATGAATGGCCAGATCTGTATCTCTTTTACAACCAAGGTCTTAACTGTTTTTTGTGTAATTATTATTTTTAATGCTGCATTTTTTATAATAAAATTTGTCTTCCTATAACAGGGTATTATCACTCTTGATGTATGTAACATCCAAACCTGTAAAATTATTTATCGAATGTTAAACCCTTATCAGAGGCTTTTTTGTCCCAAACTGGCCAATCCAGTCCTGCACAAGCATCATATCTTAAAAATTTAGCTAGTAGCCTTCAGGGAGAAGAGAGTCATTAAAAAAACAAAACAAAACAACCAACCAAACAAAAAGATTCCAGGAACTAGCAGTTCTATGAATTCAGCAGTGGGGAGGGAGAATTTGGAAACACTTGACATTCAGGGACCCTGTTTGAAATGGGCTCACACTAATAACACTTTTCTTATGGTTTCCTAAGATGCCTGTCACTGTTTGTATTTCAGCACTATACAAAAATTAAGAACAGTTTTGAAGGTTTAATTCAAAGCCTACTGATATCCACTGGAAACTTTCCATTTACTTCAGTGGACGTTGGATCAGACCTGATGACGATGTTGTCATATCCTCCTTCATTCTCTCTGTATATGTTTGGGTGTTTATTTCACTTTTCTTCTTCTTGCCTTCTACTTTATTCTCTTCAGTCTCACCAACTGTAGGTTGGTTTTGTGAAGATGGTATTATTAGGGTTAGGCTTTATCAAAGAGGTGGGGTCTTGACTCTAGACCTCAACATGGTCAAGATGTGGTTCCAAATGATTTACTTGGGCTAGATGTTCCATGGTCCTGTCTCTGAAAATAATCTGCCTTTGCACCATAGTTTGGACCAATTCAATCAAAATGTGGACTAAGCCTCCAAGATTTTCTAGGCAATAGCACTGATTGCCACAAAAATAAAAAACCTCATTGATCTGCCCCAAGAGGGAAGCCCGAGACCTCATGTTGCTGTTAGAGAAAATCTGCTACCAACTTTACATCATGTTAAGTGATCATGTTAGGTCACAGAGACCCCCTTGGGACTGCCACCTGATGTGCTGGGACTACCTCTGAGCCCATTTTCCCTGGCAGCTTGGGACTTCAGTACCCTGTTTTGTTGAGCCAGACACACTAGTCTGCTGCAAACACAGACCCAGGTCTGAACCACATTCCCCACAAGCTGCAGGCTTAACTGAAAACAGCTCAAGAAGTGCTCCTGTCTCTAGCACCCAGATACCTAGTTCCCAATGGGATCCAAACTCCAAATAAATCTGTTTTACCCTGTATAAACCTTATATAGGGTAAACTCATAAATAGTTCACCCTCTATAATAATGATAGAGAGAGATGCACAGCTGTTTGCTCCCCCCGGTATTAATTACTTCCTCTGGGTTAATTAATAAGTAAAAAGTGATTTTATTAAATATAAAAAGTAGGGTTTAAGTGGTTCCAAGTAATAACAGAACAAAATAAATAACCAAACAAAATAAAACAAAAATATGCAAGTGTAAGCCTAATACAGGTGGAAACTAAATGCAGGTAAATCTCACCCTCAGAGATGTTCCTATAAGCTTCTTTCACAGACTAGACTCCTTCCTAGTCTGGGTCCAGCAATCACTTACACCCCTGTAGTTACGGTCCTTTGTTCCAGCTTCTTTCAGGCATCTCTTTGGGGTGGAGAGGCTATCTCTTGAGCCAGCTGAAGACAAAATGGAGGGGTTTCCAGGGCCTTTTATATTCTCTCTCTTGTGGGTGGAAACCCTTTTGTTCTCCTGTGCAAAATCACAGTAATAAGATGGAGTCTATAGCCACCTGGGCAAGTCACGTCTATAAATGATTCAGCTTTTTGCAAGCCAATGCCATTGTTTACATGTTAGTTTGAATATTCCCAGGAAAGCTCAGATGTGGATTGGCGTCTCCCAAAATCCATTGTAAGTTAAGTGTTTCTTGACTGGGCACTTACTGAGAATAGTCCTTGTGATGTTGTGCAGTCTATATGGTTTTATAAAAATATGGTAATAAGTGAATATAATGCAACTAATATATGCTTTATGAAAAGGTCTCTTGTAAGGTATTATTACAAAGCTTATAATCTACTGAGTGTGATCATCCTAATTGTATAAATGGCACTCTTGTATCTGGGACTAGATATATGAAATATAACTCTGAAGGGCCTATTGTAATTATGCAAAGTGTGGGCCATTAATGGTGGTTTGGAATCTTAATGGCTCCCATCAACCAGGACAATTGACTGGATGGCTCTGTTTGCAGGCAGGCCTTCCTGTGAGTCAGGCTGGGAGGCATGAAGGCTTGGGGTCTTACAGTGACATGTGATCATGTCACATGGACTGGAATCCATCTTTAACCTGGTGCTTTTCCAGTGAGGGAGGGTGGAAACCCAGAAAGAGACAAAGGATTCCCGCCTTATGCAAAAGATATATAAAGGGGTGGAACAGAACAAAAAAAGAGAGAGCCATCATGAAGAATCCCCTAGCTACCACCTGAGCTGGAACAAGCGCTGTATCAGGGGAAAGAATTGTGCCCAGGCCTGGAAGGTGTCCAGTCTGAGAAAAAACTTACTGAAGCATCTCTGAGGGTGAGATTATCTGTATTCAGTTTGATTAGACATAGATTGCGCATTTTATTTTATTTTGCTTGGTAACTTACTTTGTTCTGTCTGTTACTACTTGGAACCACTTAAATCCTACTTTTTGTATTTAATAAAATGACTTTTTACTTATTAATTAACTCAGAGTATGTATTAATACATGGGGGAGCAAACAACTGTGCATCTCTCTCTCTATCAGTGTTATAGAGGGTGAACAATTTGAGTTTACCCTGCATAAACTTTATACAGGGTAAAATGGATTTATTTGGGGTTACACCCCATTGGGAGTTGGGCATCTGATTGCTAAAGACAGGAAAACAGCTAACAGAAGTGTTCAGGTAAACCTGCAGCTTTGGGGCAAGTAATTCAGACCCTAGGTCTTTGTTGGAGCAGACGGGAGTGTCCGGCTCAGCAAGACAGAGTGCTGGAGTTCTGAGCTGGCAGGAAAAACAGGAGCAGAAGTAGTCTTGGCACATCAGTTGGCGGCTCCCAGGGGGGTTTCTGTGATCCAACCCGTCACAGTCCTTTCTCAAGAAGCTGACCAAATGCTTCACTGAGGTTACTTAGAATCAAACAAATGCATAGCCAATATTAATAACTTCAAATATAAAAATGATACATGCATACAAATAGGATGAATATATTCTGTAGATTATAACCTTTGCAAAGATATGTTACATGGCATATCTACCATAAAACATGCTCCAGTTATGTCGTATTTATACTCATAAGCATATTTCTATAAAGCATTATGGGGTGCAATGTCACACTAGGTACATTAAGAAGTGACAAAACTAGGCTTCTCTGGAGTGTCAGAGGGAGCCAACTCTATAGCTCACTTCTAAGCTCTGTAGCCAGACCTGGAGAGTTCACTCCTGAGAACACTCAGCAAGAGAATCCCAGCTGACCGAAAGTCCTGTGATGGGATATAGGGTTTCTTAGGTAACCAGGTCCCAGACATTCAAGGCTTTCATAGATATTAAATTAGCATGTACATTATCGTGTAAATATGCCTATTGACTAAATATAGAACAACTAGACCATAAAAACAGGTATAGCAGAAACTCAAAGAGAAAAAAGAAAAACAGCTACTGTAGCACCAGTGTAATATCTATAGTCAGCTGATGATTAGCTCCGGTCTCCTGCTACTCTCACTACCACTATTTGCTCTGCCCATCTCTCTCTCCTTATACTCCCTCTGCTCCTTCTCTTACTCACCACTCCATGTCTTCTATCATTCTGATCCTTATGATTGGAACGGACTCCCTTTTCCTGTGCACCAAGTAAGGTCCTTCTACTTCAAATCAGACCTCAAGATACTTTCTACCTTCAACTTACTTTTCATCACCAACCTCAGCTCTGGCACAGTTTGTTCTGTCTCTTGAGTCTAATAATGATAAAAATCCCCTTTTCCTTTTGTTGTCTACTGATAATAAATTGTTTTGTTTTAATATCCATGAAATATAACTTGTAAGTCTTTTTATTTAAGGCTTGGCCACACAAAAAGTTGAACAGTTTAACTGAATCAGTGTACAATTTAAACTGGTGCAATTTTGTATGTAAACAAAACCTTATCTATAATTACCATACCTATACATAGTGCGGCAAGAGTATATCCACCAGCGGTGGGCAAACTATGGCCCACGGGCCAGATCCAGCCCCTCAGGGCTTTGGATCTGCCCCACGGGATTGCCACCCCAGTGGTGTCGCAGGCCCCGCGCTGCTCCGGGAAGCGGCTGGCACCACGTCCCTGCAGCCCCTAGGGAGGGGAGGGGGGGCAGAGGGCTCCATGCACTGCTCTTGCCAGTGGGTACCTCCCCCAAAGCTCCCATTGGCCAGGAACGGAGAACCATGGCCAATGGGAGCTTCGGGGGAGGTACCCACAGGCAAGAGCAGCATGCGGAGACCTCTGCCTCCCCCACCCCCAGGGGCCACAGTGCCCCTGGAGCAGCGTGGGGCTGGGGCCAGGGCAAGCAGGCAAGGAGCCTGTCCTGGCCCCGGTGCGTGCCACTGCCACCCCAGAACCACTCCAGGTAAGCAGTGCTGGCTGGAGCCTGCACCCCGAACTCCTCCTGCACCCCTCCCCAACCCCCTGCCCTGAGCCCCCTGCTGCACCCCTCCTGCATCCAAACCACCTGCCCTGAGCCCCCTGCCTCACCCTGCACCCTTCCTGCAACCCAGCTCGCTGTCCTGAGCACCCTCCCGCACTCCACACCCCTGCCCTGAACCGCCTCCTGCACTCCACACCCCTTCTGCATCCCAACCCTCTTCCCTGAGTCCCCTCATATGCCCTGCACCCTTCCTCTGCCCCAACCCCTTGCCCTGACCCCCTTCCTGGACACTGCACCCCCTCCCACACCTCACACTCCCTCCTGCACCTCAACCCCCTGCCCCGGCCCTGCATGCAATTTCCACACCCAGATGTGGCCCTCGGGCCAAAAAGTTTGCCCACCCCTGAGATATACCCATTTCAAGTTGCAGTAGCATTTCTGGGTAAAGCTAAATCTTCCAACCTCTCCAAAATCCATCTGTATGGTCAGATTGGCTTCAAAACTGCTAAGTCAGTTCAGGAGGACTCAAGGTTAAGTTTGTGGTGCAAATTTGGGGTAATTTGGTCATGGGATCCTTGAGATACAGCCCTCACCCCAATGACCCATTTTTTAAATTTCAACTTTCTTATGTTGCTTGTTTGTGCAGAGATCAGGGAAAAAAATCTATTATCAGTATCCCTACGAAACATAGCACTGGACAGTCCCTGTTGATATCTAGTATCCAATACAAGAACAAGCTGAAAAACCTCAAAAAGTTATCAAACTTAATTTCTAGTTCTACAGAGTGGTGCACTGGGTTGCCACAACTTTATAGGGAATACCAGCACTCAGGGTTTGGCTACACTTGCAGCTGTGCAGCGCTGGGAGTTAAAGCTGTCTTCGTACAGCTGTGTAGGGAAAGCGCTGCAGTGTGGCCACACTGACAGCTACCAGCGCTGCAGTGTGGTCACATTTGCAGCATTTGCAGCAGTGTTGGGAGTGGTGCATTATGGGCAGCTATCCCAGCGTTCAAGTGGCTGCGACGTGCTTTTCAAAAGAGGGGGGTGGGGTGGAGTGTGACAGGGAGCGTGGGGGAGACAGAGAGAGTGGATTTTTGGAGCTGACACTGTCAGCTCCCTGCCTTTCAAGTTCTAAGGACTTGAAGATACACAGCACCAACCTTCATTTTAAAAGTTTCGACCCCTTCCCCCACCCCTCGCTCATTCACTAAATGCAAATAGCCTTCAGACCAGATAAGCAGCTGCTCCAAAACAGACTCCCCCTTCCCCACTCCGGGCTGCTTCTCTCCTCAAGCAAACACAAGGGGATCCCCCCCTCCCTGCCTCTGCTCGAGCAAACAGAAGCTGTGTTTGTTTTTTAGATAAGCAGCTCCGGGAGCCCTGAGTTCACAACAAAACAAAGAGGCATCACAACAAAACAAAGAGTGTTATCTTTACTTAAAAAGCATTATGGGAAGGCTCCGGAGGTCAGTTACAGTGTAGTAAGATTTATCACTGTTTATACTGGCACTCCAGCGCTGCAAGAGCAGCGCTGTTCTCTTTATTTCTCTCGTCGAGGTGGAGTACAGCCAGCACTATAGCCAGGGAGATACAGCGCTGTATGTGCCTTGCCAGTGTGGACGGGGAGTAAGTTACAGTGCTGTAAAGCCACCACCAGCGCTGTAACTCTCAAGTGTAGCCAAACCCTCAGTGTAAACTCCTGGTGAAAGGTGGATAATGGCAACACAGGGCCCTAGAAACACAATAATAGAGGGCCCAACCCTTGCATCATGAGCTATGGATATTAACATGCAGCATGAGCCATGGCCCCCAAATTTGTACACAATGAGAGTCTGGAGGGTAGGAGGAGTATGTCATTGTATTAATTAGAAAAACAAAACAAAAAACTCCCACCACAACACACGCACAGGCCAGTATTAGCTGACTCCTTACGTGCCATTGTTAGCAGATGGAGAACATAGCTTAAATTCCACTGTCCAACACATGGAAGCCTCTTTTTTAGAAAAATTTAGGAGAGGAATGCAACAGTGCCTTTTGACATATCCCCAGTGATATTGCCTGCCTCTGAGATTGGGGCAAATGGATTTAGCTAGTCTACAGGCATATGTTGTGCTGGAGAAGATCTTTGACAAAATAATGGCTACTTTGGCAGAGACCAGGAGCTATATAAAACCACTCATGTGGTTAAGGATCTTTAGTACCATGGAGAACTGGATCTTCAACAAAGTAATGGCTACTGAGATGAGGATCCTATTCTCCATTAAACCTTTCAGACAGTTCCATGATTCAGCCATTCCTGAACTGGCTAAACAGCAGAGGAGTTCTTAGGAGACTATACAATGACTATTGACTATCTCTTATCACTGAGACCCAAGCGCTCTTTTATTGTAGGCTACAAGGAACATTTCTTCTTTTCAGATAACTGTTCTTGCTCCTCTTAGCTGTACATAATATATCATTCACTTTGGAATGCAGATTGATGGAGGAAATAATAAATGTATAAATTTGTAGTAATAAAAAGAAAAAAAAATTGTACAATATTTACAAACCAACAGAAGGTGGAGGACTTGAACCACTTCACAATAAAGATAAAGTATTAAACCAAATACTGCATGTTTTTCTTTATTCTTTGCCCATTATAGAATAAGATAGAAATGAGGATTAAAGGTCAGAGAAGATAAAAGTCAAAAGAAAACATATGAAGTGTCTCAGAAACTAGCAAGGTCCCCTTCCTGGTTACCCACTAGGACTGCTGTGAGGGGAATCCAAGTCCATGTGCTCTGGATCCATGGGTTTGGATTAAGCTTCTGGTAGCTGAATGGAGCCTAGCCATTGCCCCAATCTTGGGATCCCTAGGCGCACACTCAGGCTGCAAACCTTTTCTGAGGCACCGCCCCCCTTTTCTGAGTGTGGGAACCTACTGTCCAACCCCCTAGCCCCTCTGGGCTCAGCCTTAACTCCCTCTGGCTCCCCCATATATAAACACATCCCTCACCCAGAACTTCACCCAACAGGTGTGAAGCTTCTGGTTTACAGTGTAACTTGCTCAGGAACATGCAGTATTTGTGAAGCAGTCAACAGACTCATAATTTGTTCAATCTATCAACTTTATACTCTTTATTTTTAATCATGTATTTCACAGGAGAGTACAGATCATACAAAATAATAACTCACCCTAAACATAATATTCCTACTAGTTTACCGCTTCCCCGAGAGATCTGTGTTCCATCGTGCCTCTACAACAGCCTCCATCTAACACTGGTGCAAGATGGCTCTTTCCCCCAGTTCTCTCCTGTGAGTCCCTTTGTACCAGGGGTCTTGCAAAGTTCTTGCATCTGGCCCTTATGGCTGCCAGCGAAGGGGGGGTGGGTGGGGGCGGGAGGGCAGCAGGCAGGAGAGAGTCACATGCCCCTCCCTCCAGTCTTGCTCCATCCTGATGCTGGGATGCTCCCAGGGGTTGCATTCGGCAACATGTCATTCACCTCGGGCAGCTTGGCTCCCTATCCCTGCTGTTGCCAGTGGAGCTGTGGAGGAGAGACCCATGCACATAGGCATCGACTCTGTGGGTGCTCTGGGGCTGGAGCACCCATAGGGAAAAATTACTGGGTGCGCTGCACCCACTGGCAGCCAAGCTCCCCTCACCCCCCGCACACCTTACCTCACCTGCCCCGAGTGCACCGCATCCCCACTCCTCCGCCTACCTCCCAGTGCTTCCCCCTGGCTGTCGCCAAACAGCTGTTTGGTGGCATGCTGGGAGGGAGGAGGAGGAGCGGGAACGTGGCTCGCCCAGCGGAGGAGGTGGGACTGGGGCGGGGATTTGGGGAAGGGGTTGGAATAGGGCAGGGAGGGGCAGAGTTGGGGCAGGGACTTTGGGGAAGGGGTTGGAATGGGGGCAGGGCAGGGGTGGGGTGGGAAGAGGCAGGGCAGGGTTGCATAGAAGGGGTGGAGTGGGGGTGGAGCCAGGGGCAGAGCATGGGTCGAGCACCCAAGGGAAAGCGGGGAAGTCAGCGCCTATGCCCATGCAGCCACGCTCCCGGCTGTCTGCTGCAGGCACCGCTCCCCACAGCTCCCATTGGCTGGGGGAGAGGGACAGAGATACCGTCTCTAGTCTCAGGGCAGAATCAGCCATGGAGGCAGCATCACTAGTCACCGGGCAGAGTCAGCTGGGGTGGCATGAGGCCAAGGGAGTGAGGGAAAAGGGTGGGAAATGGACTGGGAGGTGGCATGAACACCATCTTCAGTGCCATTATTGGCCCACTGGGAGGATTTGAGGACTGGTACTGGCTCTAAGGTAAATTGAGTTTGAGACCCTTGCTTTATACACTCCTGCTGAGGTCACCTGCTTCTTTTGTTCTGTTTCTTGGTAATTTTCCATTACTTCCCAACCCTCACAACCTTCAGACTAAGAGGAGAAAGTGTCCTCTCCCAGGTACAGCAAACATTGTCCCAAGGTGTTTTACTTTGGATAGTGTTGTAGCTGTGTTGGTCCCAGGATATGAGAGAGAAGGTAGGTGGCCTGGCAGAGACATGATAAACCCAGCTAATTCATGGGGGACCAATATACATATAGACTTTCCATGCTCACTGTGCCCCTTAGAAAGTTTTATGAGCCCTTCTCCTTGTTTGACAATCTCTCTGCTAGAACAATACAGAGGAAGATTCTGAAACACATATACCTCCACCCACCTTTTTTTGTGTGGAAAGCTGCACCAAAATGCTAGCGATAATACTTTAGCATAGAGGACTGGATATATGTTTCTTTATGCTTTTAAGAAATTATAGAATCATTCATGTTAGAAATTAGATTAACTCATTCCCCTGAAAATGTAGGATATAATCCCTTGGCACAGGATACATATGAGATTAAACTGAGAATAAACTTGTTTTTAGAAAATTATAATTTGAATGATCTGGTCCTTAGGCTGGAAACTATGATGCATATCAGTATTCTTACTCCCATGAATAGTCCTGCTGAAGTCAGTGGTACTACTCATTTGATTAAATTTAAGCACAAGTGTTACTATTTGTGGCATCTAGTTCACAATTCGAGACCTGCCAAGTCCCACTCTTTTGTGAAGACAAAGACTCTCATCAAGGATGAATTTTAAGGGTATTTCTCATTCTCTCTCCCTGAATTGAAGAATTTTGCTTTGGGTTTTCAAAAAGACACTTCAGAAATCCTTCAAATTGTTTTTAAAATTCCTGTTCACAATGCCCTAGTCTGAGATACCATTCCAGATATATGCTGAGCTCCTCATCTAACAAATAAAGAATTACAGTCCCTGCCCTGGAGAATATAGTCTAGATTAGCAAGCGATCGTCAGAATGTCTGGATTTTCTGGGGAGAGCTGGATTGCACCATAACATTACATTTATTATTTTAACACAATGGTTGAATATTAGTTTGGTTTTAGATTCACAGACAACATGATTTACTAGTTCCCAGCACATGCTGTTCCTATCTTCCCTCTGCACTAACCCAACACCTGCCAACTTTCACTCACATTATCAATAACAATCAGAGATGATTCAAAGTTGAAGCCAGTTATCCTCAGCAGCATGCAGACTTTATTCATTGGGATAAAAGGAATCCCAGATCCAAACCACTTCCAGTTCTGGTTTAGTAAAACCAAACCCTCAAGCTTAATTTGTTCAGCAAATTAAAACCCACCTATTTGCCCAATAATTTCCCAGACAGGAATCCTCACCCCCTCCCAAGCTCCCCCTTCTTCCTCTGTGAAAGGGATTCCTGCACCCCGAGGGGCCCCCTTTTCCCTCTGTGAGGGGGATCCCTGCAACCACGGGCCCCCTTTCTCTCCCTGAGGGGACCCCAAACTCCAAGTGCTCTCTTTTCTCTCCCTGAGAGGACCCCCCCACGCCGCAACTACCCCCTTCTCCTCTCCTCCCTGCCCCCCATACACCCCCCAAGTTTCTTGTCCCCCATCCCCGATGACCCTGCCCCATGCCCCCCCCAAATCTTAGCCCCTCCCCGCCGGGTACTTGGCTACCCCCTAGATCCCTCCCCCCCTCCTCAGGTCCTTGCCCCCCCATATCTCAGCCCCCCCATTTCTCTCCCTGGGGATCCCCCAACTGCGCCCTTCTCCTCTCCCTGTGGGGGATCCCTGCCCCCCAACCACCCCCTCTCCTTTCCCTGTGGGGACCCCCCGCCCCCCGTCTCTCCCTGGGGGGGAATCCCCGCGCCCCGAGCCGCCTCGCAGGGTCCCTCCCCCCGGCCGCGGCTCTTTCCGGTGCCCTCCCCCTGCCCGGACTGCCACATCCTCCGCTGACATCAGCCAGCGCCGCCATATTGGAGGAGAAGCCGCGTCCCGTCCGCCGCCTCCTCGGCTGCTCCTGCCGTAGGGGGAGCCGGCCCCTCCGCCCCCGCGGCCGAGCCCTCCCCCATGCGTCCCCCCGGCCGGCCGCAGCCCCGGCGCGGCTAGCGAGAGCCCGTGTCCCCGGCGCGGCCCCGTCCCGCGCGCTCGGGTTCCCCCCCCCCGCCCGCGCCGCCGGCCGGAGCCATGACTTCCCTGACCCAGCGCAGCTCGGGCCTGGTGCAGCGCCGCACCGAGGCCTCCCGCAGCGCCGCCGCCGACAAGGAGCGGGTGGCCGGGGGCGGCCCGGAGGAGGAGGGCCGCCGGGACGAGCAGGGCGACGACGAGAAGGGCGACTCCAAGGAAACCCGCCTCACCCTGATGGAGGAGGTGCTGCTGCTGGGCCTCAAGGACCGAGAGGTGCGGGGAGGGCAAGGCCCGGGGGGGGCGGCGGGGGTCTGGTGAGGGCGTGGGGCAGGGACATCGGGGAGGCCGAGCCGAGGGGTGGGGCAAGGACCTGAGGGATAGGGGTGCGGGGTGGGGGAGGCTGGGATCTAGGGGGAAGCCAAGGACCCGGCGGGGGGGGCATCGGGGATGGGGGACAAGGACTTTGGGGGGGGGCTGAGATATGGGGTGGGCCAAGGACCTGAGGGGTGGGGGGGGTGGGATCTAGGAGGAAGCCAGGGACCCGGGGGGGACATCAGGGCTGGGGGACAAGGACTTTGGGGGGGGCTGAGATATGGGGTGGGCCCAGGACTTGACGGATGGGTGTGCTGAGGTGGGGGGCCAAGGAACTGACGGGAGGGTGAGATAAGGACCTGTCGGGGGCGGGGAGGGGCTGGCATCTCTGAGGAGGTAAGCACTTGGTGAGGGGGGCTGGGACTTGGGGGAGGAGGAGCTGGTGGGGGGGCACAAGGGACTGGAGGTGGGGTAGGAGCCTGGGAATTGAGGGTGGAGCCCATGGCTTGGCTGGGGGGGGGAGCCCAGGACCTTGTGGGGGAGGGAGGACTGGGATCTGGCACAGTAGCTCAGGGCCTGGTGGTGGTTTTGGTGGTGGTGTTGGGCTGGGGTGCCTTTGGAGGATAGCTTGCAGTGAATTTGAGAGAAGTAATGATTCTGGAGAGGAGGAGGTTTGGGTGCATGTAGTGGCTTTTTAGGCAGGATAGTGACTCTGGGTTTGGGGATAAAGGCAGTGACCTTGAAGGTGAGTGTCAGGAACTCCAGAGACTATTGGGGGTGAAATTGGGGTACCAGGCCAGAGCTGTAATATTTTACCCACTTTTCCACAGTTCATTTGGGGCTTTGGTATATGGGAGACTGGCTCAGTTCCATGTATTTGGTTGTACACAATAATACTGGGCTTTGGGGGTTGCTAAACTAATTGGATTGCCAAATTGGAGGTGCAGATGTCTGTGTGTGTAAAATATTTTGCGTTTAAAAAAAATTATTTGCAATAAGCAGTTCTAGTCTAGTGTATGTCAGTATTTTATTTGTACCTCCTTAAAATGCTGGGAGATAAGTTTGTTTCTGACAAAAATGGGTTTCAGACACTAGAAGTGGGTTAAATCGTGATGGTAAACAATTTCATATTTTTTCTTGAATTTATCATTTGAAATTTATTGTATTTTTAGTTGTCTTTGTGACATGATTATAGAAGGGGCTGGTTCATCTCTACCAACTTCTCTTTTTTTGGGTGAGGGGGAAGAGGGTTTAATAGGGATAAAGAAAACTAATCCTGTAGGAACAATCCAACAGAAAGGGACTGATTAGTTTGGTATGTGTTATATACTAATCTGGTCTTCCATTCAGTTTTGATGTCACCTGTAAACTTAGAGATCTGCTCTGCTTTTCAAGCCAACTAGCAAATGCAGGCAGTGGGAGGAAGAAGGTACCTTCAGATTGTGTGTGCTCATTAGTAAGGTCTGATGTGAGATGGGACTGCTAGCATTCTGTTTTAGATGACTTTTATTGCATGATACCTAAAATTAATTAGCCAACTAATAATGGCTAGGTTGAGAAGCAGCTGGTATAACTGACATTTTTTTTTAAACGTATATTAAAATTGTATACCTTTTATTACATCCCTATTTCAGATCTCTTGTGTGATACTTGTTATCTCAGGCCAGTGGTTCTTAGCCGGGGGTGCATGCACCTCCTGGGGGTGCGAGATGGCCTTTCTGGGGGGGTGAGACATGCCAGATTTTTTTTTTTTAGAAGGTAAATCATCGAAAACACAAATTAAGCGCAGGTACGCAAGTACAACTACTTGTTTCATCAAACCTATGTATTTATTAACATTATACATTTTTAACAATTACTGTAATATACAAACAAAAATATATCTAGGTTTAAAGAACTGACCTACTTCAATGATTTTTAATAAGGGGTGTGGGAATATATTTTGAGAACCAAAGGGGTGCAGGCTGCGTAAAGGTTAAGAACCACTGTTTTAGGCCATGTTCTTGTAATTGGATCTGCTTGGGTGGACCTTTGCATTTGTGTTGAGTCCCAATAATGTCATGAGGCCTCCACACTGACACATGGAAGTAAGGTTAAGCATGTGCTTAAAGTCTTTGCGGGATCAGGGCCTTAGACTGTAAGCTCTTTTTAGGAGAGAGAGAGAGTGTGTGTGTGTATGTATGTATGTATAGCACTTAACACATTCTGGGTGCTTCCAGATTTCAAATTCTTGATATTGGGCCTCAAAATTCTCTTTGTACAAGTTATGTATCAGATTGTTATAGTTGGATGATTTGTTCTGTCTCTTTTTAATAACTGCACATGTCGCAAAAGAATCTAAGGATTCTTTCTGCAGTAAGGAATCTTCTGTAGATTATACTTGTATTTAATGTTTCTCCATTGAGACAGATATTCATGGTACTTTACAGACAAAAGAAATATACATGTCCCAGAGAGCTTATGGTTGAGAGAAAATATAAAGACATGAGGTCATCCACTGGGGTTAGGTAGAGGACATGTGGACAAGGGCTACAGTATTATGCAGTTATTGAGGTTTGTGATAAATGTATCATGGGGTTATATGCTTTGTGTATGTCTGTCCTATCTACTTAGCTCTTTTGTAGAGCTTTGTGTCTTCAACTTAAAATCTGTCAATTTAAAATCACGTATCTTTGAAAATATTTTATCTTCCATTGCTACAAGTAATACTTAACATTAGTAAACAAAAATAGTTTTCTCACTTTTTTCCAACAAGTCTACTTCGTGTATTTGACAGCACTTTATGTATAGTCAGTTTAACTGTTTCTTACTGTATGGTTTGTTTCCCCTGTTGTTTGTGTGGGTCTTTCTCAGAGTTTCTTGGAAAATTTGAGGGAGTGGTGGAAAGAGTCTAGACAGATGTATTAATATTCTATCAATATAATTTAATATAATCTAACATCACCTAAACTGTATACAGAAGGAGCCCTGTTGAAATGGATGCAATTTGTAATTGAAGTGTGTGGTGAGACTTTCCTTTTTAACAACCTTTTTGGAAAAGGTTCAAACAGCAATGTAGCTCTAGGAATTTTATATAACTAAATATGTTCAATGTATTGTAGGTTTTTATGTGGATCAAAAGAGGTACACTATTTTAATTAAAACATAGCAAAACTCGCAGAGTATGCCTGCTGAGCGTAATCACTCTGTACTTGTTTCAGAGTAGCAGCTATGTTAGTCTGTATCTGCAAAAAGAACAGGAGTACTTGTGGCACCTTAGAGACTAACACATTTATTTGAGCGTAAGCTTTCGTGGGCTACAGCCCACTTCTTCGGATGCATAGAATGGAACATATAGTGAGGAGATATATACACAAATACAGAGAGCATGAAAAGTTGGGAGTTGTCTTACCAGCCATTCCCAGTCTGAGCCATTACAAACATCAAATCTATCTCCCCATGTAAGTATTCTCACACTTCTTATCAAACTGTCTGTACTGGGCTATCTTGATTATCACTTCAAAAGTATTTTTTTTTCTCTTACTTAATTGGCCTCTCAGAGTTGGTAAGACAACTCCCACCTTTTCATGCTCTTGTGTGTGTGTGTGTATATATCTCCTCACTATATGTTCCATTCCATGCATCCACGAAAGCTTATGCTCAAATAAATGTTAGTCTCTAAGGTGCCACAAGTACTCCTACTCTGTACTTGTTTCAACAAAGCCTGGGACATCCTTGGTATGGAGAAATTTACTTCTCTCAAAACAAAAAAAGCTTTATCTTACTACTGTATTTGCATTTTCTGTGTGCAGTATACACGTGTTCAGAACACAAAGTCTATTGGCCTTTGATCCTTACCTATGATATTGTTTGTACATTTTGAGTTCATATTATTTTTTCCCGTTGATTATTCCTCTTTATTTTTTTTCCAAAATGCACATAACCGTTTCTGTATTTTAATAGTAAGGTAAAATACAAAAGAAATAATTTAGTGTTTAAAAAAAAAAGTATATATGCACACATACATGTTTCACGTTAAACATTCTGATGCATACTGTATTATAAATAATATAGATACTGAGGACCCTGATGTAAATACATCTTGAGCCTATAGGCAAAATGCTGACTTACAAAGGTTTAAATTTATTAACTTCCTGCGTGCAAGCAATTTTCTATAGAAGTGTAGTCTTTGAGTGACGCACTTAAGTGTGACGTTTTAGGTAAAAATCCAACTATTACACCATGTAACAAATAATTGGAATAGTATACAAAAAGTACTATGGATTTTGGAGAGACAGAGAGACGGGTGATGTGCCTTTTGTATAAAAGACAAAAGAATTGGCAAAACGATGGCCAAAGGAGTTACGTATGTTTATGATCATTTTTGTGTGTTTGTGGGTCTGTAGCATACACAGAATGTTCAGGATCATATTTTTAAATTACTACAGTAATGCTACATTGCTGCTGAGTAGTTTTTCCATTATTGGTACATTTAAGCTTCCAGGAATGGTGTGTGTTCAGTAAACACAATCTCTTTAAAGTGTATATTATGAAACAGTGATTTATCTAAAGATATCTGTAGTTGTTGGGTAGCTTGAACAATCTTGGAGGCTGAAATGTTCTAAAGCTCAATCAGATATTTCAATTAATAGCAGCTTGACATGCTACTGGGACAACGGAGACTAATGTTAACTGGCAGATGTGGTGTCCTTGGGGGAATAGGTAACATATTGGAACACAGTGCATAACTAGGATTCTTCAGGGATCATCACATCTTCAGGAAGTTCTGCAATTCCTCTGGAAACCCTTCAGAAGTTAAGCACTAAAAATGAAGTCCAGTTCATGCAAACCTTTTAAAGCTGTTGACTAAAGGAGAAACATATTCCAGAGTGCTTCAGTTTGATGGTCCATTTTTACTGTTTGTTTTTTGCTTGGTAAGTGCTTAATGAATGATTTGTGTCTAATTTTATAAGTCCAAGGTTTTCTTTGCTGTGATTGAAAGCAGTGATAAATTTTTAATTAACAGCATTATTGTTTTAAAAGTAGCTATGTGTTTGGCATGAATGTACAAACTGATAAACGGCGGTGGACCAAATTAACTGTAACAACCTTAGGAATATTGCACAATTCTTGACAGTCCAATTTCCTACTTATGTCCTATTAATTCTTGTTCTCTGGCTTTTCTTTCAATTTTTGGGCCTAATCTTTAAATACAGGATCTACTGGAATTCACTTAGAGAGTTTTTGGCATTCTAATATGGTACAAACTTCTGTGACACAAGGGTACTTATTTTTTTGAAGTAGGAGGATGACGAATGGCCTATTGTTTTACTGTATTATGTTATAAGATGGTACTTATAAAAGGAACAGTGAAAGAGGGTTACTCTTTGATGGACTTACTGAAGTGCTTAAGGAAGATGGAACAATAAATATTGGGAGGATAGGAAAGTTTTTTTTTTTTTTTTTTTAAAGTGTAATTTAAAAGAGCGGTACAGACTGCTCTTAACAGCCCTTGTTCATCTTTTATACAGTGTCTAGCTCTGGCATCAGTCCCCTTGACAACTACAAGGTTGGGAGTTGGCTGCTTTTTGTAACATCTACTTGTGTTCTTTGAGTCCTCGCTGTAAGAAATGAAAACCTTTTCAATCATAGCAATATATACAGCTGCTCTCAAACTCTTTACAGATGTGCCACAACTAATCTATTTGGAGAAGCATGATGAATCATGAAACAAGCCTCAGTGGGTCTTCTGTTTTATTTCCATAGTGTAGATAATTGCTACACTAAATACAGATCAAATATTTTAACTGATTCTGTGCTAAAATAAAACTCGTATAAATTGTATAGTATGCTCACAACTTGCTATTATCTATTGCAATTTAGACCAATATAATAATTTTGTTGTAGGCTATAACTGTGAACTTTTCTTGGCGCGCGAGCGCACACACACACAGAAGTTTAATCAGGAGTTTGTGTAGCTTGGGCAGCAGTAGATATTTTTAGTTTTCTTGACTCTTTGTGAGCTGGAGACTGGACTGTTAACTTACAGAAGAAAAGTAATGTTACGTCATTTTACCAGGTACTAAAATCTCACAGATCATTACAGATGCTGGCTGGGAAAACTTCTGTAGAGGAGAGCATGCTTTTGAAAACTTCAAAACAGAAAATTGTCCTACAGAAAGTAGAATATAGCTTTTGCATTATATTTTAACTCTTACCCAAATTTTAGCTGTGTAGGGCTTCAGCCTGTAAATGGGTTTCATGGTGCTGACACACACAGACTAGCTGAGATGCATCTGCTCTCTAGTAACTCACCTACGTTGGACAGAGGTCTACAAAGAGAAACTTGATCACAGTCTGGTACTAAAATTCTACATTCATTTTGACTCTTGACAGTTAGTCATTTAACATTGTCTTTTAACTAGGCATTTAATGGCTAACCTCACAAGTCGCCCTTTTTTTTTTTTTTTTCCAATTCCATACAAAAATCGTAACCTTTTTTTAAAGGTAGCACAGTCAAGTATTCGAAAACAAAAACTGGCAGTGCTGCATGTGCACCCTTTATTGTGTACAATATGTACAGGGGTTCTGTTCCTTGAAATTGCAGAAAGCATGATCCTGGATGTAGGTATTTTTCACCCATATTAATAGGCCTAGTCCTTGGGGAAATAAGGTTGAAAAAGTATACCCAATACCTAATTCATTTTTCCTCCTCCTATGCCTCTTATGCATATTGATTAATAAATGCTTTTATTTTATTAATATGTAAAATATCTTGGATAATATCATATCAGTTTTTCCCTACAAACATATGTTCACATAATGTAGCTTCTAGAATCTTTTTCAGTACTTAAAATGAACAATTAACATTATAAAATGAGTATCTGGTAATCTGTTTCTCCCCCAGCCCCCCAGGTGTTAAACATCTGCTGCTTCCATGGGCTTTAGTGGCATTTGTGGGTACTCACCACTTTTGCAAATCAGGCTGGTAGGCTTTTTGCATGATTCTTCTCTCTCTTGGGTATTTCTTTTAATACCTTTGTCATCGGCCATGTACTATACACTTGCTTTTCAACCAATGTCACAACCTCCTTAGATGCAATTCAGGAGCTACAATAGTTAGCTATGTAGACAACTTAGCTGTGAACTGAGGTGATCTTTATATACCAGCCAGTGTTCATGATTCTATGCTGGGGTGAGTAACGATTATTTTACTGTGTATTTTCAACATGAGTTCAGTGGACTCAGTTGTATTCTGTCCCCTCCATATCCCACCATCTTAATTGTGAATATTTCTACTCTTTTTTTTTCAAAGGCATCTGAAGGCAGACTGGATCTCTTTGACTTGGCAGAGTTATGAGGCTGTCCCTTTAAGCCTCTCCCAGATTTCTTTGTCTTCAGAGCAGCACAAACTGTAGGCTACAGACCTCTGGTGACGAAGCTAATTTAATTTTTTAAGGGAACCAGCAAATCTACTCTTCTTGAGCTTTGAGCTCAAGGTTTTACTGAAGCATTTTCCTATCTTTTGTCTTCCACCTGGACCAATGTGGCAAAGAAGGAGAAGACTCAGAAATGGTTGCTCAGCCTGTCACAAAGGATCCGCAGCTGCAAAAGAGTCCAGACTCTGGGGAAGATCTTATCACCTCAGTTCCCAGTTAGTGTGTGCATGGTGACAGCACCAAGATGTCTGAGTGGATTCCAGTAAAGCATTGTCTCTCTGGAGAAACCAGTAACCTATGTTATTCACATGCCTTTCCTTCTCCACCTGTGCGTGTCCCCCCTCCCCCCCCTAACTTGGGGACCCATCCTTCCCCATGGGGAAACCCTGCTTGTAGGGATGTAAAAGGTTAAACAGCCCTTAACTGGTAATCCCCACTGTTGGCGTGCCAGGCTGGCTGGAGCAACCCCACCCCGGCTGTGCTGGGGCAGCGGGTACCCTAGCCCCTGCCACACCGAGCTGGGCCAGCAGGTACTCCAGCTCCTGCCAGGCCACAGGGGACCCCGATTGTGCTGGCCACCCTGGGCCAAGCGGGCTGGAGTGGCCATGCTGGGCGGCGTGACCCCAGCCCCTGCTGCCCCGTGCCACCCCGCTGCCGGAGCGACTTCAGTTAACTGATATAATTTTAACATTTTTAACTGATATTTACATCCCTACATGCTCCTCCTATCCCTGTCTGGTGGCTTCAGACCTGATTCTCAGGCAAATGGATGCTTGAAGGATCCAATTTTGTAGTCCTCAAATGTTCTCGGAGAAATAGAACTAAAACGACACATGCTGTGTGAGTCTTACTCCTTCTCTCCAAAACTCACTAGAGAATTCGGGACTTGAAGAGACGATAACCCTGTGCTTGGTTTTGACTTCGAGGTGAACCTTTACAAGCCAGAAAAAGGTCAAAGAAAAAACTGACTTTTTTGTAATAAGAAACACAAATCAAAGACATTCAAAAGCAAGAAAAGGCCAAACAAATTGTTTTTGTCTAGTTCAACTAGAAGAAGTGGAATTTTCCCAGTGGGATCGGGGAAGATGAGACTCATTTTTACCCCTCCTCACCTCTCGTTAAAGAAGGTGATTGTTACCCTGGGGATCCAGACTGAACAAGTGGGAGCTGACAGAGAGAACCGCCTAAAACTGAATGCTTTCCCCTTAAGTCTGAGTAGTGCATCTTCCTCCATGTAGCATTTGAAGATGTGATGAATTTTGAGGCCGAGGACTCCCACAGATTGTACTTGCTGCCAAAGCACAAGGGTTATGTAAGGTAGCAGCCACTTCCTGAGTCTAAGACAGCCATTCAATTGGTAGGCAAGTTTTTACCTTCAGAACCCATGAATATGAAGATAGCCTATTGGAAGGTGCAGTTACAATGCAGCTTTAAATATCCTTTTATACCAGCAATGCTATCATGGTTCCAGTTTAGCATTCCCTTCTGGTAACTCATCAGATTGTTGTGAGAGCATACAGGTGCTGAATCCCATGTGTTTTAAGCCTCCAGAGTCTGAACAGAGCCTGTCTTGGGGTCTCCTCTGAGTCGCACCCATGTATGCAGTCCGACTGTTAGACCCTAGAATTGGTGTTGACTCCTTAAATTCCCCCTGTAGCCTAAACACGTTCTCTCTCAGAACTCCAGCCATGTGGTGATCTGGTTCCACAGTTTATTTCAAGGGATATGTTGTAGGTGTAAAACATAAAATGCAGAGACACTTTGCACAAGATTCTAAAACCATTGCGCTTAATTGCATGAGAAATACACAGGTCTATACAAAAATAATAAACCTGACATGCGTTTCCCTGCCTCAGTTTCATGACCATTCCTGAGCATTCTTAGGGCTGGGGTCAGGATCCTTTGGGTCTGTTGAGAGTCCTCCACCTGCAATGCATGGCTTGTGTTCTGAAACATGGAGTCTTCTCCATCCAGCTCACCTTTTCTGACGTTGGCCATTTTCTTCCCGCCTCTTGCCCAAAACTTCCCATGTGGTGTTCTCCATCCTCCCCTCTCCAAGTCCTTTTATAACCACTCGGTCCCTCAGTCAGGTTACTGAGGTTACTGGATCAGCGTCATCAGATAATCCTAGACCCTTACCAAGTGACTTTATTGCTAGTCAACCTCTCTCGGAATAAACCAGTTCATTTAGGTGGGAGCCAGCCTATTTTAGGGTGATTCCAGTTCGTTGGGAGAGCAGTTAAGTCAGTGACCTTCTAAGATTAGACCTTTGCCCCCAGTCTTTGGAATTCCAGTTTAATGTGGAGGTAAGATGACTGCAGAGAAGATAAAAAAGCCCAATATCCAAAATGGAGTCTGCATTCTGAAACCAATACAAATTCTGTTTTATGCTGGGGTCTCTTTATATGTAAGTTGTACAAACAGATTCACCAGATTGTCACAAATCCATCATCCTTATTAAGATCTGTCCTGGCTTGGATGGAGAAGAAGGTTGTTTGTTTCCTTAAAAAAGAAAGTAATCACTAGTAGAACTTCTCAGAAGTCTGTTTCCCTTTACTTTTGCACTCTTAATGTTTTTCTTAACGGAAATATTGGCTTGTGACATGTTGGAAATAAATTTCCATTGAATCACAAAGAGAGCTTGTTAGAAGCTGGTGCCTCAGTAATTTGTTGTTTATTGTGACACTGCTTATTGTAAACAATTACTGTTTTAATCCTTCCTTCTTCCAAGAAATGGATTTTTCTGCTGTGAACATCCCACAGTTAAGATACTGGGGTATTTGGGGAGGGGTGGAGAGACGGACAAAAACTTACTCTGACACGCAAATTTCGTTTTTGAGCCATTCATGTCCTGCAATCTGGCCCTGAGGATTATTTCTGAGAAGCTGCAGAATTAAGTTGTTTCTGCAGACCTGTTGCCTTTAATTGAAGGATCTGTTACAAATGAAATTTGTTTAGTTTATAGCACAGCTAAATATTTGCATTAATAAGAAAGTAATACCTTCTAGTAATTGTTCTGGGAAAGATTGGAGGAGGATGTTCCCTTACCCCCTAGTAAGGACAAAAGTTCTCATCTGCCCATCTAGGAAAGAGGGGGAAACATTACGTAAGAAGGTGGGATGTTTTGGGGTAAATTTTTAGGCAAGAAAAGTTTCCTGTAGAAGTTCCTGGTTGAAATTCTTTGGCCTGTGTTGTGCAGAAGGTCTGATAAAATGATCACAGTTGTGTCTTCTGGGCTTAATCTATAAGAATAAATTTCATCTTCTGATATATGCAGCGACCAAAATATTAAGAGGTTATATATGTGAGCTAGGATCATAGAAAAAAATGTATTATTGCTTTATATAAGAAACAATGTGTTGCTATAATTAGATAGTATGAAAAGCATAGGCATATGGAAGAAAGTAGTTTGTTTGTGTGACCCCTCAACTGTAGCATTTCCTGATTTATTTATTTTATTTTATTTATGGATGCATAACCATGCAAACTTAATGTTTTCTTCACATGTATTTTTTTTGGCATGACAGTTACTAGAGTATGTGGGGTAACTAATTCAAGTATTTTTAAATTCCTCAGCCTTATACTTGTCTCAGACTACAGACAAAATAATTTAATCTTAATTTAATTTGCAAACAGATTCTGGACATGGATACGTGCCTCTCCTCACCTAGTTCCCTGTCATGTGGAGTTCTGTTGAGACTCATTTCTCTCACCCGCTGTTTAACATCTATATGAGACTCTGAGATTGTAAAATGCCATGGACTACAGCGACATTTGAATATGGATTTCAGTGACAGTGAATATATATTATTTGTATTGCTGTAGCACCTCGGAGCCCTAGTCATGGGCTAGCCCCACTTTTTGTGCTAACTGCTGTACAAACAGAACAAAAGATGGTCCTCTTCCCCAATTAATTTATAATCTTAATAGAAGATACACAAAACCCCGGAAACAAAATACATGGATAGACAGACTGGGGAGCACAAGGAAGCAGTGAGACAATACTGGACAGCATAGTAAGCAGTGGTCTCAGCACATCAGCAGCCATTGTCAATTTTTTTGTAGGCATTACAGCATAAGAGAATTTTGAGGTGGGTTTTGAAGGTGAATAATGAGGTAGATTTGGAAATCTGTATGAGGAGCTCCTCTCGAGTAAGGGTCAGCATGGGAGAAAACACAAAGGAATAAGTGGGTGATGGAGGCTGACATCATGGGCCAACTAGAGGCGAAAGTTGACATCTTGACAGCAAATGAGAGATGATGGGTAGAGTGGGGATTGCTCATTAAGGTCATTTCTGAACATGAAGACAAGCAGATCATGTTTGATGTGACAAAAAGTGGGCAGCCAGTAGAAGAATCCAAAGAGCCTGTTGCTTTGACCACATCACCTGTCTAAGAAAATGATCTTTGGGAGATCTTTAGGGAGAGGTCTGAGTCAAAATTGAAGCCCAGGTTATAGCCCTGAGTGACAGGCAGCACAGTGATGTTGTCCACTATGATTAAGAAAGGATGTAGCATGAAGGATTTGAGGGGAAGATTAGGAGCTCTGTTTTAGCCATGTTTAGCTTGATTTGATGGCTAGACATCCACAAGATGTCAGAGAGAGGGGCAGAAGGAGGCAGAGAGGTAGATCTGAAAGTCATCATGGAGGGAGGTTACTAGTGGAGTTCCTCATGGATTGGTCTTGGGACCAATCTTATTTAACATTTTTATTAATGACCTTAGCACAAAAAGAGGGAGCGTGCTAATAAAATTTGCTTATAACGCTAAATTGAAAAGTATAGCCAATACGGAGGAAGACTGGAATATCATACAAGAAGATCTGGATGATCTTGAAAACTGGAGTAATAGAAATGGGATGAAATTGAATAGTGCAAGGTCGTACACTTAGGAACTAGTAACAAGAATTTTTGCTATAAGCTGGGAATTTATCAGTTGGAAGAGACAGGAGAAAGACCTGGGTGTATTGGTTGATCACAGCATGATGACTATGAGCTGCCAATGTGATGCAGCCGTGAAAAATGTTAATGCAGTGCTAGGATGTATCAGGCAAGGTATTTCCAGTAGAGAGATGGAAGTGATTGCCTTGTATAATGGTACCTGTGAAACTTCATCTGGAATAGTGTGTACAATTCTGGCCTCCCATGCTTAGGAAAGACGAATTCAAACTGGACCAGGTTCAGGGAAGGGCTACTAGAATGATCAGACTAATGGAAAACCTACCTTATGAGAGGAGGCTCAAAGAGCTTGGCTTGTTTAGCTTAACCAAAAAAAGCTGAGGGGAAATATTATTGCTCTCTATACATACATCAGAGGGATCAATATCAGGGAGAGGAGTTAGTTAAGTTAAGCACCAATGTGGACACAAAAACAAATGGATATAAACTGGCCATCAACAAGTTTAGGCTTGAATTTAGACAGAGGTTTCTAACCATTACAGGAGTAAATTTCTAGAATAGCCTTCCAAGGGGAGCAGTAGAGGCAAAAAACAGAACTGGCTTCAAGACTGAGCTTGATAAGTTTATGAAGAGGATGGTATGAGGAGAGTGCCTACAATGGCAGGTAACTGATCTGTGACTGCTAGCAGCAAATATATCTTTCCCAGGTGTCTGGCTGGTCAGTCCTTGCCCACATGCTCAGGGTCTAACAGATCACCATATTTGGGGTCAGGAAGGAATTCTCCTCTTCCCCCCACCCCCAAAGTTATATTGGCAGAGACCATAGGGGTTTTTGTTTTTGTTTTTGTTTGTTTTTTGGTCTTCCTCTGCTGCCCTGGGGCATGGGTCACTTGTAGGTTTAAACTAGTGTAAATGGTGGATTTTCTGTAACTTCAAGTCTTTAAATCATGATTTGAGGACTTCAGTAACTCAGCCAAAGATTATGGGTCTATTACAGGAGTGGGTGGGTGAGGTTCTGTGGCCTGCAATGTGCAGGAGATCAGACTAGATGATCATGTTGGCCCCTTCTGGCCTTAAAGTGGAAATGGCAGAGGTGCTTAATGACTTCTTTGTGTCGGTTTTCACCAAGAAGGTTGGTGGCAATTGAACATCTAGTGAAAATGAGGTAGGCTCAGAGTCTAAAATAGGGAAAGAACAAGTTAAAAATTACTTAGACAAGTTAGATGTTTTCAAATCACCAGGGCCTGATGAAATGCATCCCAGAATACTTAAGGAGTTGACTGAGCCATTAGCAATTACACCTCTACCCTGATATAACGTTGTCCTTGGGAGCCAAAAAATCTTACAGCGTTATAGGTGAAACCACGTTATATCGAACTTGCTTTGATCTGCCGGAGTGTGCTACCCCATCCCCCCGGAATGCTGCTTTACCGTGTTATATCCAAATTCATGTTGTATCGGGTCGCGTTATATCGGGGTAGAGGTGTATCTTTGAAAAGTCATGGAAGACAGGAGACATTCCAGAAGGCTGGAAAAGGGCAAATATAGTGCCCATCTATAAAAAGAGAAATAAGGACAACCCGAGGAATTACAGCTCAATCAGCTTAACTTCTATATCCGGAAAGATAATGAAGCAAATAACCAATCAATTTGCACACACTTATCACCACATTATCTTCTAGGTAACAGTCAGCATGGATTTGTCAAGAACAAATTGTGTCAAAGCAACCTGATAGCTTTCTTTGATAGAGTAACAAGCCTTGTGGATAGGGGGGAAGTGGTAGCTGTGGTATATCTTCACTTTAGTAAGACTTTTGATACTGTCTTGCATGACCTTCTCATAAAAAAAACTAGGGAAATACAACCTAGATGGAACTATTATAAGGTGCGTGCATAACTGGTTGGAAAATCATTCTCAGAGAGTAGTTATCAGTGGTTCACAGTCATGCTGGAAGGACATAACAAGTGGGGTCCCGCAGGGATCGATTCTGGGTCCTGTTCTGTTCAATATCTTCATCAATGATTTAGATAATGGCATAGAGAGTACATTTATAAAGTTCGCGGATGATACGAAGCTGGTATGGGTTGCAAGTGCTTTGGAGTATAGGATTAAAATTCAAAATGATCTGGACAAACTGGAGAAATGATCTGAAGTAAATAGGATGAAATTCAATAAGGACAAATGCAGAGTACTCCACTTAGGAGGGAACAATCAGTTGCACGCATACAAAATGGGAAATGACTGCTTAGGAAAGAGTACCGTGAAAAGAGATCTGGGGGTCATAGTGGATCACAAGCTAAATATGAGTCAACAGTGTAATGTTGCAAAAAAAAAAAAGCAAACCTAATTCTGGGATGTATTAGCAGGAGTATTGTAAGCAAGACATGAGAAGTAATTTTTCTGCTCTACTCCGCGCTGATTAGGCTTCAACTGGAGTATTGTGTCAGTTCTGGGTGCCACATTTCAGAAAAGATGTGGACAAATGGGAGAAAATCCAGAGAAGAGCAACAAAAATTATTAAAGGTCTAGAAAACATGACCTATGAGGGAAGATCGAAAAAAAAAATGGGTTTGTTTAGTCTGGAGAAGAGAAGAATGAGAGGGGACATAACATTTTTCAAGTACATAAAAGGTTGTTACAAGGATGAGGGAGAAAACTTGTTCTTCTCAACCTCTGAGGATAGGACAAGAAGCAACGGGCTTAAATTGCAGCAAGGGCGGTTTAGGTTGGACATTAGGAAAAACTTCCTAACTGTCAGAGTGGTTAAGCACTGGAATAAATTGCCTAGGGAGGTTCTGGAATCTCCATCATAAGGGATTTTTAAGAGCAGGTTGGACAAACACCTGTCAGAGATGGTATAGACAATACTTAGTCCTGCTTTAAGTACAGGGGACTGGACTAGATGACCTCTTGAGCTCCCTTCCAGTCTTATGATTCTGTGTGTGTAATGGGTGAAAAAAATAAGTGAGGAAAAACCAGAAATGATGGAAGAAATGGGAACACACTTTTAATAAACCTTCATCAATACACTGATAGAATGCAGACTATGAACATCAAAATTGTTTGAAGCCTCAGGGTAAAACTGGACTTCTTTTACTACAGACAGCTGTTTATAGCAAATAATGTATGTTTTCCACCTTTAGCTGACCAGAACATGCTGTTTCATGTTAGATGAGGACGTAACACATTGTAATGCTAGTTTTTGTCACCAGCAGGTTAGACTGTTGAAACTGACTACCTGGGGATGAGCATAACCACAAGATAGAAGCTGCAGCTGATGCAGCTGAGTGGCAAGTCTCCTAAGCAACAAAGGGTGACATGAAGGATTGCACATGCGATCCAAGGATTTCAAGACTCTCCATTAATTTCCAATACAAGTTTGATGTCCTGGTCCCAATCTGCAGGTCTGTTAATGGGTTGGTACTTAATTCCCTCTGAGACAATTTCTGTGACCCACTGAGACAACTGCATTGCACAGTGCCAGTACAGTTTAAGTTACTCAAGACAAGACTCTCGGAGCTGGGGCAGAATAGTCTCTCTAGCACAGTGATTCTCAAACTTTTTTTTTACTAGTGACCTCTTTCACAAAGCAAGCCTCTGAGTGTGACCCCACACCCATCAATTAAAAATGCTTTTTTATATATTTAACACCATTATAAATGCTGGAGGCAAAGCGGGGTTTGGGGTGGAGGCTGACAGCTTGCGACACCCCCCCCCCCCATGTAATAACCTCATGACTCCCTGAAGGGTCCCAACCCCCAATTTAAGAACCCCTGCTCTAGTGAGACCTCAACTATGAAACTTCTTGCCAGAGGACACCCAACTCAGCCCAAGCCTAATTGTGTTTAGTTCAAAATGTATTGCTCATCTTTTCTATAAAGCCTTCTCCCTCACCTCCCTCCCCCTTCCAAAAAAAAAAAAGAAAGAAAGAAAAAAGATAGGCAAAACTTCCCTGAAAAGTTGGGATGAGGAGGGATGGGAACAGCTTTAGGGCTTTTTTCCCCCTCTTACATAATTTTATTGTTTAAACTCAAGGTATACACTTTCACTTTAAGTATCAAATTTTCTGAGATTTGTTTGTTAGGGTGACTTAGAAAAATCAGTATTATAAAAAATGTGAAATGAAAAAGAAATACTATAAAAAGTGGGGTCTTTTTCCCCCTGTGATTTTCTCATAGAAATGCTTTCTGGTTTCCAAGAAGTATCTGTTAGATTCTGCTTTTACTCATCTTCCTAGATGGAGCTATTTCTGAACATGTTGCTAGGAAAAGCTTGATTTTTTTCTTTTGCATCAAACAGCAGTTCAGACAGTCCATTCCAAAACATAGACCTTTTGTGTATTAATTCATTGCACTGCAAATGGAAGGAGAGACCAATTAAATGGATGCACAATACTCTCACCACATAACAGAAAAATAGCACCATCCATGAATATGTTTAGAAAAGCTTCAATGAGAAACCGTTCAAAAACAAGAACTCAAAATTCATTATGTTGCAACCTGCTATGAATAAATACTGTAACCTGAGAAAGCAAGAAGCTATTGTTGTAAAGCTATTTAGCAGAAATGAGAGCCATTTATATGGATGCCTCTGAAGCCAAACTAAATGCTGCAGATTTTAAATTACATGAGTAAAATTATGGGAAAAACCTATATTGTAAATATTATGGCTTTCATTATTTTTGTGACCATTACACTAACTGAGAAAAGCATAATTTTTGAGTGTTATAGTCCCTTTCCACACGCAGTGTAATTTTGAAAGATCAGAAAGCATTCTCATTATCTCGCTTCCCTTCAAAAAATTTTAGAACGTTATTCTTGAATTGTTTTAAAAAGAATTCAAGTAAGCCATTTCCATTAAAAGGATAACTAACAGATCCTCCTTTCTCTAGAAATAAAGATGTATTTTGGCCTGGATAATCAGTTACGTGAAGCACAGTACTGCCCCTAAAATAACTGTTAAAAATGGTATTGTGAAGTGCAATAGTTATCTCTGTGTGACTTCCAGATCAATTTTTTTAAACAAGATATTTTCCCTAAGTTCCA
This sequence comes from Mauremys mutica, assembly GCF_020497125.1. Classification (NCBI taxonomy): domain Eukaryota; kingdom Metazoa; phylum Chordata; order Testudines; family Geoemydidae; genus Mauremys; species Mauremys mutica. The sequence goes on along the minus strand of NC_059077.1, from coordinate 21,862,763 downwards.
ACTCTTGTAAATTCAGCTTGTGATTAGAATTAACCAGGTTGCTCCTGTGATTTCCATATTCTATAGCTACTTTTTAAGAATGGTTAGATATCTTGACAAATACTGCATTGTTGACAGTGGACCTGCCAGCACCAAGGAATTTGGTTAGCCACTAGTGCAGAGGTCCCGAAAGTGTGTGGCCGCCCCTGGCCGTGGGCGCAGCTGCTGGCCCTCACCACATTCCAGATGTGGCTCCATCCCTGCCCCCAGCCTCGACCCCTGGCTGCGGCCCCACTCTCAGCCCCAGCTCCAGCCTTGGCCCCCTCACTTCTGTTCGCATCCTCCTCCCCTGGAGGAAGCGCTCCCTTCCCGGGCGGCGGGGAAAGGGCACAGATAGAAGTGTGTGGGGGGGGGCGCAACCCTCAAAAGTTTGGGGACCATTGCACTAGGGCATCTCAAATAAACATCAAGCAACAGCTCAACTCACTGATAGCATTTTAGCTAAATACTATGGCCAAGATTATTTAAAAACGGGTGCCTAAAATTCTTATTTAGGTGCCTGTAGCTTAGTCTACACTACAGACTTATGTCGATATAACTATGTCACTCAGCTGTGGAAAATCTACACCCCTAAGCAATGCAGTTGTAGCAGCCTAACTCCTGCTTACATACAGGCTTCTCCCGTCAACATAGCTACTGCCTCAAAGGGAGGTGGAGTACCTACACTGGCATAGGTAGTGTCTTCACTAAGCGCTGTAGCAGTGCTGCTGCAGCACTGTGTAGACAAGCCCTGTGTAAGTCACCTAATTTTCAAAACTGCTCAACACCTACAAGCTCCCACTGAAGTCAGGAACCTTTGAACATTCTGTACCTTTAAGAAAGTCCTACCAATTTAGATACCTACCTATGAATTTAATAGCATGATTTAAAAAAAAAACACTGGACTATAGTTAGTTCAAAGGCATGCATGGTTTTTGCAAAATAGTTTCCAGACACCATGTCTCCAGGCCCAACTTTTATATTTTGTGCTCTTCTTAAAACTTGGTGCTCTACTTAAGCTCTAGCCAAGTTGGTCAGTAGCCTGGAAATTAACATCTCGGCACCAACTCTTGTCACTGTGTATAAAACATGAATTACATTTGGAAGTAATGTTTTTTAATTAAAACTGACGTTTCAGTCTCCTGCAGCAGATATTTCACTAGAAAATAAGTTTGTCATGTCAGTATATAAACCTGACACAAGATTGTAAAATCAAAATGCATCCTGCTGAGGTACTGGTTTAATAATCAAAAGTTTACAAGGGGCAACTTGTATGTAACTAATGCCTTGTCTTCAATAGGAGAAATAGGTGTATTTAACACTCCAACCAATACATGGTAACACTGTAGTATAGACAAGGCAGTTGTAGTTTTAACATGTGGTATTTCATTGAGGTAAACCCATCCCCTGCCTAAAGTTTACCTCAATCAACTAACGTGTTAAAACTTGCCTTGTCTACCTGGAATGATAGATAACATGTTGAAAATAAGCCCTTTTTCCAATTGTAGAAATGGACGGCTACATTGTTTTCTGTTTCATGTAAGTTAAATAAGTACAAGGAGAGTTTCTCTTGGTAAAGATTGAATCAAGAATCCAATACCAAAGGTAGATTAGAACACATCATGACTTTAATACAATAATTAGATATGAAAAATGGGCAGCTATAAACCAATATTTATAAATATTGCTATGTCTTTTTAGTATCCTGGCAAATCAGAGAATAGCGGTTTGATTGTACCAGATACAGATAAGTGTTTTTGTTAACTATGGTATTAAAAGGTAGCTTGTTACTCTGTAATGCCTTTAGTTCTGCAGAGCTTCAAGAAATACACTCTTCTGCTAAGCCAGTATTTAGCCCTGTGACTTCCATACCATTTAATTGGTGTTGCACAATATGTGTAAAATTGCCCTCACTGTTAAATTAAAGTAGTACAAGTCATTACAAAACAAAAATGGGCACATATGTTAGTTGTTTTTAATAATAAAAGGTTTACCACTGGAAAGATTGTAAACAAAGCAAGAGCATATTGACTGAGTGCTTATTTTTGTAATGTTTATGTTTCCTTATTCATATGTTGAGAGCTTTTTAAACAGTTACTCTCTGGAAGAATAAAATAAAGTACACTTAAAAACAAATGGAAGGACATGCTTGAAAAGGCTGAAGGATTATCTTGAAACACCAGTTAACAAATTATGTGAATAAATCTTTAGAAAAGAAAAAAGTCTACACAAGTTTTTCATTGCTTTCCATAAAGAGAGAACCTCTTATCAGCATTGAAGGAGGCAGTTATTACATCAAGGCTTTTAATGTAAAAGTTCTCCACTCTAGGATGACATGTATTGTGGTGTTCCTAAGTGGGATACCTGCCAAAGCGTTCCTTATCTCAAAAAACTAGAAAACTTATTTCAGGAAATGTATGGATTTGACTGTAAGTAATTTTGCAGTCAAATCATTCAAAGTGCAGTATCCTAGATAGTGTATTTAAATTTGCAAAAAAGCAAGAAATATGATGTTGTTCTATGCTCTTGTGGCAGTTTGTCTCTTCCCGTCTTTTCTCTGTAATCTTGAGTTTAGTTACAGTTACATGGAAAAATACCTCTACCTAAATTATAGTAATGGTTAAAGTTTGTGTATGCTGTTATCCTGATTTTGCAACTTAAACCCCCTTCTGCTGGCACCGTCCCTTTACAAATATACTTTGGCCTGTAAATAACCCAAACCATTTAATTCACTTCTGTGTTATAGCTGGCAGGAATAGGTCAGATTTAATTTTATAAAATCATAGTGAGCTGTTGGATCAAAGTGAAGTTAGTGGTAAAGAGAACGTTCAGACTAAAAAACATTTACTTTTTTGGGTGAGGAGTCAGGCAGAAACCTCTATGGAAAAAGTCCTATTTATCTAGTTAAATGTTTAATATATCCATCACTGTGGTATTTGAGCACAATTTTATGGAGACGCGAAGTGATGTGTTTTTACTACTACTTTTTTTTTTTGCTTTCAAAAATTCAAATTCCATTATCAAAAGAGGCAGATTATTTAAAGGAAATGCAATTTATTGTTAAAACAATGCTGCCAGGTTCCTGTCATTGGGAGTGGGGAGTTCCTTGTTCCCTAACCTCCTCTGCCCTTTGCAAAAAAACACTAAAACAAAATAACCTCATTACTGTAGAAATAGTGTTTGTCCTCAGCACAATTGATTGTGCAGAAGGGATTTTCTGCTCTGAGAACAAAAGCGGTAACAGGAAATCTATTCTCACAGAAAACACTGGGATTTCCAATTTCTGCTGAAGGGCTTCCTGGAGAGATAATGGACTGTGATCATGCAGCCAGTGCTATAGTGCATAAGGATAGTTAATTGTCACAAACTACAGGAATGTATTTTTATCTGATAGTACATCTACAAGTAAGAAGCTCCTTTAATTAAACTAATCTGACACTTTGTTTCCGTCTCCTGACCAATCATTTTCCCCTTAGCTAAGTGTAAATGAAATTTCTTCAATACCTTTAAAACTATTAATCCTAACGTAAGACCCTTGATGCTAGTTAGTTTTGAAGATTTAAGTCATTATTCTTAGACTAGCTAAAGTGCAGGCACCAGTAGAAGTGAATTTTTCTTCAGCTTTATTTCTACAGATCCAGAAATGCTCGCTTCTTCAAATTTTACATTGCTAAGAAATGTTTTTTTAATATAAAGACCAAAATTGTCCATCTTTGTTGTGAGTTTCTGCGTAACTTTTAGCAAAACTTCAAACAAGAAATCCTCAACTTGAAAAGTTAGAGACTTCTATTCATAATGATGATTAAGTGCATTATGAAATACACCTTGCCCAGAAAGTTGGCTGTCTTGATCTTTTTAAGAATTCACGGTATGTCAGCTGACGAACCTCTGCAGTATGCTTCAAATGGATGACAGATGATGATTTTTTTTATTATTGCGCATAGTGCTTTGATCTGCATAGTAACTCTGCGTATACAGTATATATTTCCAAAAGAATTTTCACTATTGCTTCAAAGGCATCAGCAAGAGATTGCAGTTGCCTTTGTCTTATGGAATTTGAATAGTACAACTTGGAAATTAATTCAGATTTGCTAAGATAGGGATAATCATCCCAAAATAGTAAGCCTGAGGTAGTGGTGTATCTAGTGCACAACACTTGAGGAATATTTTGCCTGAACTTGCCATGCACATCATTTGAACAGCTGATACATATTGATGAACCATCTAAATCAGTGATACTCAGACCTCATTGGTCCAGGAGCCAAATTAGCAATCAACATTATGCAAAAGAGGCATGGTAGTGTGAATTCATCATTTCATTTACTATAGTACTATATATTCATATTTAAACTAGGGTTGCCGATTGCGATTAATCGTGGTTGATTTTTTTTGAGTTAATCGCAGTTTTAATGGCACTGTTAAACAATAGAATGCCAATTGAAATTTATTAAATATTTTGGATGTTTTTCTACATTTTCAAATATATTGATTTCAGTTACAACACAGAATACAAAGTGTACAATGCTCACTTTTTATTATCATTTTTACAGTGCAAATATTCATAATAAAGATAAAAGAAATAGTATTTTTCAATTTACCTCATACATGTGCCGTAGTGCAATCTCTTTATCGTGAAAGCGCAACTTACAAATCTAGATTTTTTTGGGGGGGGTTACAAAACTGCTTTCAAAAATAGAACAATGTAAAACTTTAGAGCCTACAAGTCCACACAGACGTACTTTTTGTGCAGCTAAGAGAAACAAGTTTGTTTACATTTATGGGAGATAATTGGGAGAACAGACATTGGCATGGTACTTTTGTAGTCAGCATTGCAAGGTGCCGTTGTTTGTGCCAGATCTGCTAAGCATTTGGATGTCCCCTCATGCTTTGGCCACCATTCCAGAGGACGTGCTTCCATGCTGATGACACTCATTAAAATGTTAATTAAATTTGTGACTGAACTCACAAATTTGGAAGAGAATTGTATGTCTCTGGTTCTGTATTATACCCACATTCTGCCATATATTTCATGTTATAACAGTCTCAAATGATGACCCAGCACATGTTATTTGTTTTAAGAAAACTTTCACTGCATATTTGACAAAATGCAAAGAAGGTACTAGTGTGAGATTTCTAAAGATAGCTACAGCACTCGACCCAAGCTTCAAGAATCTGAAGTGCCTTCCAAAATCTGGAGGGATGGGGTGTGGAGCATGCTTTCAGAAGTCTTAAAAGATCAGCACTCCGTTGCGGAAACTACAGAACCCAAACCACCAAAAAAGAAAATCAGCCTTCTGCTGGTGACACCTGACTCAGATGATGAAAATGAACATGCGTTGATCTGCACTGCTTTGGATGGTTATCGAGCAGAACCCATCATCAGCATGGATGCATGTCCTCTGGAATGGTTGTTGAGGCATGAAGGGACAAGAATCTTTAGTGCATCTGGTACATAACTATCTTGCAACACCGGCTACAATGGTGCTTTTCGAACGCCTGTTCTCACTTTCAGGTGACATTGTGAACAAGAAGCGGGCAGCATTGTCTCCTTCAAATGTAAACAAACTTGTTTGGCTGAGCAATTGGCTGAGCAAGAAGTAGGACTGAGTGGACTTGTAGGCTCTAAAATTTTATATTTTAATTTTTGAATACAGTTTTTTTGTACATAATTCTACATTCATATAGCCTCTTGACACACTGTTGCCTATTCGATGGTTGTCTAATTTTCCCTAAATGCACATTACAGACATGATTAATCAGTGTAATTGGTAGGTATGCAAAAACTTAATTGACCCCTGGTTGTGTTGTATGGGCACTACTCAACAGTATATTAAAACTGGGTCAGATGAGTGTTACAGAAATGTTGTATTTGTAGATTACATTGTGGTATCCAGCAGAGTGGAAGATGGCATGCATTGCTATCAAATACAGTGGAACCCTATTTATCTGATCTAATTGGGACCGGGGCACCATCAGATAATCAAAAATCTGGATAATCCAGAGAATGGTCAAAGAGCTTCAGCCCCCGGGGCAGCAGGGTTCAGACTGTCAGCCCCGGGGTGGCTAAGACAGAGAGACAGATAATGGAGGCTCAGATAAAAAGGGTCCTATTGTACTTGTTTATTTTGATTTTTTTGAGACATTGGTACTGCCAGCCAAGTTTATGGACTAGCAAGGTATAGGGACAGTTGGAAATCAATCTCTGTAGATAAAAGTACTCGTGCCAATAAACAGCAAGATGGAATTAGAACTAGCTGATCTGATACAGCTACAACAGTTGTGGCTTCCTGCCCACAATGGGGAGAAACCACTGTAGATTGCACTGGTTCAACTGGACCTGAATGAAACACTTTCTCAGGTTTACAACCACTTGGTACAAAGAATGCTTTCAAAATGCCTGTCATAGCTTCTTTGTGTTTGTGTGGTTTGAAGTTGTACAGGGAATACACATTTACAGTGCTTCAAATGGTTGGTTGAAATGCTTTTTGACTAGTGCAGATAAGGACTTCAAAGGCTTGAAAAATTAAAGTTATTTTCCTGCCAACTTTGTCTTCATCTAGCACAATTTTTCTCTCATTTAAGTGAAGCAGAAACCAGCACATTTACTTATCTGTCTATGTGCCGTTGTGGAAGAGAACATAAATCTGCACAATTGAAGAGTAATGTTTTAGTTAACCACTCACTGCAGAACCATAGGAGGAACTCGTATATGTTCTGGTGTCATATTAAAATGTGATGTAAAATAAAATACATTGAGAGAGTGATCTTTCCATAGTTAAGATCACAACCAGATTCCTGTATTAGCCTTATTTTTAGCTTCCTATAACTTTGGCTAGCAAAATTTTGTTTGACATGAAAATTGCCAGGTTCACTTTGAAGTCAAAGCTGAATTTTTCTACGTGATTTGAAGAAATCAGTGTAACAGTTCATTTACAGGTCATTAAAATAATACCTTGATTTGAAATGTTGACTTGCCATATAATATTGAACTCAGAGACATTTGTTCTAATACAGACTTTCAGCAGAGAAAATTAGCCTTTCAATATTTTGCCCATTGAGACAGTTAAAATTTTTTTACCTTCTGCCGAGTAATTTTAAAATAAGGGTTTTAAAACTGGTTAGCAGACTTCTACAAAAAGTCTCAGAAGGTGGTGAAACAAGGCTTCCAAGGTAGGTTGTGGAATCTCCATCAATGGAGGTTTTTAAGAACAGGTTAAGCAAACAACTGTCAGGGATTTTCTAGGTTTACTTGATCCTGCCTCAGCGCAGGGGGATGGGCTTCATGACTTGTCAAGGTTCCTTATAGCCCTACACTTCTATGATTCTATAAGATGAGTAAATCAAGGATAGTTAGCAGTGTTTCTGGTGAGGGTTGTGTGAGTGGCAAGAATAGTACCATGTAATACTGCTCTGAGTTGTTCAATGTGATCTGATTTGAATAAAAGATATTGTTATAATGGTGACAAACACTTCTTCTCTTCCTCTTCTACTATACCAGGAGGTTTGAGTTAACTGCTTCCTGCTAAATCAGCCTTTTATGTGAATGTTTCTATTATCATGTGTGGTCATTGCTGTGAACTCAAATATGATCAGTGCTTCTGTCTGAATGCCATCAAAAGCCCAATTAATATGCCAGGTTTAAAATGTACAGAATGTTTTTTTATTTATTTGTTTTAAATACTCTCCTTGGTGACTGTGTTCATAGCACTGCAATCTGTGCTCCTTGAAACATGGTGCTACTTCACATGTGGGTCAACTACATTCTGTCTGAATCTTTCATCAAGGACTAATTAAAAAAAAAAAGAGAACTTAGGCGGTCTCACCATTTTAATGTCTTCTAACCCTCTAGAGGGAGCATTGTAATCTTAACAAACAATAATTATCTTTTGATCAGTCTTTCAAGATCACTTAGGGTGACCAGATGTCCCGATTTTATAGGGACTGTCCTGATATCTGGGGCTTTTTCTTATATAGGCTCCTATTACCCCGCACCCCCGTCCCGATTTTTCACACTTGCTGTCTGGTCACCCCAAAATCACTTAATTGAAAACTGTTACATGGTTAATTGCTTAACTCCTACGCAGAAGTGTAGTCATGTATGGTTTTGGATTATTGCTGAAGTGGGGAAGTTTATATCTGTAGGGATTACTGTGGTAATAGTGAAACTAACTTCAACTGATCTAAACAATTAATTAAAAAAAAAATCAAGGTTCCTAAATGACAATTCTCTATAAAACACTAGGACTTAAAAGCAAGGAAATAAATAGTTATGAACCTCATGAGTCTTAAACTACCCACATCATAAACACATTTTTATCAAATATAAGGAAAAGCATATTTCATTGTGGCACAACATTAACTCCGGTCAGTGGGTTTTTGTTTCATTTCAATATCTATTTTTTCTTTCAAAGGATGCTGTTCAATGGGAAATACTAGTAGGAAGTGCCAGCAGAGAGCCTGAGACATAAACCCTTGTATCAGAGGCCTGGTATGAAACAGGTCCCGCTCACAGAACAGGGCTTTTGTCTCAGGCTGTCTTCCTACTACAGTGCCATACTGATCAGGCCAGTAATCCATCTAGTCTAGTATCCTGCTTCTGACAGTGTCCAGGACCAGATGTTTCAAAGCCCATAGTGGACAAGTTAAGGCATAACCTATCCATAAAAGCAGCTTCTTTCTAGCTCCCATTAGTTAGTGGTTGGCATATGCTCTTCAGCATAAGGTGGGTGGGGGTTTTTTTTTGGTTTTTTTTTTTTTAAATAATCTATAAAGATGTTTGTTTCATCTACTACAGTGGTGGGCAACCTGAGCCTGCGGGCCACACATGGCCCATCAGGGTAAGCCACTGGTGGGCCACCAGACCGATGGTTTACATTTGCACAGCCGCCTGCAGCTCCCAGCAGCCACAGTTCACCATTCCTGCAGCTCCCATTGGCTGGGAACAGCAAACTGCAGCCACTGGGAGCTGCATGCGGCCATGCAAATGTAAACAAACGGTCTGGCGGCCCGCCAGTGGCTTACCCTGATGGGCTGCAGGTTGCCCACCGCTGATCTAACAGCTGTGGATTTTGTCAATATTTATATAATATAAATATTCCTTTTTGAATCTTATTGAACCTTTGCTGCAATGAGTTCCACAGGTGCTTAATGCTCTGTTTATGTATAAAAACACTTTACTTTGTCATTTTTAATATTTTGATCAGTTGACAGAATTTTTGTTACTGTTCATAATTACTGTGAGAATAACGTATATTTAATTTGATTAAAAACTACATATTCGACATTAATGTATAGCAAAATCATGAATGCACGCATGCACTCATTTTAGCTTGGTATAACTGTACACATTGACATATGATTTGAGAGCGATATAAAATCTCATGCTTCCTGGTTTAATCAAGTCTTTTTTGGGGGTTAGCATGAGACTTTCATGATTATCAGATTATCTCATATCTGCCTACTTGCACCTTCCTTTAAAACATCTGGTGCTTGCCAATGCTGAAGACAGGATGCTGGACCAGATGGACCATGAGTGTGATCCAATATGACTTTTCCTATCTTCCTTTGATTTTGTTTTTCTTCTAAAGGGTTTGGTTTTGTCCTATATTTTAAGTTTACTTATGAAAAATAGTATTATGGCCATGTTGACTGCTCTATAGTTAAAATCGAAGTTGGCTTCCCATCATAAGCTAGAATTTCAACTCCCCTCCCAAACTTTGGAAATGCATTCTTCTTTGCCTTCAAAATAAATACCACTTAAAAAATTAGTTTGGTTTGAAAATGGCCTACATTTGGTATTATCTTGAACTACTGTAAGTCAAAACACTTTAGACGTGGTTTTCAAATTGACACTATTCCTTTAAAGTCATGACAAAAACGTAAGCAATGAGATGCACAGTTAGGAAGATTTTTTGAGTCATCTCTTCCATTTCTCCTATCTGTGCAGGACTTTTTCCTAAGCAGATAGCATAAAGATCACAGAAACCTAAGATAGTACTTTAGACTTGCTTTAGTTCATGAAACATCCTTAAATTGCTATCTTGTGGCATGTATAAATACTATTTTACAATAGGCTTCAAAAATACTTAGCCAGTTGTATTCAAACAGGAAACTAATGACTAGAAAAATAGCTAATTTTGATAGAATTGGTTTGGAAAACAACTTTATTCAATGTACGCAGAATAAAGTGTTGCATATAATTAGGGGTCTACCAGATTGATAGCTATGAAAATTGTGGCATGGACCGTGAAATCTGGTGTTTATATACTTTTTACCAGGGGTGAGCTGGAGCCGGTTTGCACGAACCCGTTGTTAAATTTAGAAGCGGTTTTAGAACCGCTTGTTAACTAGCTTCCCTGCGAGGGAAGCTTTGATGGGCTCTGCCTGGGAAGCCTGTAATTCCTCCTCCCGGCCGCCGGGGGGCGCTGCACTGTGCTGCGAGAGCCATGTGAGCTGCCTCCTGGCCCTGTTGCTGCTCCTGCTCTTTGGACCTCTGGCCCTGGGGCTCCTGCTGCTGCCTGGTGAGTCCCCAGCTGGGTCCTGCTGCTCCCAGCCCCCCCCCCCCCCCGTGTGAGTATCTGCGCCCCTCCCCCGCCTTCCCTGCCCGCAGCCACCCCCAGCCAGCCGCCCCCAGCCAGCCCCAGCCAGCCCAGCCGCCCCCAGCCAGCCCAGCCGCCCCCTGCCCGCAGCCAGCCACCCACAGCCACCCCCCTGCCCCACCCCCTGCCCCCAGCCACCCACAGCCACCCTCTGCCCGCAGCCAGCCCCTGCCCCCAGCCACCCCCTGCCCACAGCCGCCCTCTGCCCCACCCCCTGCCCACAGCCACCCGCAGCCAGCCCTTGCCACAGCCGCCCTCTGCCCACAGCCAGCCCTTGCCACAGCCGCCCTCTGCCCGCAGCCAGCCCTTGCCACAGCCGCCCTCTGCCCGCAGCCAGCCCTTGCCACAGCCGCCCTCTGCCCGCAGCCAGCCCTTGCCACAGCCAGCCTCTGCCCGCAGCCAGCCTCTGCCTGCAGCCCCTGCCACAGCCACCCCCTGCCTGCAGCCAGCCTCTGCCCACAGCCGCCCGCAGCCACCCCCTGCCCACAGCCACCTGCAGCCCGCCCATCTGCATCACCTGCCCACAGCCAGCCCGTGTCACTCCCTGCCTCCAGCTAGCCCTACCCCACGCCCCTATCTGCAGCCAGCCCCACATCCACTGGTGCCCTGCAGTTCCCAGGGCAGTAACCCTGCACACCTTCTTTAATGAGGGGGGGGGGCAGGGAGCAGCTGGGACCCACATATGTGCACACCCTAGAGTGACCAGACAGCAAGTGTGAAAAATCGGGACGGGGGTGAGGGGTAATAGGAGCCTATATAAGAAAAAGACCCAAAAATTGAGACTGTCCCTGATCACCACCCACACATGTGAAACGGAGCTCATTTCTAGTTCAGCCCCATCTTTTTAAAAAAGAACTTTAGGTAGGGTTAAAATACATCTGTATTTTCCTGGACATGTCAGGCTTTTCGGTTCTTAATCACCTCCTGGGAAAATATGGACGTATGGTAACCCTATTGGTACAAAAAATACATGCTGTCGCACATCCCTTAAATCAGAACTTTTTATAGGGAACCCGTTGTTAAGATTTTGGCAGCTCATCACTGCTTTTTACCCTAGGGTAAAAGTATAGAAAAGGTACACAGCGTTTCTCAAACTGGGGGTCCCAACCCAAAAGGGCATCACAAGTCTACTGTGGAGGATGGGGGGTTGCAGTATTGCCCCCTTACTTCTGCGCTGCCTTCAGAGCTGGGCGCTTGGCCAGCAGCTGCCATTCTCTGAGCCGTCCAATGCTGAAGGCAGAGCAGAGAGTGGCAGCTGCTGGCTACGTGCCCAGCTCTGAAGGCAGCGCCATTGCTAGCAGCAGCAGAGAAATAAGGGTGGCAGTATCATACCATGCTACCTTCTGCATTGCTGCTCATGGTGGCACTGCCTACAGAGCTGGGCACCTGACCAGCAGCCGCTACTTTCCAGCTTCCTAGCTCTGAAGGCAGCGCAGAGGTAAGGGTGGCAATGTAGCAATCCCCCTACAATAGGGCTTGCAACCTCCTTTTGGGTCGGGACCCCCAGTTTGAGAAGCACTGCAGAGAAATCACATATTTTTTGCGGGTTGGTCACGGCATAAATAGCAAATTTCGCAGATGTATTACATGGCTATTTATGCTGTGACCAACTTGCAAAAAATGTGATTTTTCTGCGTTTTTAAGTAGATCCCTTCATATGATCTGGGATTGCTTATTGATTATTATGCATAATCATGCTATTTACATTAATAGCAGTCTGAAAGCCAGTATTAAGCATTTCATCAGGGCCTTTCTACTTACGAATGTAAATGTAATGTTAGCATTGCTCAGGAAACACAAATTATACTATTCAACCAGTAGAGTGTCTAAATTAGACTACAACTTAAACTTCGAGGTCTGAAAAAATTAATTACAAAAGTAATTTATATATACTGCTTGTGCATATGTTTAACACAGCACACTAAAGATAACTAAAAAGCATCATTTACTACAATATTTGTGTTAATTTTCTAATGTTTCACCACTTTTCAAAGATAGACTTTGAGAAATCAATTAAATAAATCGGGGGGTAGATTTTCTTCCAGATTTTCTGTATCAAGTGGCGGGTGAAAAGCTAATTTTTCTAGGTTTGCAATAGTAGGGAGACGAAAATTGACCTTTGTCTGAAATTCTAAGATTTGACTAGAGAAGACAGCAAGCCTTTCTGTGTTCACGTCAGATGAAAAACTTTTGTTTAAAGTTGTCTTTCCTTCTGCAGGGTTACACATCTTTTTGGAATGATTGTATCTCCTCTGGGTTGCGTGGCTGCATGTTAATTGAATTGGCATTGAGAGGACGTCTTCAACTGGAGGCATGTGGAATGAGGCGCAAAAGTCTATTAACAAGAAAGGTAAGAGGAAGAGGCAAACAATCTTATTTTTTTCTGTATTGTTCTAAGTAATTGGCTAAGTGTAAATTACAATTTAAATACTGAAAAAAATATCTTTTTCTGTACTGAGAGATGTTACCCAATCATGGTCAGGGCCCAGATGTGCTAAGGGCTGTACAGTATACTGATTATGCTGTGTGTATATGCTTCAGCACCATCACTACTCTGAAGAACTTTTTAAAAGGAGTTAATGAATTGATGTGCATAATTTGAAAAAAATTGAAGCATCTGGGCCCCAATTTTGTAAAATACTTAAGTATGTGCCTAATGTAGCACATGATCAGTCTCACGGAAGCCAATGGGACTACTCAGATACTCTGAGCTGGGCACGTGCTTATGTACCTTATTGAATCAGGGCCCTAATTAAGCTAAAAATCTGAGTCAGTCTTTAATCCATCACTTTTGCACCTGGATTTTGCAGGTTTTAAAGTAACTCTTTGTGGAGACTCCTACAATACTTAGGGATTATTAATCAGAGCGGCGCTAATGGATATTTATAAAATCAAGTTATTGAAAAATGGTTAAATGTTGCCTTTTTACCATAAAATAAATTTACTTTTGTGGGCAGACTGCCCTGTCAGCATTATCTTTTGGTCAACTTTTTTTAAAGCAGAGTTTGAAAACTTTCCAAGCCTCCTCCCAACCTCCTCTACTTCTGAAGAATTGGACCTCTGTTCAGGCAGACAGACCTAACTACTGTTACGTCTAGTCCAGCAGTATTCCGCCTTAATTTGTTTGCACAGAATCTCTCCCCCCCCCCCCACCTCTCAAAGCCTCATAGAGTTTCTTTGGTTTGTCAGACATTCAAGAATGTTTCTTAAAGGCTATATTTATTCTGGATCCTCATACCAATACTGTTTTTCTTCCTAGAATTTTGTTAACTGCTTTTAATGAGAATCTAAAAGATGTATTATGTGAAATGATATGAATATGTGCACATGTGCAATCAGGAATAAAAACCAAATAGCCATTTTGCATTTTATTTTGTTATTGGTGTATTTAAAAAAAAATAAAATAAAAGAACTTGGAGTTAAAAGATGTTTCAGTCTTAGGTGATTTGTTTTTCTGGTGTTCGTTGCCGTTGAAAGAATACTTTTTTAGTCTCTCTATTTCCATTTTTCCATATATGAAAGACTTAACCTAAAATGGATGAAAAGGTTATGCGGAGTTTAAGGAATAGTATAGCTAAAAGCCCTAAATGCTAATATTTAAAATGTTCATTCTTTCACATCTCATACTTACAGGGGCACTTTCAAGGTTCATTTGCTTAGAATTTGACCTACTTTTTGTTTGAAAAGCCATGAATTCTTTATTCCATCAGAGTGGAGTGTGCATGCTTTTTACCAAAACAAATGCTAAAATATCAGCAACCGCATAATAAAAAGCACACGAGAACATCTTGAAGAAAGTAATTTATTTTGAGCTTTAAAGAGAGACTTAAATACTGTGGCAACAATATTTAAATCATGAGGCCTATTGAAATGGAGGGGCTAGTGGATTCAGTTTATCCATCTGATTTTGAAATGTAACAGATTAAAATCTGTGAAGTTTTGAGGATCCCCCAGACCAGTAAGGGATTCTGTCACCGCCTGCCTTGTAATTTTGGGTGCCTTAATGCTGTGCTGCAATGGCTCACTGCTGTGACTCCAGTAGCCAATCCACAAGCCTAAAAATTTCACCCTGGCTTCCACCAACCTAGTGACTCTTTGCAGGGTAACCCCAACAGCGTTCCAGTCCTGAGTCTCTCCAAACACGTCTGCCCACAGTTCTGAACTACCAGTCATTTGGACTTTGCCCCTCTGGTTCATCATTCCCAAAGGTGTGAAAACAGCTCCATGTTAGCACTCCACACAGTTTGCACAAGAGACCTGCTTAGGTTAAAAAATAAACAAAAACGTTTATTTAATAGAAAAATCACAGATTCAAAGATGAAATAGTAAGGGAAAGCAAATGCATATACATTACACAGAATAAACATAAAGATGCAACTTCAGGCTTTATACTTCTATGTTAGATAAATTCACTTTTCTAATACCAGTTATCTATTACCTCTGAACAGTTTCTCAACATGCCCTCGAGTCCTAAAGGAGGATCCATCATTCACAGACAGTGCCCCACCTTCAAGACTGTCTGTGAGTTCTGGATAGCCTTCTCTTCAACCCTTTTTCTTTAAGTGTTTGCAGGTTTTTTTCCTCTCAGACTATGGTGGTTCATGGGGGCGGGGGGGAGGGGGAATTCCCTCTTGACTGTAATGGTCCATCACTTGTCCTTTCCTGGGTTGTACCATGGATCATTATTTGTGTCTGACTTTGGGTAAACATCTGGCTGGGGAGGAGTACCTCCCTTCTTTCAGGTGTATTTGAAATTGTAGTACAGATTATGAGCATAGAATATTATGTATATACATGTATAGATTCACAACCACAGTCTTGCATCCGACGAAGTGGGTATTCACCCATGAAAGCTCATGCTCCAAAACGTCTGTTAGTCTATAAGGTGCCACAGGACTCTTTGCTGCTTTTACAGATCCAGACTAACACGGCTACCCCTCTGATACTAGTCTGTATACGTATCTCATAATGACCATCAAGTTCAGAACATTACAAGCTTTCATAAAAGACATTACTCAACATATTTTTATGTACAATAACATTGTATACAAGCAGTTGATTCAGTTGCTTACTCTTTGGGGTTCAGACCGCCTGTTCTTCCCTGGGGGTGCCTGAACTCTGATTGTCAGCCACACAAGTTAAATATCGGTTGACTTCATTACCCTTCTTCTGAGCAAAAGTAATTTTCTTTATGGACATATTGAGACCCTCTAATATGTTTATAATCTTTTTCATTATAAATGTCAAAGGTCTTATCTTTCCATTCTCCTAACAAAGTTCGCATTCACTCCATGTGATGGGGGTTCAAAATGGTGTTATATTTAGGCAGGTTTTTAAATGTAGGTGGTGCTCTCAGCCCAGGCCACTTCTGTCCAATCAAATCCCCAGATTGTTGTCATTCTGCATCAATGTACTTGTGGTTCTCCTAGAATCAGACAGTTGTGTAAGAATCAGCTTTCATTTAAAAAAAAAAATAGGTTTCTTATCCCAATTGTGGAGAAAAAGTTGAAAATGTGACCCAGCTGCACCCTGAAAGGTCAGAAACCAAAAGGCAAGTAAAAAGAACCCAATATGTTATAATTAAAAAAAAAAAGTTGGGGAGGAGGGGAAGACAACTCCATAATTTTTGAATATTTAGGACTGGCAGCATTGAGTCAGACACCCATAAGCAAGTGGATTACCAGACTGAGAGGTCCATACAGTGAGGAACTTGCTTAAAGAGGAGCAGTTTCATATTTAGTACCACTCAACTCCAAAGCAGCACTGCTGCGTTGTGGAAAATCAGCAGTCGAACTTCAATAAAACAGAAGTATGCATACTCAGCTTCAGGATATGAGATGTAACCAATAGATAGGAACCTAGTCCAAATAATATTGGCTATCAAAATTACAGAAAGACACATTTGGCAAGAAAGTTAGTGGCCATTAGCTTTGAAAATCAGGCCCTTAATCTCTCTCTGCCTTAGTTCACCAGACTAAAATAGATTTCTCCCTTGTGGGCACTTGGTGCTGTGATTGACTTCCTGAGATCATTTCCCCATTTAGCAGTGTGGAAAGTGCAGGGTGGTCCTGACCTCCAGGTTGAAAACCTAAGTCAAATTCAGTCCCTAAAAAGAGACATTTAGAGCAGGCCAGTGATGGTCTGTGAAGTGTGCTGCAAGGGCAGAAACACATTAAGGGGATCTCCAGAAAAGAGAAGAAAGAGAGGGTGATTGGGATTGCCCAGCTGCTTGCCTCCATGTAACAGTGCACTGTGTAATCCAATTAACTTCCCCTTGAGCGGAAAACTGGAGAGTAAGAAACAGTTACAAGCAGGTCCCAGTATAGCAGGGAGACAAAGGAAAATAATGATGGGAAACTTGCTGCTGGTAAATGGTAAATTATGATAAAATACTCCATTTTGAGGCATAATGGAAAAATACCTGATTCCATGGCCACAGAATAACAGAGTCCATGGAGCTTTGATAGAGATGAATGGAGCAATTTACATTTCATAGAGCTGCTAATTCAGGCTGGTGCTGCTGTATCAGGTTGTTATGGAAGAGAGTGAATTGCAACTGGTGGGAGACTACAACGAAACTTTGATGAATAGTTACCTGCTGAAATGTCAATTCTAAAAATTGAAGTGCTGAGGGGTGAAAACATTATCTAAGTTAAGCAATAAAACTTACTTTGGATGGTTCAGTAAATCTGACTAATTAAACTTAATCAGAGATTCTCTTTACATAATTAAGTTTCAAAGTTGGGAACAGTATTTGTAAAGTCTGTCTATAAATGACTATACTTGATAATTACACAGTACTTACTTTTCACAGTTAAATTCTTGGCGGCCTTAATTTTTTGTACAGCAGAAGTACAAACTGGGAGTCACCAGGTATGGTAAAATGAGGTTTTAACTAAAGCTTCCTTGCAGGTTCTTCAGAGAGAGAGAGAAAATTGTTGGTGGTTTATAAATTGGGTTTAAATTGTTTCAAAGAGGATGTTCCTGATCAAGATGTAATGTGCACTGTTGAGAATTGCAGATCAAATGTAATAGTGTTGTGTGGTATTAAGGCGTATGTTCCCAGTTTTTATCCTAGATGTTTAAGGTGTATAAAAGGAGATGAAAATACAGAAGGATGACGTGTAATGCATTCTTTTACTTGCCATCAGGTGATCTGCAAGTCAGATGCTCCCACAGGGGATGTTCTACTTGATGAAGCTCTGAAGCACATTAAGGAAACCCAGCCTCCTGAAACAGTACAAAACTGGATTGAACTGCTTAGTGGTAAGATGTCAACATAGGATTTTTAAATGTTTAAAAAAATAATTCTCGTTAACTGTCATCACTGGATTAGAGGAAATATTGTAAGCTTCTTGGGGAAGTGACTGATCCTTGGTGTGTTGCAGCACTTATCAAAATGAGGCCAGTTGGATAATACAAGTAACTGCTGGTATTGGCTTAACTAGATAGAAGATGTAAAATTTGGGGATACTAATTGCCTGGCACATCAGATTTTGAGGAATATTAAGCCAAAATATTTGGGAATACCACATCTCCTCTGTTGAGAAATAACAGTTGAATCCACAATAACACAAGCCTTCCTCTCCAAGTTATAAGAGCCTTTTCCCTCTTATCTGGAAGCAGGGATCGCTTCAGTTCAAGTTACATCCTTATAGTTTACTGTTCACGTCCTCCAAAGATCTTGCCCACATCCTCCAGTGAAAAAATGGAAGTGAGGAATTGATATTTCAAATTTAAAACAAGGACATAATTAAATTGAAAATTTTATAAATCAAAACAAGCCCACGACTTTCTTTACTTTTTGTTTCAGAATTCACCGTTCAGAGAAACTTTATAAAATATTTTGAAATTTGACTAGAACTGACTACTCTGATTAATCTCTTCAGAATGAAGGATGCAAGATGACGTATTTGGGCACAATTGCTTTGATACAGTTCCACAAACAGGTTTTAAGAGATGGAATGCAAGTTAGATTATACCATTACTGAAGAAAACGTTAATTGCAAGTACACTTAAATCCATGACAGTTGTTCTCCACATAGTGCATCAGCTGCACTGAAATGAAAAGGGAATTCTACCACTGAATGATGATCATCTTGTTTTATGCAGTGCCTTTCCATCTCAGTGTAGCAAGACTCATTACAAAGTTGTCTGTCTGCAGGATGGATGAATTTAAATCAAAATGATTTAAATTTCCAGTTTCAGTCATGATTTAAATCAGCAAGCAGGGAACCTCGATTTTAATCATTTGTTTTTAATCTTGTTTCACTTTTGTATTTTTTAGGAATTTTCCTAAAAAATGGTTCATTCTCATTGGTTGGTATAACCATTGAAATTTGTTGATTTGCAAACATTAAATAGACTTTATTCTAAATGTGGTACTAATTTTTGCTAACCAGGGGATACACTATCAATACTTGTTTATTTAAGCAATGAATGATACATTTCATATTTGCTAGATGATATTTTACTCAGGATTTGTCAAGCTGTATTTGGATGGAAATTAGAATTCAATTAAAAATATGACAGAACAAGGAGTAATGGTCTCAAGTTGCAGAGGGGGAGGTTTAGGTTGGATATTAGGAAAAACTTTTTCACTAGTAGGGTGGTGAAGAACTGGAATGGGTTACCTAGGGAGGTAGTGGAATCTCCTTCCTTAGAGGTTTTTAAGGTCAGGCTTGACAAAGCCCTGGCTGGGATGATTTAGTTGGGTTTGGTCCTGCTTTGAGCAGGGGGTTGGACTAGATGACCTCCTGAGGTCCCTTCCAACCCTGAGATTCTAAGATTCTATGATTCTATGCAAAAACCTGTTTTAAAATTGGCAAAGAGTCTTGTGGCACCTTATAGACTAACAGACGTTTTGGAGCATGAGCTTTCGTGGGTGAATACCCACTTTGTCGGATGCATGTAGTGGAAATTTCCAGGGGCAGGTATATATAAGCAAGCAAGAAGCAGGCTAGACATAACTAGGTTAGTTCAATCACGGAGGATGAGGCCCTCTTCTAGCAGCTGAGGTGTGAAAACCAAGGGAGGAGAAACTGGTTTTGTAGCTGGCACGCCATTCACGGCCATTTATCCTTTTCAGTAGAGACTGTCCAAACTGGACACAAATCAGATATTAGGAACGGCAATATACACAAACCTGTAGGAGAACACTTCAACCTCCCTGGCCACACAATAGCAGATCTTAAAATGGCCATCCTGCAGCAGAAAAACTTCAGAACCAGACTTCAAAGAGAAACTGCTGAGCTTCAGTTCATCTGCAAATTTGACACCATCAGCTCAGGATTAAACAAAGACTGTGAATGGCTTGCCAGCTACAAAACCAGTTTCTCCTCCCTTGGTTTTCACACCTCAGCTGCTAGAAGAGGGCTTCATCCTCCCTGATTGAACTAACCTAGTTATGTCTAGCCTGCTTCTTGCTTGCTTATATATACCTGCCCCTGGAAATTTCCACTACATGCATCCGACAATGTGGGTATTCACCCACGAAAGCTCATGCTCCAAAACGTCTGTTAGTCTATAAGGTGCCACAAGACTCTTAGTCTGGATCTGTAAAAGCAGCAAACACGGCTACCCCTCTGATGTTTTAAAATTGTTTTATATTAGTAAAATAAAACTACTTTGTGTTGTATACACAAGGGAAAAATAAGTTTACAAGAACATGTTTTGCATTTTAAACTAATTTATTAAACAAAGGAAGTATTAACTGTAGTTAGTGAATTGACTGTTTCTGGTCACCATGTGCCAGATTTTCAAAAATATTTGTGCCTAAAAATGCAGATGGATGCCTAATGGGATTTTCAAAAGTAACAAGGTGTCTAACTCACATCAAATGAAGATGAAATCAACATGAAACCTGCGTAGACATTGTTTAAAAGTCCCACTGGCATCTGTTTGCATTATTAGGGGTCTGTCTTTAAAAATCTGGCCCCATAACCTTTAAGTTTTTAGAATTGGTGGATTTCACCTCCCACCTCCTTGATTTTATTCATTGACTAAGAAAGGAACATAACTATAGTGGGTCAGGCCAATGGTCCATCTCGCCCAGTATTCTGTCTTGTGACAGTGGCTGGTGCAAGATGCTTTAGAGAGAATGAACAGAACAGGGCAATTATCAAGTGATCCGATCCATTCCCTGTCATCCAGCCCCAGTTTCTGTTAGTCAGAGTTTTAGGGACACCCAGAGTATGTGGTTGCATCCCTGATTATCTTGGCTAGTAGCCATTGGTGGACTTATCCTCTATGAACTTACCTGATTCTTTTTTGAACCCAGTTATACTTTTGGCCCTCACAGCATCCCCTGGCAATGAATTCTACAGGTTGACTGTGCGTTGTGTGAAGAATTACTTCCTTATGTTTGTTTTAAACCTATTGCCTATCAACTTCATTTGGTAACTCCTCGTTCTCGTGTTATGTGAAGGGGTAAATAACACTTCCCTATTCACTTTCTTTACTCTATTCATGATTTTATAAACCTGTATCAGATTCCCCTCTTAGTGGTCTCTCTTCGAAGCTTGAATGGTCCCAGTGTTTTTAATCTCTCCTCATATGGAAGTTGTTTCATACTTCTAATAATTTTTGTTGCCCTTCTCTGTAATTTTTCCAATTCTAATATATCTTTTTAGAAATGAAGCAACCAGAACTGCACTCAGTATTCAAGGTGTGGGTGTACATTGGATTTATATAGTGCCATTATGATATTTCTTGTTTTATTATCTGTCCCATTCCTAATGGTTTCTAACATTCTGTTCACTTTTTTGACTGCCGTTGCACATTGAGCAGATGTTTTCAGAGAACTATGCACAGTGACTCCAAGATCTGTTACCATTCAGGAAAAAGCTAATTTAGACCCAGCACCATTTTGTATGTATAGTTGGGATTATGTTTTCCAATGTGCGTTACTTTGCACTTACTAACTTTGAATTTAATCTGCTGTTTTGTCACCCAGTTTTGAGAGGTCCCTTTGTAACTCTTCATAGTCAGTTTTGGACTTACCTATCTTGAGTGATTTTATAGCCTCTGCAGACTTCGCCACCTTACTGTTTACCCCATTTTCCAAATCATTTATGAATATGTTGAACAGCACTGGTCCCAGTACAGATCCTCAGGGAATCCCACTGCTTTCCTCTCTCCAATGTGAAAACTGATCATTTATTCCTACCCTTTGTTTCTTGTCTTTTAACCAGTTACTGATCCATGAGTGGAATTTCCCTCTTATCCCATGACTGCTTACTTTGCGTAAGAGCCTTTGGTGAGGGACCTTGTCAAAGACTTTCTGAAAGTCCAGCCAAGTACAGTATATCCAGTGGATCACCCTTGTCCACATGCTTATTGACACCATCAAAGATTTCTGATAGGTTGGTGAGGCATGATTTCCCTTTACAAAAGCCATGTTGAGTCTCCCCAAACATATTGTATTCATCTGTGTCTGATAATTCTGTTCTTTACTATAGTTTCACCCAATTTGCGTTGTACTGAAGTTAGGCTTACTGGCCTGTAATTGCCAGACTTGCCCCTGGAGCCTTTTTAAAAAGTTGGCATTACATTAGCTATCCTCCAGTCATCTGCTACAGAGGGTGATTTAAATGATAGGTTACATACTACAGTTAATTGTTCTGCAATTTCATATCTGAGTTCCTTTGGAACTCAAGTGAATACCATTTGGTTCTGGGTATTTATTACTGTTTAACTTACAGTTTGCTCCAAAATCTCCTCTATTGACACTTCATTCTGGAACAGTTCCTCAGATTTGTTACCTAAAAAGAATGGCTTATGTGTGAAAATCTCCCTCTCATCCTCTGCAGTGAAGACCCATGCAAAGAATTCGTTTAGATTCTCTGCAAGGGCCTTGTCTTCCTTGAGTGCTCCTTTAGCATGTGGATCGTCCAGTGGCCATATTGATTGTTTGGCAGGCTTTCTGCTTCGGGTATATTTACATTTTTTTGATGTTAGGGTTTTTTCCGTCTTTTGCTAGTTGCTTTTCAAATTTGTTTTTGGCCTGCCTAATTATACTTTTACACTTGACTTTCCAGAGTTTATGCTTCTTTCTATTTTCCTCTGTAAGATTTGATTTCCGATTTTTAAAGGATATCTTTTTGCCTCTAACTGCCTCTTTTACTCTGTTCAGTCACAATGGCAGCCTCTATTGTGTTGTTTTAAAATTATTTCCGTGCAGCTTGCAGACATTTTACTCTTGTGACTGTTCCTTTTAATTTCCATTTAACTAGGTTCCTCATATTGTGTAGTTCCCCTTTTTGAGGTTAAATGCTACTGTCGTGGAATTCTTTCCTTTCTCCTCCCCCCAGAAAGATGTTAAATTGAATTACATGGTGGCTGCTTTTACTAAGCAGGTCAGCTCTATTCACCTCTTGAACCAGATCCTGTGTGCCACTTAGGACTAAAAAAGTTTTCTTGCTTTTTCAACTCCAAACTGGTTTCTCAATTTTGAATGAAATAGTCCACATGAAGAAAATAATATTCTCTTTGCACCAGCTGCTAGCAAACTGAAACCAAAAGTAATGAAGGCAAAAGGTTCTCTGCACTGTAGAAACGAAAAGTACTTACATTTGTAAAAATGTAAATGCCAGCATTTGCTCCATTATAAAGACTGAAAATAATATAGATACTTAATGCAGTACGTAACGTTGTGACGTATTTATAAAACTTGAGTTGACCTCAAATATGATGTTCCCCCTGATTCTATATATAAATTAAAAAATCAGCACCCTCCAACTCATTAAAATTTGAGGCGGGTTCATTGATGCAACATATTTTATTTAAATTATTTGACTAGAATATAGTAAAATTATGCCTTAACATAAATTGTCATAATTTCAATTTAATTTTAAACAAGTTTATGTTAAACAAAGAAAAATGTATTTAAATTAAATGTATCTGATTTTTTAAAATCATCTCTTTTTATCCGCCCTGTTTGTCTCTGTTACTTCACCCAGAATGGAAATGAAATGCAGCTACTCCTACATAGATTGTAGCTGTTGTAGAACAATGCAGAGCAACACTATGTAGTTTAGAAAAGAAAGTGAAGAAAACGACTGTGTTCAATGGAAACTACAACATGACTTAAGGACAGGCAGAATGAAGTTAGAGGGCTAAAATCAGTGTTCCCTTTAGATTCCCCCTCCCCCCTTTCTGTATAGCACAAATAACTCGGATCAATATTTAAATTAGAGTGGAGTCTCATTCCCTTCCTTCCTTCCTTCCCTCTTCACTGATTCACCTTTTCTCCCACTTCATTTCATACTTGACATTCATTATCACTATCACTTCTCTCTCCTCTCTTTCACTGTGCATGAATTAATGGGAGACGGAAAGAAAGGAGAAGAGGGGAAAGAACAGTTTTGTGGTTTAGTAGGAATTCTGGTTAACAGCCCTCTAATCTTGCAAATATTTCTAGAGCTTGCTTTTCTTATCATATTAGCACACTGCCCGTTTCCCCATGCTGAGCATACTAGGCCGGTCCTAGGTCATGTAATGTGTCACCAACACTCTAGGTTTTCCTTTAAGGTCTCATCCATATTTTGACCTGGTTTGACCCTTCTGAGCTTTGAGCTCACAGCCTAAGGTGGATATGCGTGAAAGCTAGATCAAGCCTCTTTATTTATACTCTGTTATTTGGTGGCTGGTTTTGAGGTAGGATTTGGGAATCCTTGGTTTAGAGAACTGGTTTTTGAAGAATAATACTTGGATTTTTAAATAGACTTCACAGCAACACACAGTTTTTGTTTTTTAGTATTTTGGCTGAAGACTTTTCCTGGGGAAAAGCCACTCTTATATTATGCTGCACTAATTTAAGATAAATGAGAGAGAAAAGAAGATTCTATTTAAGAGGGTTGCTTATGTGACATCTTCCAGAGCCATCATGGAAGTGCAAATTAGGCCATTTTAAGGCAATGTTTTTCAAGCAGGCGTGGTTCCTAAGGTGATCCCTAGGGAAAGCAGCCTACAGAACAAGCAAACTTCTGTCAGAACATCCACTGTTTCTGAAAATACAACCACGTCTAAATCTCTAGTAGTGCAGTTCCGTGTAGTTGGACACAAGGTGTCACCAAACTACTCATTTTATTAGCACCAACAATCTACATCTGAATAGTACAAACACCTAAAAAAACAAGGAAACAATTAGCTAATATTCCCTACTTACTTTCTCTTACTGTGATCCATTATTTAGACACAGTTTCAGGACCCACCGGAGGAAACCACGTTGAATCAGGCAGGGCTGGTAGAGAGCCCTGTGTCATTCACGAGGCAATAATGTGCATGCTGAAGGAGTCATACGTTCACAGGATCTTTGAGTCGCATATAAAACTTTACAGTCAGTTTTTGATTACATTTGTAACTTACTGTATATACATGTGCAGCACACGCTGTGTTTCCTTGAAATGTTCTGAAGGAATTACACCTACTACAATTTAAACATATTTTTATTGTATATATGCAAAATGGCATTTTCAAAGGCCTGTAACTTGCCAAATCGGAACATTTGTCATAGAAATGTACGAAAGCCCTTATGAAGAAGAGCCACCTCCATGCCAAATTTTTAACTTTCATCTCCTTGCTGGCTTTTCCAAAAGATATGTATTTTTTTATATGAGGGAAACTTGTTTGTTTGTTTGTTTTTTGCGTCTTATCTTTTCTTTCTTTCTTTCTCAAAAAATTCACCTTCAACAGACTAGACATCTAAAATTTCAGCCCACAAGATGAAAGCTTAAGCAGATTACGAGTGACTAAAAACAAGAGCCATTGCTGTAATACTCTGCACTTATTTACATGGTTTTACCCAAAATATTTAAGGTTAAGTTAAAATACTTTTTAAAATTTTGTTCTTCTCCTTTAACAACGTGTTTGGAAATGCCTTTCCTTATTTCATGAAAACATCATAGCTTTCTTCAGGCATTACAAGAAGATGTATAGTAGAGGGTGGATGGTCACCTTTATCTCAGATTTGTCTACAAAAAGGAAATGAGTATAAAACTAACTGGATAAAGCAATTAGAAGGATATCTGGGATAAGAATCAACATTAGCACAACTTTGTGGCAAAAAGAATGGCAATGGCTGAAAATGACAGTTTCCCAGCCTTTTCAAGTGGCAGTGCTGGAAATAGACAACTGGGAAAGATTGGAGAGACATTTTCTTCACTAAGAATTATTTTTATTCATTGTTATCCTCTGTTTCTTCTCCACTTTCCATGGTTTTCTTACATACATAAGTGATGACAAATATATAGTTTTGTTTTAGTTTAGTTTAGTTTTATATATAGATAAAAAAGTCATCACTTAGCTTGCATTTCACCTTCAGCGGAGTGAAAACAAACCAGCTACATGTTTTATGTAAGTTTGAGTGCCCTGTTGTTCAGGGAGGCACTCTTACGTTCCACTTGTCTAAGCCTATATCTGCTGGCCAGAGGTTAGAAGAGAGCTGCCAGTAGTATGGCATCTTTCTGCACTAAGTCGCCATATTAATTGAAGCCTTTATTTCTGCACTACAGAAAAAAAGTAAACACTTATCCTTGTTAATAGTCAAGGTAGGAGCTAAACCTTGATTAACTGATATTTTGTTTCTTTTTTAGGTGAGACATGGAACCCATTAAAATTGCACTACCAGTTACGAAATGTGCGTGAACGATTAGCTAAAAACCTAGTGGAAAAAGGTGTATTGACGACAGAGAAACAGAACTTCCTTCTTTTTGACATGACTACCCACCCTCTCACCAACAACAATATAAAACAGCGCCTCATCAAGAAAGTTCAAGAAGCAGTTCTTGACAAATGGGTGAATGACCCTCACCGCATGGACAAGCGCTTGCTGGCTCTCATTTACTTAGCCCATGCTTCAGATGTCCTTGAGAACGCTTTTGCCCCCCTATTGGATGAGCAGTATGATTTAGCCACAAAGAGAGTGCGGCAGCTCCTGGATTTAGACCCTGAAGTTGAATGTCTGAAGGCCAACACAAATGAGGTCCTCTGGGCTGTTGTAGCTGCCTTCACAAAATAACTGCGATCAGATTGAAGTGTTCTTCTTTCTTCATGTAACGCAGTTGTTTCTCTTCTATTGACTATTCATGTTTTCTGTAATTTGTACCTTCTCACATGATGAATCAGCTCTTGTTTCACAGGAATGATAGGTGGTGTATTCCCTCTCCCTTTGTGTATCTGTATACGGATTCTGCTGGTACAAGAGACTTTCCTGTTTAAAAAACGTTTTGCTGCCATATTGGCATTCCATTCCCTATTAAATTACAGTTACCTGAAATTCTTAGTTTAATCCATTTTTCACTCTTTGGTTGCTGGAATGGTTTAACTTGGAAAGCACCTCAAGGAAGAAATGTGCATGCACTGTTGGATCACCAAGTCTTGGGTTGATGCAGATGTGTACACGCGTCAGTAGCATTCTGCCATGCCGTTCATACAAAAGTCACAAAAAGGCCTTTTAAATCACCAAAGTTAAATATTGAAGTGTCTGTCAGGACATTTTATATATAGACATTGGTTCAAATGTGCTTAACAAAATTATTTTAAAATTAGAATATCCATTAAACATCTCCATAAATAGTTAATGCAAAATTCCCCCTAAGTTTTACCTCTCATGTAAATCTCTTGTGTACTTAACATTTTGTTACATTACAACTCTGAATTACGAGGCTAGTGTAGACAGGTCCAGTTGTTTCACAAAGCAGTTTTGGGATGGGATACATTCCATTATATTCTGTATATAGTTTGAATTGTATATTAACAGCCCCCCATCTTTGTATTTTGCAAGATTTAATTAGTTGTACACCTGTGCCCCTTACTTGCTTTCAGCCATTGCCATTCGACGGAAAGATGGGCCTCTTATAAAGAGCATGTGTGTGAACTCTGTGTGTTCCCAGTGTCTATGGAGTTGTACCATCCGGGTACAACTCAGCCTACGCATCGCCTTTGATAATGTTTGTTGTATGGAAAGGAGACCAGTTGCCATCATTGTTTATATTATTTCTGTATGGAAGAGGCTTGTGACCAGTACAGTTCTCGAGTGCAGTTTTTCAGTTTGTTTGTACACAAGTTAATGTTTGTCTCTTAAATGTCATAATCTACTTACACTTAAAAAAATCAAATGTCAAACTAGGAGGTCTTTGCATGTAAATTGTTAGCAAGTAATGACTACAGTTCAGATGACTAAGATTTCTGTAATGGGAAGCTCTACTATGTTCATTATTTTATGTACAATTATGTTCATTAGCACAATGTAAAAAATACAAACTTTGGCTTTTTAAAGTTTATTACCTCTTTACCACTGCTTGTTATCTGCCACTGGTTTCACAGTGTAAATATTACGCATTGAGCAAATTAAACATTTTTTTTTCTCATAACATGCATACTAATAGTGGGGCTTACAGGTGTTTAGAAACTTTTTGGTTAACATTCAGAGCAAAAATACTAAGTGGTGTATAACTGTAGAGTTGAAGTTTAAGGGATCCCTAATCTGTATACTAGCTTTTTACCTACAGTAAATAAACTATGATCTTGAAAGTGCCTGAAACAGAGCAAGCATGTCATTTGTGTTTTGTGTTAACTAGAAAAATCTTATTTTGAGTTGGAAGTTTTAGTTGATATTCCTTTTATTGGAAGGAGATTGTTTGTTTTCACATTGTGAATGAAATACTGAATTGTTGTTATTGACAGTGTTAGTGTCTCTCGTGTCCTGTAGATTTGGGTGATTGGTATAAGACAATCTAAAGCTGGGTAATAGAATGCAGTCGTATGTGTCACTGGTAGACCTCTCAAAGTGGAAGAGCACTGCTTTTCAGCCTACCCTTAACTGGGCCCCCAGTTTTACACCCGCCGTTTACTTTTGAGCACTGATATTGTAGCTTATTTTCAGATACAATAAGGTAATTAAATCTAAATGACCTCAATTCACTGCATTTATAATTTGTAGGAAACTAATTGAGCCTGGTGTTTCAAAATACAGCCCTAAACGTTTAATAGCACTTGCAGCTCGGAAGTGCTGTTGTTTAGAGAATTCTATAGTATTTAAAGCAGTGGTTCTCAAACTTTTGTACTGGTGACCCCTTTCACAGAGCAAGCCTCTGAGTTTCGACCCCCTCATAAATTAAAAACACTTTTTAATACATTTAACACCATTATAAATGCTGGAGGCAAAGCGGGGTTTGGAGTGGAGGCTGACAGCTTGCGACCCCCATGTAATAACCTCGTGACCCCCTGAGGGGTCCAGACCCCCAGTTTGAGAACTCCTGATTTAAAGCATACTGTAAGATGTTTCAAACTCAAAATGTCTTACACAGGCCTGTAACAAAAACAAAACAGATGGAAATACATTCTTTTAAAGATGCTGTAAGGAGATTTATACACAGTGGGCAAGGTTGGGAGAGAGCATGCATTTAAAAATCACACTTCTGTCAACTTTTAAGAGCACTGTAAGTGAGAAACAAAAGTTACTCTTTCCATTTTTTTGCATTTAATTGACAGCACTATGTCCATACTCAGTTTCACTGTGTTTTGTCCTGTTCGCCCCATGCCCTCCCCCACCCAAAACATTCAGTCAATTTCCTCTGTATTTCTTATAGGAAAAACGTGATTGCAAAACTACAAAAATTGCAGGTGTATTCCGGAACAAGTGTAATGCCTAAAACTATTTTTTAATCAGTTTCCAAAAAATAAGGAAAGTTTCAGGTTGACAATGTCCCTTTAAATATCTTTTCTGGCATCACTTACATCTTCATTCTGTGGCTGTTTTGCTCTCCTGCCCTAATATGGAAGTAAAACCCATTTTTCTCTCATAGAAAGAAGTGTAATGATGCATCCATACACAAGGCAACCGGCAAGGTGGTGATGAAAAATTGGTCAGCTGCATTTTATCTTCGTGTCTCATCCAAATTCTATAGGAATATCTCTGTGATATGTCTGATACAATCAAGTCCCAGGGATTTCCCCAAATCTGGGCTTTAATGAAGATAAGGGGCTGCATTACAGGACAGGCTTTTCAAACATTCTTGCCTTCACCACTGTTTCAGAAAGATTTCTAGTTGAGGAAATTTAAAATACTCACCATGCGAAAAGAGATCATTTAGCTATTCTAGATAGCTTCTTACACTGCTCTCATCTTAAACTAGCAAGAATTGCAGCTCACTTAATGCCAGACTGGAGACCTGTTTTGAAACAGCTCTGGCTGCTGCATGGCCCCAGACTGGCTAGGACTTTGAGGGCTGTAGTATTTCACATCACTAACACTGATAACTTCAGAGATGCTAAATAGCATTGAGTGTTCATTCTCTACAACAAACTTTCTGGTTACGTATGTGAAAAATAAATCTAGGTGATAAATTCAGACCTGATATCTTCTCATCAGCTTTTGAAATTAAAGGTCTTGATGTTGATGGTCATGCACCATGTTTAGAGTTTTTCTTTTTCCCCACATCTATGTATGTAGCTCAAACTATAGAATTCCCCTAATTTGTTAGCAAAGGCAGCATGTCATGTATACTAGACTGGACTGCCTCCAGTGAAGGCAGCACAAATTCAGTCCCCCAAAAGCGAATGGCGGCTGAGTGCTCATGTTTTCACACCTATTTCTGCAAAAAGGGTTTATGACCCAATGTGTTTTCTGTGACCAGGACTGAATTTGGGACTCTAAATAAATACAGCACCCTTTGCCTTTTACAAGCTGGAAACCTTCTTAGTGTGTATTACATGGATTGATTTTTCTACATGAACTTTCAGCAGTTCACTGAATTCCAAGTATTTCTGTTAAGGTGTCCCTGACTACACTGGGCGGGGAACAGGATTTAAAGAGCAATGTTAGAACTCACTTCCAGCTGAATTCCTTTCCAACAGTTTGGCCAGCTAGATCGAATTACAGCTCATGTGTTGTAGCCTAAGTCCCTATCTGAAATGTGCAGACCCAGCGTGGCTCCAAAAAATGAGTCCATCTCTGCTGTATCACTATGGTTCAGTACAGGAGTTTGGTTCATCAGGAAATTGGACACTTTCCAATTGTGTTTGCAATTTGGAAACAAGCAAATTTTCATTCTTTCCCCTAGGCCCATAATGGATGGCTGTGCTGGACAGGAGGGGAAAATCTTTGGATGTAGGGGAAAGGCTACATCAGGACTCCAACCTGCATTGAGGCCTGCATAAGAACCAGAGTAGTCTCTGCCCCTGTGCTTGGGTCCTGACCTGTCCCACTGCCAAGGAATCAGCCAGGCCAAGTACTCTGCTAGATGAGGCTGGAGAGAAGGGAGGCTTTCCCAGCAGAGTCCAGAGCCGAAGAAATATTATTCATCAAAATTACAAAAATAAATTAATAAAATAAAATGCCACCAAGCCAACTTATCAAGCAGTTTGCATTATATTTGTCTGGTTTTTGCCCCTAAGAAAGGGGAGTTGGCAGGAGAGGGGTTAAGGACCGGTTCTTTCCCAGTCTAGTGTTGGTGCTGCTCTACTTCCTCATGAGAAGGTTGGGAGCCAAGAAACATCCCTAACTAGCATCTGCCTGGTGAATTCACCTCTCATCAACCAAGGAGAGGGGGGACTTTGGAGTAGGAGGACTTCCTCGAGCACAGGAATGAATGGAAGGAAAGGGGATATTGAGCATCCCTGCTAACTAATACTTGTGCAAATTTGTTTGCGTCTATGTTCATGCAGGAGGTGACTTATTTAACTGCTTGTAAAAATTTCAATCGTCTAAGAAAATCCCACATGACTTGGGTAATCAAGGGCACTTAAAGTAATGGAGCATATGAATAGTGTGTGGCCTTGATGCATGGGCTGCCATTTGGTCAAATCAAACAGCCATGATATAACTTGCAATAACACTCATGTTTGTGGATCATTTGCAAACATGAAATGGAGCTAAATTCACTTACTGAATGAATTGCTTGCTGCAAGGTTTGCCTGACTTAAACAATTAGCTGTTCCCATCTTCTTTTCTGCAAACTACCCTAGGGTTACTTATGTTTTTCTCTGATCATACCTGTGGCATTCAGTGAAGTAAATCTGGAGTTGCTTCTGTGGTCTCTGCTATGAGAGAGAGAGAGATCACACATTATCTATGGTACTTACATGCATGTGTCTGTAATAGCCTCCTAGCCTCATACATTTTTTTTTTCCTGGAGGAGGAAGGAAAGGCCCCTTCTGATCATATCAATCTGTCAATGTTGGGTTTTTTCCTGCAATGCTCCAACCATTCAGAGCATAGAAGCCTTACTGTTAAGAAGTCGTTTGGCTGGCGGTCAGGAAAATGACAGCATTGCAAGGGAGATCTGTGAACTGTGAACAGCAAAGATGCTTGCAGCACATTTTCATCAACCTTATTTGTCAGTGGAGGAGTGAAGAGAGGGTGAAGGAACCAGGAGAATGATAAGTGGACTCAATGATTTCAGTCATGATTGAAGTGAATAATTGAAGCGAGGGTGGCTCAGATGGAAGCAGAAAAGAAGAGCAGGTTAGTGGCCATTCTACAGTCAGCAGTTCCTTCAGGTGGTGATCATCATCTTCACGGAAGAGAGTTCAGAAATGTGCTGAACATTTGCCCTTTGGATTTATGCTAATAAATGGAGTCTGAGCCTTTCCTGTGCAGCATTCTTTGTTGTACTGTCAAATGACTGCATGCACTCAGCCATGCTCTGCACACACCTCTTGCTCTCTCAGAACCACTCCGAACTTGCAAATAGGCCACTTAAAGTTTTCAAGAGACTGTACCGAGCCATTACAGCGGGGAAAGTTGTGATGACTGACAGGACTGAGCCTCGTCAAGGCTGCCCTTGAATCCTCTCTCATTGTAGCCTTACAAAATGCCAGATGTCAAAAGCCCTGCACTATCTTGTCTGCAAGAATAAGCCCTCTACCCCACCATGCTCCATTGGTGCCCCCACAAGACAGGCTCCCCTGTTTTAGGTGGACCCTTCTTTACAATACAAGCATCACATTTCCTACAGTTTTGTACATCCTGCCTGCAGAAATAGAAATTCTCTCTCAGCTTTGCTAAGGTTTTTGTAATCCCCAAATGTCCAGCAGTTTTAAAATAATGATGTAAGCTCAGAGCTTCCTTTTTCAAGGAATCTGGTACAATCAGCTGATACCTCTAGACATCACCTGCTGGTGTTCCCTATCTTCTGTTCCATGTTTCATCTTTAAATGGGAAGCTTTCCCAAGATGACCAGAAGGAATACCTCTGTAAAAGCTATGGGGCCACTACAGTCCAGGATGGCTGCAATTGCCAATTGATTTTCCAATCACACATTATTTGGATATTGGAATCCTGTCTCTGGCTCTGCAGTCCATTTGTGCAATGCCACCATATCTACTGTCCCAATGGATGAACAAGGAACATTTGCACTTCTGCAAATTATGGGACAAGAGCAGATAGCTGTCTCTTCCTGAGCACACTCATTCCCTTACACAACTGATTTCTTGCTCTCCTGCTTAGGACAGTGTTTGCAATTAATCTCCCAACAAGGCTGTCTGAATAGTGCATCAGCATTCCCGTACTTGTTCCCAGAACTGTGTGTGACTGTGAAATAATAGCACTGCAGTTTCTCCAAGCACCTGGCATGCTGTTCCTCAGGATTCCTGAATAGAAAAAGCCATCGCAAGGATAGCATGGTCTGTCCTGATTACAAACTTCTCCCCTACAGCTACTTATGAAAAGTTTCTATAGATTTAACCACTGCCAGGAGTTCATTTTGGGAGGTGCAATAATTTCTCTGGAGAACTTAGACTTTTGCTATAATAATCTTCCTCCTTCTCAAGTCCTTTTTATTCTGGTTTCAATAGTTACTCCAAATGTCAGCATAAGCATCTCTGTCCTATATGAAAGGGGTTTTGAAACATGGGTAGGCTTCAAAAATCAAGACAATTCTCTTTAAAAAAAAAAAAATCTCATGAGTTTGGGGCTAATCTCTTGACTCATGAGTTTTTAACTTTTGGAGTTGGGAGGTCTTCTATTTAATAGGTTCACTTGTTCTTTCTTCTTGCCACAGACCACAAAATTCTCAGCTCAAAGCTTTTAACTTCCCTTCTGTGGATCCACACTATAGGCCATACACACAGGAGAAAATTATTAGCAGTAATTCCTTTAAATTACTATAATAAAGCTGTCATCAAGGGGTTAACAGGGTTAGTCAGAGTCTTATGGGTTGCAGCCATGTTCCATCACGGCCTTACTTCTTAACATAAGAACATAAGAATGGCCTTACTGGGTCAGACCAAAGGTCCATCTAGCCCAGTATCCTGTCTTCCGACAGGGGCCAATGCCAGATGCCCCAAAGGGAGTGAATCTAACAGGTAATGATCAAGTGATCTCTCTCCTGCCATCCATCTCCACCATCTGACAAACAGAGGCTAGGGACACTATTCCTTACCCATCCTGGCTAACAGCCATTAATGGACTTAACCTCTATGAATTTATCTAGTTCTCTTTTAAACTCTATTATTTGCAACCGCCTCAGGCAAGGAGTTCCACAGGTTGACTGTGCGCTGTGTGAAGAAGTTCCTTTTATTCGTTTTAAACCTGCTGCCCATTAATTTCATTTGATGGCCCCTAGTTCTTATGTTATGGGAACAAGTAAATAACTTCTCCTTATTCACTTTCTCCACACCACTCATGATTTTATATACCGCTATCATATCCGCCCTTAGTCTCCTCTTTTCCAATCTGAAAAGTTCTAGCCTCTTTAATCTCTTCTCATATGGGACCTGTTCCAACCCCCCTAATCATTTTAGTTGCCCTTCTCTGAACCTTTTGTAATGCCAGTATATCTTTTTTGAGATGAGGAGACCACATCTGTACACAGTATTCAAGATGTGGGCGTACCATGGATTTATATAAGGGCAATAAGATATTCTCCATCTTATTCGCTATCCCTTTTTAAATTATTCCTAACATCCTGTTTAGTTAGTGGGTGTTTCCCCCTGACTGTTGTGTTGCAGTTAAATGAAGTAGCAAATTCCTAGGCGTAGACGTATTTTTGTTGCACTGAGTACAAAAATTACTACAAGCTGGGGGGAGGAGGGTGTAAACCAGCACTAGTTGGCCCCTCTTCAAAAAGGACCTGCTCAGCTGCAAAGGTGGTGAAGTGTCCCTGCCCCAGTATTTCTGTCCCCCACTTATTTCTCCTCTCCCGTCTCCATTATCTCATGTTGGCAGCTTAAGAGTGGCAGAGGAGAGACAGTCTCCTTGCCCTCAGTGTTACACTGGCTCCTGGTGTAAAGGAGGAGTCAATGCAAGGGAAACTGTGCTCAGTTTCTGTTGGGTGCACAGCAGGGATGTTAGTCGGAGTTGAAATTGGCCACTGGCATTTTCAGATTTTCAAAACTGTAAGCTAAGCAATTCAGGCCCCATGCAGCCATTGTCCCCAGTTGCACCAAAGTTTGAAGCAGTCGCTTTAAATTGTCTTAGACATGTCTTCAATCACATTTATATTTGATAGTTATTTTTAATTTAAAATAAAAGCTGTATGTTAGTTGACAGGGTTTTTTTTTAATTAGTTACACAGTAAAAGAATCCTTTAAATGAAGATGTGAATGTTCCCCAGTGCCTATCTTAGACTATAAGTAGGTCAGAAGATGCTGAAGTGGTAAGTGAAGTAATACCCAAGCAAATCAAAAGCGACAACCGCTAACCCATATGTTAAAAATTTTCCTTTGTTCCTTACTCTGACATTTCAGCCATAAAAAATTCAAGTGAGGCACTTAGCAGGGGAACTGGCTGTAGAGAATGGCTACTTACTTCAGTGCAAAATTATTACACTGACATTAACAGATATGTCACCTCATCATGGTGCACCAGGGACACAGAATTCAGGTAATGGGAATTAAGAGTAATGGGAATTATGAGGATAAATGTCTGTGAGAAGGCAGCCTCTAGCTTTTGCTCTTCTAGGAGAAAATCTTGCCAAACGTATCTAAAACCCAACCTTGCTTTTAAGAGAGAATAGATGCAAAGTAAAACAAAAACCTGCACAACAGCCAGCTGACATTGCTGAAACATGGCATCTGTGCTGACTACAATAGAGTTAGGGAGGCATCTGTTAATTAGATGGGACTTGTAATCTAAACAGGTCATGAACATATGTATTTACAAAGTACTTATTTTTGCTCCTAATCACTTATGGCATTGCACTGAAATAGTACTGTCTTGCCTACTATCACTACATGAGTGTATGGGCTAGTGACTATGAACACAACCACTTCCATTACTGAATGGAAGGGCGTTTTCTTGAAAAAAACTGGTCCACCAAGAGGGAGGCTACTGCAGCTAATGAAAGGGCTCCTTTAGCTCAAGTGGTAGGATCATGGACTCCTTGGTGCAGAAGATCTCAAGTTCCATAGCTGCTTATGCCTGTGAAGTGGGCAAAGAGAATAAATAACCACATGTGTGAATTATATGTGCAGCCACATATAATTGTCACCTAATCACTAGATTTGAACTCCTGTATATTATAGATGCTGGAGGAGCATTGTGTTGTTGTAGCCATGGTGGGCCCAGGATATAAGAGATACAAGGTGAGTGAGGTGGTATCTTTTATTGGACCAATTTCTTTTGGTGAAAAAGGCAAGCTTCTGAGCTACACAGAGCTTTTGAGGAATATGTAAAACTAGTCAATAGCAGACATTCCTTTGGTCCTTGCTATTAGCATTCGGGGGTGTAGCGGGGTGGACACCCGCTCCTGCCTGGGAGGGCTGGAAAGCAGCCCTGGAGTGGGCTGATTGGGGAAGCAGATGCAGCTGGGCCACGCCCCAATCAGGCCACAGCTGGCCTGTATAAAAAGGCTGGGAGCTGGGAGCCCAAACAGTCTCCCTCTACCTGTACAGGGAGAAGGGCCTGGCTGCAGGGAGCTGGAGACAGGGTACCTGAGTGAAGCAGAGCTGGGGAAAGTCAGAGGAGCTGGGGCACGCCAGCCTGGAAAGCCCCAGGCTGCGGCCTAGCATAAGGCCAACAGGTACTGGGGGTTGCAGAGGGCAGCCCAGGGGTAGGCAAAGGCAGCAGGTCCAAACCCAACCTTGCCAGTGATGAGTAGGCTGATACTGCAGTCTGCCCCAGGGCGTGGGGAGCTAGACGATGACTGGCAGTAGCCTTATACTGAGTCGAGGTGGGGATAGTGGGTGGAGGATTCCCGGGGAGGGGACACCCTGAGAGAAAGGGGTTATGGCCAGGGGGCAGCACCCCAGCTAACAGGGCACTGGAGTCCAGAGAGGGACACAGGGGGCCAAGCAGTAGTGGATCACCAGCCTGCAGAGGGTGCTCTGGGCTGGAAATCTTGCTAATTCCCTGAAAGACCAGCAGGAGGCGCCGCAGGGGTGAGTCTGTACCCTTACAGGGCAGTAGTGCACTCACTAGGCAATGATAAGCTCTGAAATGTTGCCGTGTTAGTTTTATCATTTTAATTAAAAAGAACAGCATGCTTTTATGTTACCCAGGGATTCCTTATTCACACAAACACGGCAGAGTTTGGCACAGGCTTAGGACCGCGATTAGATTTTAATATTTTGTTTTGCCACTGACTTCCTCTAGGACTTTGGGGAACTAACTTGATTTTTCTCTTGATCTTAGGTGTGTAGGTGCTACTGTAATACAAATAAATATTAATTCTTAGCTTGTTCATAACATCTATTGACTGTTTCATGGATGGTAGCCAGGGAGTGAATTATTAAACACCAACATTTAAAGCACCATAAAATTGGTAGACAGGTTATATTAATATCACAGGAATGTATAATTGCTTGTATTTGCCTAAGAGTTGTGTGTACTATCCTGGTAGCATGCGGGATGAGGGTAATTGTCTTATATTTTTCCACTTCCGTTATATGGATGTTTTCCCACTAATATTTTTCAAGCCTCAAATCAAATATGCTGTGATGCAACATACAACTGCCTCTGAGCAAATACGGTGCCCCAAACTCAAACCAACACAGTCTAGTGTTTGCCCCTGTAACTGATGGTATGAATGGTTAAAGCAGGGGTCGGCAACCTTTCAGAAGTGCTGTGCTGAGACTTCATTTACTCACTCTAATTTAAGGTTTTGCATGCCAGTAATACATTGTAATGTTTTTAGAAGGTCTCTTTCTAGAAGTCTATAATATATAAGTAAACTATTGTTGTATGTAAAGTAAATAAGGTTTTTAAAATGTTTAAGAAGCTTCATTTAAAATTAAATTAAAATGCAGAGCCCCCAGACCAGTGGCCAGGACCCAGGCAGTGAGAGTGCCACTGAAAATCAGCTTGCATGCCTCCTTCGGCACGCGTGCCATAGGTTGCCTACCCCTGGGTTAAAGCATAGGCCAGCTAAAGAGGAAATTGCTTCTCACTGTCAGAAGTTCTGTGTGAATAGCTTGAAATTGGAAAGAATTCCTTGGTAACAACAGAGGGTTTTTTCCTTTGATAGTCATAACTTGTTAGCTATGTTTCTAGAAGAACCTTGAGACTTTTGTAATAAAACTCTGTGTCATTGGTCTTCCGAAAAATAAATTATGAATTAAAATACAAAATGACCTTAACTACTAAGGATATGACGTTGAAGATGTTGGGGTTCAACTCCCTGGAATACTGCTCAGCTCTTTTTGTATTTGCTGACAAAAGCACTAAATATTTCTTCACTGTATATAAACATATGTCTGAAATCCTTCAATAGCACATTTTTTCAGCTGAAAATCTAGTTTAGAAAAAGAAAAACAACAAACAAATCAACCCACAGTTGACGTTGAAGTAATCTCCGAGTTCTAGACAACAGCATATCTAGCAGTGTATCTGCGATATTTATAGAGTATCCTTCTCTGCCAAGTAACGTAATCTACCAAATCTGTGGAAGTTTTTTTGGCTGAACTCAGATAGATAGAACCAGTGATGTTTGCTTCTCCAAACCAAAGACATTATACCTATCTCATTACTCATCTCATGGAAGAAACATGTTTAATTTTTGGAACAAAAATGTTATCTGTAGGCAGCAGCTGGCTAGGGCTAGAATGGGCTCACCCCCTCCCTCAAATCTCTCTCTGCCTAGTCCTTTTCTTACCTGCTCTGCTGCAACATACATGCCCAGCTCATCACGGTAAGCCTCATGTCTGGCAGTGCACGGGCCACGAAGGGGGAATGGGGCATTATGGGAGCAGGGCCCTACCTGCATGCTGGAATCCTGGTAGGTAGAGCTAGAGTCCTTGGTCCCAGCAGGGCATGCTGGCTCCTGAGCGGTGCTTTCCGCGAAAGTGGCAGTTTGGAAAGTGGCAGTTCTGGGAGACTCTGCCAGATGGAGAGGCTCAGGCACCACGTCTGGAAGAGATCATGAGGAAGAGGAGCTATGGTGTCCAGGCGGCCCCAGCAGCTGAGTGGGAGAGACCTGTCCAAGCGGAGATCCTGGGGATTCCCGAGGAAATGGGACTGGTGCAGAGCAGAGTCATAGAACCATAGAAGTGTAGGGTTGGAAGAGACCTCAGGAGGTCATCTAGTCCAACCCCCTGCTCAAAGCAGGACCAACCCCAACTAAATCATCCCAGCCAGGGCTTTGTCAAGACAGGCCTTAAAAACCTCTAAGGATGGAGATTCCACCACCTCCCTAGGTAACCCATTCCAGTGCTTCACCACCCTCATAGTGAAATAGTTTTTCCTAATATCCAACCTAGACCTCCCCCACTGCAACTTGAGACCATTGCTCCTCCTTGTTCTGTCATTTGCCACCACTGCGAACAGCCAAGGTCCATTCTCTTTGGAACCCTCCTTCAGGTAGTTGAAGGCTGCTATCAAATCCGCCTTCACTCTTTTCTTCTCCAGACTAAATAAGCCCAGTTCTCTCAGCCTCTCCTCATAAGTCATGTGCCCCAGTACTGTAATCATTTTCATTGCCCTCCTCTGGACTCTCTCAATTTTTCCACATCCTTTCTTTAGCTGGTGGGGGGCCCAAAATTGGACACAACACTCCAGATGTGGCCTCACCAGTGCTGAATAGAGGGGAATACTCTCTTCCCTCGATCTGCTGGCAGTGCTCCTACTAATGCAGCACAATATGCCCTTAGCCTTCTTGTTGCCAGCTCCTTGTCCACTGTAATCCCTGGGTCCTTTTCCACAGAACTGCCGCTTAGCCAGTCGATCCCCAGCCTGTAGCAGTGCATGGGATTCTTCCATCCTAAGTGCAGGACTCTGCACTTGTTCTTGTTGAACCCCATCAAACTTCTTTTGACCCAATCCTCCAATTTGTCTAGGTCATTCTGGACCCTATCCCTACCCTCTAGCATATCTACCTCTCCCCCCAGCTTAGTGTCATCCATGAACTTACTAAAGGTGCAATCCTTCCCATCATCCAGATCATTAATGAAGATGTTGAACAAAACCAGCCCCAGGACTGACCCTTGGGGCACTCCGCTTGATACCAGCTGCCAACTAGACACAGAGCCATTGCTCACTACCTGTTGATCCCAATGATCTAGCCAGCTTTCTATCCACCTTATAGTCCATTCCTCCAGTCCATACTTCTTTAACTTGCTGGCAAGAATACTGTGGGAGACTGTATCAAAAGCTTTGCTAAAGTCAAGGTATATCACGTCCACCACTTTCCCCATATCCACAGAGCCAGTTGTCTCATCATAGAAGGCAATCAGTTTGGTCAGGCATGACTTGCCCTTGGTGAATCCATGCTGACTGTTCCTGATCACTTTCCTCTCCTCCACGTGCTTCAGAATGGATTCCTTGAGGACCTGCTCCATGATTTTTTCAGGGACTGTGGTGAGGCTGACCAGTCTGTAGTTCCTCGGATTCTCCTTTTTCTCTTTTTTAAAGATAGGCACTATATTTGCCTTTCTCCAGTCATCTGGGGCCTCCCCCGATCACCATGAGTTTTCAAAGATAATGGCCCATGGCTCTGCAATCACATCAGCCAACTCCCTCAGCACCCTCGCATGCGTTGCATCCGGCCCCATGGACTTGTGCATGTCCAGCTTTTCTAAATACTCCTTAACCTGTTCTTTCACCACTGAGGGCTGCTCACCTCCTCCTCTTACTGTGCTGCCCAGTGCAGCAGTCTGGGAGCTGACCTTTTCTGTGAAAACTGAGATTAAAAAAAGCAGTCAAGTCTCAATGTTGGGGATTGGGATGAGGTATGCTGGGACAGGAGAGTGTCCTGGGGAAAAGGGATCCTGAGGGAGAAGAAAAGTCCCAGAGGAATGGGGGTCGGTGAGAAGGAGGATCCTGTGAGGAGTCTGAGGGGATTGGTGGGAATGAGAGTTCAAGTGAAAGTGGGGAGATCCTGAGGTGATGAGGCAGGGAAGAACCTGAAGCAATGGGAGGGAATAAGAGTCCCAGCTGAAGTGTGGAGATCCTGAGGCCCCGGCATCCAATGGCACCAGGAAAGAGGAAGTCCTGTCCCCAAGTGCGTGCAGATGTGCATGTCAAGTGATGCTGTGGTGGGCTCCTCCAACGCTGTAAGCTGCACGAGCCAATGGGCCAGAGCAGAGAGCATGGAGCCGGGCCCGGCTTTGTGGGGTGCGCGCAGGGCAGGCTCAGTCCCCACAAAGAAATATTTTCACCAGCCACTTAGAATGTTATCCCTGATATGCACTATGTGTATTTGGATGGTTGAAAGCTGATTAATATGACTGCTGACCCTGAAGAAAGAAATTTAAACTTTGAGTTTCTTTTCTGTACTCAGTGGCCTGTAAGGAACAAGCATACCAAATTTCACAATTGGAACTCACGAGCACATGGAAATTATTAATCAATCATTAATTGATGTGTACATTAGTTATCAACTAGAATATGGACCACTGCCCCCCATGGGTGGAATGTCAGCCCAGTTCAGGAATGGGTGATCCGCCAGTCATGCTGCCCACTGGTGTCCTGACCTACAGATGACAGAACTGCTCCTTCAGTGTTACTGCAGCTAACAGAGACTCTTCTTTAATTCAGATGATGTGGGCCTGACTGCCAGGAGCAGAAAATCCTGAATTCTTGCCCCAATTCCAATTGACAAGTCCCTTGGCCATTCTGTATGGAACAGATTCTGGCTCTCAGGTCTTGTGAATGTATCCATGATTATACAGAATAAATAGTGATTGTGAAATCCTTACAAAGAGAAGAGAATTAATGGAACTTTTTATTGCTGGAGTTACATGTTACATTTGGGAAGCTAGTCCAAGATATATACTGTGCAAGTGCAAAGTAATAAGTAAATAGGAACAAGAATATAAACATTGCATCTGAAGAAGTGGGTATTCACCCACGAAAGCTCATGCTGCAAAACGTCTGTTAGTCTATAAGGTGCCACAGGATTCTTTGCTGCTAATATAAACATTGTAAGTACATGTGGTTCCCAAAGGCCTGAACTATTAGGTTAAGCAGGGTAAATCTAACTGCATATAACATGTCATGGAACACAGAGTGCATTTTCAGTAAAAGATATTGTTCCTTTGGCTTAGGGGAACCCCTGTGGTTGGAGGGGAGGGGACAGGATTGACCCCAAGAGAAGAAGAGCTGAAGTGTCTAACAGTGAATTCCACTTCAAGTTTCCAACCCCAAAAGCACCCTAGTATCTTCTTGCCGTTTCTGTTATTGTGACTTAAATTGTATAAGCAGCCAGTCACCACCCATTTCCCTGGCTCCTCCATTTTCTTTGGCCAGTTAGGTCTATGTTATGGTACGTCCAGGTTCCTTTGGATAGGCACAGCCAGCGAAGACCTTGCTATCCCATGTGCTGAGATTGTTCCACTGTAATCCCTGGCCATTCAGACTCAGCTGAACTCTCATCTGTAATAATAATAATAAATTACGACTAACACATGTACTATTTGTATTGTGATAGTGCCTACGAACCCCAATCATGGTTCAGGACCTCATTGTGCTTAGGAATT
Organism: Mauremys mutica; assembly: GCF_020497125.1. Taxonomy (NCBI): domain Eukaryota; kingdom Metazoa; phylum Chordata; order Testudines; family Geoemydidae; genus Mauremys; species Mauremys mutica. The sequence goes on along the minus strand of NC_059077.1, from coordinate 21,820,293 downwards.
GTACAAAAACAGAACAAAAAGATAGTCCCTGCGCAAAAAGCTTACAATCTAAGTATAAATCTATCTAAGGATATAGACAAGCACGGAAGCACAAGGAATCAATGAGACAATATTGGTCAGCATGATGAGCATAGGGATACCTCAGCACCCTTAATGGATAGCGAACAGGATGGCAGCCTAGACTTGATTTGGCTGACAGGCTAGGTGCTTACTTAATACATGAAACCAATAAAATGAGCAAGTATCATAACATCTTTACTGGATCAGATAACACTCAGCCTCAAAGGCCTGCACCACCGGTTTGAGAATTTCGGCTGCTGCAGAAAGTTGGCCAGGAAAGAACAGATTGTTCAGCCCCAAAACAAGGGTGCACGTTGGAACGTGGAATGTGAGAATGCTGAATGAATGCAGCAAAGCCAGAATGTTCATTGACTAACTCAGAACTAGCGCGACTGCCTTTTCCATAGGCATTCTTGGTATTTGTGAGATACAATGCACTGGAAATGGCAAACTTTCCATAAAGCGATATAAAAGTAATGTACTCAGGAAGGACAGACAATGCCCATAGAGAAGAAATTGCCTTCATACTATCAGAAAAAGCTTCCAGTTCTTTGCAAAGCTACAGATGAGTCTCATCCAATATAATGAGCATTAAACTACAAGGGAAACATGGCCCTGTGTTGGAAATTTTTTGCTATTATTGTTTTTGCAGGATACCACCAGACATTAATTTAACCATAATTTCTTAATTAAATTCAAAGGTTGAATGGTATTTATACAGGTGCTTCAAACATGCCTAAGCGAACACCACACCCATAATACCAATCCAATACTTGCAACAGGACTAGGCCCAGGGTGCTCAAATCCATGTTAGATGGCTCCAACTTGGACAGGCAGATTATAGTAATGAACCCTGTAAGTGCTCACATTTTAATACTCTTTAACAAACAGGTGATGTAATTGCCAATTGCTAACTTTAGATAAGAATCACTTTTGGGCAGTTTGGGGTTGACCCATTGCCCAACCTTGAGTAGACAAGATTTTACGACTGGGCCTCATTCATAAAGATAACATTGGTATGTTAAAGTTTCAACAAGTTTATCACATCACAAAATAACTTATCTTTGTCTGTTGGAACTGTTTATAACCACCTCCTATCATTTAGAAGTGCCTTTTCCTAGAAATTTTCTTTTTACCTCATTAGCTATATTTCAAGCTTAGCATTCTCCCCAAAACTTGTCTTGCTAGATGCCACATTCCTTCTAACTTTTGAACATATTATTTTCAAGGCCTTATTACATTTTTTCTTATTTTTTCAAAGCCTTTTCGTGGCTGCTAAAACTGCTTTATTTTACTTATACTACACAACACATATATTTTCCTTCGTTCCTATACCTTGTGACTATAATAAAAGTCTATACACCCACAAAAGATGTAGAAGAGTGTCATAAACCAATTTTCACAGTTAATTTCAAGCAGAGATTCCCCAAACTCCATCTAAAGATTTTTTGCTCATAACGGAGGACTTTAATGTCAAGACTGGGAGTGATAACATGGACTGGGAGAACATCATGGGGAAAAAGGAAGAACAGGATTAAGAAATGAGTGAGGTGATAGATTGTGTCAGTTCTGCATTATCAACAATTTGTTTATAACAAACAACATTTCAACACAGGCAAGTCAATAAAGAAACATGGATGTCTAACAATGGTATTACAGAAAACATGACTGATCTTAGTAAGACAACATTGGAAAACAAGCATACTAGTTTCATGGTCTACAGAAACCTAAATGAAGGCTCAGGCCATCTGGCAGTGATGATTACAGTTAAGATCAGACTTAATATTCTAAAATTTGTCTGTGTGTGGGGGGGGGGAAAGGTGAGAGTCTATAGTGTCAAAGCTTTGAAAAATTCAGAAACTTGGTGGTGACCTTTCAGAACACCATCAGTGGCCACTTTGTCCCTCTCTTAGACCTAGAGGACACAACAGTGGAACAACTCTGGGAGGGTGAAAGACATTCATGACATGAGCAAGGAGGCTTTAGGGTTATATCCAAAAAGGAAAGACTGGGTGACACCGGAGATCAAAAACCTATCAAGAAGGAAAAAAAGGAAGCATATCAAGAATATCTGAAAGCTGAAGATTGCCCTAAGTGGAAAAACAAATACAGAGAGCTCAATATGGACCTCAGAAGAATGGTTAAAAAGGCCATGAAAGATTGGCCTGAGTAAGAAGGTGAAGAGCTTGAACAACACTTTCAAAAGTAACGTGAGAAGGCCTTTTCAGAAAGTCACATTACTACATAAGAAGTTAACATCTGTAACGAGTCAGCTACACCATCCTTGGGAACTACTGCGACACTTCCTCGGGCACCCAATGTTGTGAGGCACCTTGCCACCACCTGCCCTTGAGGTGAGGGAGACTTGCCTGTGCCTGGTGCAGATCAGCTCCATGAAACACAAGCACAGCCTTCCAGGCCTCTGCAGGCCTAGACACAGGCCAATCCCCATGTCCTCTGAGCATCCCCTGTAGTGACCAGCCCCTGTTGCACTGAACACTCACAGAATTATGCAGCCTTAGCTTACTGGTTATACCTTAGAACACAACTCTGATGAACACCCAGCACTTATATATTTTTGTGGTGAAAACAAGAATAAGTTTATTAACAAAGAAGCAAGATTCAAGTGACAGTGAGTAAGACTGTTGGAGGCAAATGGTTACATATAAAACAAAATCATGACACACTTTCTAGAGACTAACCTTAACTAACAAGACATTTCCTGTCTCCTACAAGAAAATTTTCCTCATTTTTTGCCCGGTGTTTTCAACCAGTTTGGTTGAGACCTCTTCTCATAAGATCAAGCCCACTGACAGCTTGTCCCCACAGAGTAAAGGAATACTTAGGGGTGCTTCTGCACCCCAGATATAGTTTCTATAATTCAGTCTTAACCCTAAACAGGATAACTCCTGTTGTTTACTTCTTCCTGTGAATTTTTTTTCTTTTGAAGATTTCACAATCCATTAGCATTCAGACTTGTGAGTGGAGGCAAATGTGAACCATACAATACTTAATTTATGTGTAAACAAACAGCAAACATTTCTTGTCTGAAAAAAAACAAACAATCCTGCTTTTTACCTTTGTTGGTGACCAATCCCTAGAGACAGGCCTAAGAACATAATTTTCAGTGTATATGCGTAACTCGTTACACAACATCTGTACATGTATTTGACAATGGTATTGATGACCAATGTGACACAGACTTTCATTAGAGACCTCACATGACACTTTTTGGTGAACTAGAGTGTAAATACCAGACCCAAGGGATTACTGTAACCCTTATGCCCCCCTTATGTCTGCTGCCAGTTGGCATCAAGAGATCAGTGGGTCACAGCAATGGTCAGTGGAACTATATAGTAACTAAAGTTCAAAAGTTTAAAAGATGGAAAGAATATTTTTATCAGCTGTTGAATGTGAATAGTCAAGTTGATCTATCTGTCCTTGAGGCTATCAACTGTGAAGGCAACGATGAAGAATATAGATTGGAAGCAGACACTGAAGCTGCAATCGGGTCTCTGAAAGACAACAAGACACGTGGTTCAGATGGTATACTTCCTGAAGTGTTGAAAATGGCAAAAGTGGCATGGGCATGGTCTCTTGCAAAGTTTTACATTTAATTTGGATGACGAGTAAAGTACCTGAAGACTGGCCACACTCAGTCATCGTACCACTCTTTAAGAAAGGTGAGCCACGGACTGTGACAACCACAGAGGAATAAGGCCTATAATTCTTAGCAAGGTATTCTGTAGAGTGATGCTCAGCCAAATGAAAAGAGGAGCAGAGGAAATCTTTTCTGAGTCGCAGGCAGACTTTAGACCTGGACATTCCACTATGGATCAGATACTGGGTTTTTTGGTCAAATCTTGGAGAGATACAGAGTTCAACAAAGCTTGTTTTGCCATTCTTTGACTTTAATGAAGCATTTGACTCCACTAACAGAGAGGCTCGGTGGAAAGTATTCAGGCAGTATGGCTTTAGCAGCAAGTTGATTCAAATACTGCAGAGTTTGTATAGATGGGAATGCAGTAAGAATCAATGGGGAGCTGACAAAGTGGTTTAAAGAGAAAACTGGAGTCAAACAGGGATGCATATTCAGTCCAATACTTTTTGCTCTGTACTTAAAAGACATCTTGTCCAACCCCCTTAGAAACATTGGTGGAGGCTGCAGGATATTGGGGCAAATTATCAGTCAGATTGACTTTTCAGATGATATTGTCATGATAATGCCTATGGAAGAATATAACCAAGAAGTAGCAACTAACCTGTACACAAGAGTCAGAGAATGGGGATTAAAAATGAATGAACAAGTGACCGAACTAATTGTAACATCAAACATCAAGAAACAGGTTAAACTAGTCATTAATAGTGTGGACACTGAAGAAGAGGACAGTTTCTGCTACATGGGTTCTATCATAAGCTGTGACAACCACTATGAAGTTGACATTGACAAGCAGATAGCTACTGCCAGCAGCTGAATAAAAATGTTTGGAACCTTAAATCAATGTCCATGTCAGCTAAAACCAGGTAATATACAGTGCTTATTGTACCCACTGACAAAATGTCTGGAGCAAAAACTGCAAATGTTTGAAATGACGTGCCTGCGCTGTATCCCAGGTATGACAAGGCTTGGTAGACTAAGAAGTGATGACATCTGTAAAAGATTGTAGTCACACACTGAACTTTCAGTCTTCAAAAGGTGCTATCTACAATGGTTTGGCCATATTGCTAGAATGACCCCATACCAACTGTGTAAATTGTGCTCTGTGATAGAGTGGACAGAGAGGGAGGCTGTGGATGTCCAAGGAGACTGTGGTATAACACAGTCCATAACATCATCCTGGTAAACGCCCAACAGGCTCAAAAGGTGGCTCAGAACAGACGGGTCTTAATTTCAACCCTGTCTAGCCTTGATGTTGGAAAAAGAAGATGATGAAATTGATCTAAAGTGGTCTTAGCACACCAGGTGCCTTACCGTTTTCAAGTTTCTGTCAGCACCACAGCACAGGAGGGGTTTGAAGGCAGACAATGACCGGTGGCTTTGGAGACGTTTATGGGGAGCTCCTTCCAGGACGTGTGAAGAACAGCATGGCAAAAAGCACAAAGGTGCTTGTTGAAAAATGTAACAAGTAGAGTAGCAAATAATCCACCCCCACCATCATAAATGATTTCTGATCTTGCAGGGATAACAGGAGTCTCAGCAACCTGGAAAATGTTGTAGTGCCTGGTTCTGCTCAGCAACTGGTTTCCTGGTTATCAGGTTTCCTAATGCCGCCATTGACATGCCTGTACCCTTTGTGCAGACAAGTGTCTGTCTGGTTTGCAAGAAAGAGATGAACTGCCAGCACAAAGGACCACACTATTCAGGGCTAATGCTGAATTATTTTCTACTGGCCACTTGTCTAGAAATTAAATTGTTTGTAGACTGCCTAATATGCTTTCACCAACACTCTCCTCTGACAAACGGCTGACAAGAGCTGATGCATGGGAGTGGACACTAGTCCAGAGTGACTGTACTGCACTGGCACATGCAGTAGTAGCTTCATGCAGGAGTGAAGAAAAGGCAGCTTTTTGCATTCAGACACGACACAGCCAGCACCGGGGGCAGGGATAGCTCAGTGATTTGAGTATTGGCCTACTAAACCCAGCATTGTAAGTTCAATCTTTGAGGGGGCCACTTAGGGATCTAGGGCAAAAATCAGTAGTTGGTCCTGCCTAGTGAAGGTAGGGGGCTGGACTTGATGACCTTTCAGGGTCCCTTCCAGTTCTATGAGCTAGGTAAATCTCTATAAATTATAACTATTCTGTAGGGAAATGTGAAGTTTGGACTTGTAAACACCTATAGCCCTTTGTCTGAGGCCATCCTCTCAGATTCCTTACTGGCCATTAAGTACTAAAAAAGCTGATGCAAAAGCCAGCTTTAGGTACAACAGAGCCTCTTATTGCAAGATCTTCACTTAGACTCCTTTAATATTGGAATAGTTACTAATTTTCTGGTTCCTTTGCGCCAAACAAATTAAACCAAAATCCGACTCACTCCTTTATTAGAACGGACAGATTCGTAGTGTGTCTGAAGACGTATTTGCCAGTCTCTGAACAATTATTAATAGAAACAACCTAACTCACTTCCACATGTGAATTCATCAGATTGTGTCACTGCTAATTTTGTCCATCAGCTGAATTGTTACATCTTAAACTACATCTCAGTTTCTTCCATTGCTAGTGCTTGACTTACCAGATGTTCATTTTCTGCATTCTGACTCCTTAATGTCAACGTAGTGTTCAATGTAGCTGAACCACTTTAGAATTTGACATTTTCAGTTCCCAGAAGTTTTCAGTTATGTTATTTGCAAGGAGATGTTTTTCTGTTTTAAACTCTGGAGGCTTTAGGAGCAGTGAAAAGGGTTTAATTTTCCGAGTCTCTCTCTCTCTTGGTTTCTCCACCAGGACTTCTACTGATTTATTTGATTCATCAGTGCATTGAATATTTTATGCTTCATACAATACACTTGTGTCTCAGCTACATAGAAAAGATTAGGAGTACTTGTGGCACCTTAGAGACTAACAAATTTATTTCTTTAAGGTGCCACAAGTACTCCTGTTCTTTTTGCGGATACAGACTAACACGGCTGCTACTCTGAAACCTGTCATAGAAAAGTTTTTAATTAACAGCTCTTACTTTCAGTGTTTTGGGTTTGACAAAAAAACACAATTCCATATATAACTTTTTAATGAGCTGATGCATTTGGAGATCTATATGCCCCAGATATTTTGTGACCAGAAAAATCACATCTTTTACTTAAACATAAAAATGGATCATGGTTCATTTGAAAATGGCCGCTGAATCAAGATCTTAGGGTATGTCTATACTGAAGGAAAAGCCAACAGCACTGAGTCTCAGAGCCCAGGTCTGTTAATTCAGGCTGCAGGATTAAAAATAGCAGTATAGCCCTGGAAACATGAGTCAAGTGACCCCGGCTGTGAGACTCGGCGTCACAGGTTTTTCTTTGTACTGTAGACATACCCAGAGGAGTATTGGTGAGAGAGTCCTCAACTACATCACAAGTTGCTGTATCACACACTCTGATGACTGAAAATTTGAGTTGTGCAGCTTTTTCCATTCCTCAGTTTGATTTTGTTGATCCCTGGATCTTTTTACAAATGAACAAAATATGAGTGCTAGAAAAGGAAATAACAAAAGTCTGAATAGGTTGATAAAAGGCACCTAAAGCTGGCGTCCAGCAAAGTGCAGTGGAAATGTGAAAAAGTGATTGTTTTTATCAGTCTGAAGCACAATCAGGTGTTTTTAAAAAGTTCTCCTGCTGAATTGTGACTATTCAAACAGATCACTTTACGTTTATAATTCAGAGATGAACATGGGCAACTGCAGAAGAAGTGGTGCTCCGTGGAGAACCTGCAGATTTCAGGATGAACAGTTTCTCTACAATAACAAGGATGGATAAGCGGTATTACAAGCAGACTTTATGGACCTAATTTGCAATGGTGCTAAGAAACCACAGTTTCTGGTTTTCCCCTTAATTGCAATATTTATACTCTGCCTTTCTGAATGATTGTACATCTGAGAACTCCAAGCACTTCAGAAACATTAACCTCCCAATGTCCATGAGAGGTAGGAAGTATTATCATTCTGACTGCTAACAGAGGTTGGAGAGCAAAGGCCTGTGCTGTAGAAAGAAACAGCGGAACTGTCCAATCAGGGTTCTTGTTCCTGCTCTAAAAACGGACACTGACTTGTAACCAAGTGGGCAAACTTATTTGTGGTGTTTGAAAGACTGACACCTACTGGAGCCTGAGGATGGAGATAGAGTGACCTCTGGTATGCTTTTAGCATCCATGTCGGTTCTTTTATTGGTTTTTATAGGATTTCTCTGTAATCCTTTTACCCTAAGAAGCAATGCAATTTGCGGTGCAAAGGCTGGTTGGTGACTGGGGTATACTATTATAGCCCCTGGAGAGAGGTTAATCGTGGGTTCTGGACCATGGTCAGATCTGCTGGGGAAACCAGTGAGCTGCAGAGGGACTGTACGCCTAACCCTGGTCTGGAGGGAGAGAGACGCAGGTCTCGGCTCAAGAGAGGTGATGTCCGGGAGCTGAAAACCTTAAGAGGGGGCAGGCACTTGAGAAAGATCAGGAGAGGGGGTCAAAAGAGCAGCTAACCCTGAAACTGTGACAGGTCCCTCAGGCTCCTGAAAAATTGTCAGCGTGGCCCTCTGTTGGGAGAAGCTGAAACACCCATATTATAGAGCAGTCATGGAATACAGATCAGTAGAGATGACTGTCCATTTATATTATAGCATTTCTTGAGAACTTATTTAAATCTCTTAAAAATATATGTATCTCCTTACAGCCCCTGTAAATGAATGAGATATTGATAAAGCAACCTGACAGCCTGACTTAGCAGCCTATGGTTATTTGTGTATTAAAGACATGTGCATTACTCAGAGATAGATTACTTCAGAAAGGAACATCCTTCAAGGACCATTTGATATTCATTGCAAAGAATTTATTTATAAATCTGCGGTGCCAGTTCTGTGCAAGAATGTTTTCCTTTAGTGCTTTTCTTATATTTCTGCAGAGATGGCACATAGTGAATTCAGGAGAGATTATGAGCAAAATATGCTGGTCTTTCAAACATCTATTTAATTTGCATATGCAGATTGTTTGCCTATTGTTTTCATATGCAGATTGTTTGCAGATAAGGGGTTTTGTGCATGCAGTAATGGTGGGAGCAAATTTAGAGGCTGTTTCTGAAAATTAAGCTACATCATGTCATAGGTTTATTTAATTAAAAAGCAACATTTAGTGGGGAAATTTCACTGATCATAAAAGTGAAGAAATAACTGAGTAGACAAAGGAAGGGGGATGATAATATGAGCAGACACTCCGACTAATATCTTACCTGCATATAGCACCTTTCATTTAAAAGGCTCTCCAAACACATCAGAAATCACTTCATCACTGAAGTGCAGCCATCTCTGGGGTAGAGGGTAGAAGCAAGTCTGATAACCATTGCAGGGCACGCTATAGGAAACAGCATATTTGCTAGAGATACCAGAACAAACCTTACTCTTCTGGAAAATACCATAGGATCTTTAGGACCATATTTTTGTAAAATGAGGCTGAAGATCAATGCAAATTTTCATGCTTACTTACTTTGAGCCCATATGCAATTATATTATATTCCATTTATTACATATAGGGTCAAATTCAACCGTGAAGCGGATTTGGTCTGTGATGTCTTTGAGCACTGAAATCCAAACAACCAATGATCTTACTTCGATATACGGAAGAGACTCATCAGAGAACAAAGTCTTGTATGAATTCCAAAGAAACCCCAGAGAAGTGTTTACCCTCAGGAACCTTGACGGTAAACATTTATGTCAAGTCTTCATAGCTCCCTGTCCGAATCTGAAACACTTTGACAATGTTTATAAACTTATTTTGGTCTGTTGACAGTAATGTTTAGGTAGCGTAGATAATTTAGAATCGTGCAGGAAATTAATAATTTAACAATGGTGTATAGCTCCAACTTCCAGTAAAAATATCCAAGTATCATATCAATTGACTTCAAAGTTTAGATCCTGAAGCCAGTAGCATATTTGGACCTCTCAGTGTGTTTACACCAGATGATGAATTATGCTTCCGTGATTCATGCTAATTTAGACTAAGTGATCCTTAATGGTTATCCACTTGGGTGCTCTGTGAGAAATCCACTGCACCTGGGGAACTTTACATCATGCAAAAGGCCTGAAGTAAGTCCACGAAGACTCAGGAGGAAAGACATGAAATTACAAATGGACAATACTCTATACTGATAGAACTGCTGTATTAGCTTATTTCCCTTCACTCCCATCCCAGAGAGTGATTACAGACTCTTTCCCTACACCCCCTTCTGCTGTAAGCTTCCTGCCTTTATAATCACAACCCAGCCCCTTCCCCCTGATCTGGGCTTCATCTCTAATTAAGGTTGGTTCTTCCCCCAGGTACAGCCAGGTACCACAATTGGCCTCCCAGTCCACTGTGATAGACCCAGGCCAGTTGTGAACAGCAGTGTAGTAGAAGGGAGATATACTGGATAAGCAGTTTTCTGTTCCCTGAGTGACCAGAGCAGGGGCTGCTCCAGGCTAATGAGAACACCTGACTCCAATTAACCTGCTAAGAGTCAGGTGAGGCAGTTAAGCACCTGACTCTAATTAAGGTCCCTCTGATGCTATAAAAGGGCTCACTCCAGTCAGGCCAAAGAGGAGCCATGGAGAAGAAAGTTTTAATGAGGAAAAGCGCTGGTGTGGACAGCACTTTGTTGGCAGGAGTGGCGCTCCCGGCAATGAAAGTACCACCCCTCATTGGGGATGGTTTTATTTTGTTGCTGGGAGAGCTCTCTCCCAGCAACACAGCGTGGCTACACTGCGCACCTAACAATGACGGGCTGTTGTAAGGTGTGCAGTGTAGCCATAGCCTGAGTGTCCACAGATGCCCATGATACAACCTAGTGGAAGAGATTATTTATTACCATCAGTTTTGCGTCAATGGGTATAATCCTGCCAGGTGCTGAGTGCTCTCAACTCTAACTTAATCCAGTGGGAGGTAAAGGTGCTTATTATGCCTCAAGAGGTATTCAGTGCCTCACAAGATCACAACCCCGTCCCTACTGAAGAAGCTTCCAAATATAAAGCACGTAAGTGTGTTTGGCAGAATTTGGTTTTTATATTTTTATAATTTTGACAGATATCAGTTATTATAAAGCTTTTTTATTTTTATTGATGTAAATGTTCACAGTTGTGGGAAATTATGGAAGGGGTCAAATAAATTATTAAATGAAAGCTGACACTGAAATTCAAAAAGTTAAAGATTTATAACTGTTAAAACAGAAATTGTTAATGTCACATATCAAAGTATAGTATAGTAAATATCCTTAAATCAAACTAATAAATTAGCAAGCAGCAGTTTTCTTGCTTTGCTTGCCTGTAAATTTATATTATTATCAATGGAAATATTTTGTCTATTTGTGTAAGGTGAAATTGATGTTTAACAACATTTACAGATAAAAATCTAATCACTGTAAGACTACATATGATTAACTCCGGAGAGGTTTCAGTGATACTGTTATTATGCAAGTATGGGCCCAATTCTCTTCTCAAACCAGTTTTACCTCAGTGTCATTCAATAGAATTATTCCTGATTTTGAATGTGAATATATAATATATGCTCCTATCAGAGAGATGTGCAGAACAGTTTATTCAGAAACTGTAGACCTTTAAAAATGAAGGTAGATGATGGTCCAAAACTAGTGAACGTATTTTTTGTAAAACTGGCCCAGACTTTTCCTACTGAAGTTAATGGCCAAACTTGCATGACTTGCCTATCATTTCATGCCAATATCTAATTGAAATTGTGTGGAATGCCATATTATTTTCACTGAAGTAGCAAAGGAGTAATTTGTGATTAGAATCATTGCCAGAAGAATAATCCCCACGGCTATGGCTCTGTTATGGTTCTGCTTTAAAAAAAATATAATGGGCTTGAAAAGGACTGAAGGGAAACTAGGTGCTAAAGCTGGGCTCTTTGCTGATCAGGCCTGGATTAAATAGAAAATTCTATTTGATACATGGTGTTGGTTAATGTGATTTATACTTATAGATTATAGTAGGTCAACAAAAAGTGCGCACTAAGCCATTTCTGTTTTGTTAACACATGCTTTTCCTTTGGGATTTTAAATGAAGTGCAAACTAGTCAGAAGCAATTTAAGGGGCTGAAGACAATCTGTTGCTTAATGGAGGTAATCCTTTAAGAAAGATGATGAAGAACTGTGTTGAACACTCCTGGGTGTGCATTCCTAAGAGGCTGCCTAAAAATGGGTGGTATCTTGTAGAGGAGGTTGCCCCAAAGGGGTGGTGGTCTCTTGTATAGGTGTCATTGTATTAGAACTGGAGAGTAGTTGTTCACAGTGCAAGTGACAGCCTGAACAGCAGAATTTGTGCAAAATGAATGTATGTACTCAATAGATTTAATGTAAAGCCTCAAAAAACACATCCTCTTGCTGAATCATAAATGGCTTTTTTTGGTCTTTGATTTGTATGTATTCTTAAAATACTGAATTATTTAGATTAACTTTTCCCCCTAGGTGAAATTGGAAGCAGTTTTGAGCTTTTGAGTTTACATTTTGAACTGGATAACTTAAAGATGCCTTTTTGTTAGTTCTTGACTTCTTATATAGATAACATTTCAGTGGCCTTTTAGTAGCATTATTATATATGATTATATGTGAAAAAGCTGTTTAGATTTGACATTTTTTTCCTGTTCAGAAAAATATTTGAGTGAGCAGTGGATTTATTTCTCAATAGACTGATACTTTTTCCCCATTGTTTTCCAGGAATGTGTTTCACTTACCATCAGATTAGCAAACTTTTCAGATAAGGGTAGAGGTTTAATATCAGAGACTCATGCTGAGCTTTTTGTTTCTGCCAGTTGCCAGACAATTTACAGATTAAAATGCTGGACCTTACTTGTTAATTCTTGGACAAAGGAAGCAGACATTATAATCATAAACCTGATCACCCTCATAGGATAGGACGTACAAGCTCCAAAAAGAAATAAAGACTCAAAAGTGACTAACATTTTTTGCTCTTGGTTAGGGTGGCACAACATTTTCTTTTTAATTTGAACATTCCTCTGCAGTGCTAGAAACATCAGCATTGTATTAGTGCATGAGAATCAGGAAGTGAAATGGAGAAGAAATAAAACAAAGCCATTTCCCCTTTCCCAGTCTGAGATGAGTTAGGAAGTGCAAAGAGCAAAAATCACATTATTAAAACAGAAAAATGTAAATGCTAATCTAAAATTACTAGTGATGCAGGGAAGGAAGACTGTTTTTTCCAGATAAATTATTCTGGATCTTCTCTGGTCCTTTAAAAGTATTAATCATTTAAACTAACATAATCTTCTCTAAACATCCTGATCCGTATGGTGGGAGAATAGAAGATTAAGGAGACCCAAGCAGCATTTTTGAAAGGATTTATACAAATCCAAGAATGACTGTGAAAATATGAAACCACTGCTCAGCCCAATGTGTGTGCCAGAACCTTGGAGGCGCTCTTTAGTAAATCTGTCTGACTGAGATGCAATCATTCAAATATGATTAGCATAAATCCTCATCCTTTTTATCGCTTGGTGACAGTCCTTCAGAGCAGTCAACTACAAGATGGGATAAACTCATGCATGGCCATAGCTTTGGGCTTGTCTCCACGTGGAATTGCTCCTGATTAATTCCATGTGTGTGTGGACACCGTTAGTCCAGAACAGAGTTTAGTTTAATGCAAGTTACTCCCGGCTTGTTTGATATTTGCAAGCCTCGTTTCACGGTTTGTTCTTGCGTGTCAGGGTGGTTACACAGCTGCCAGGAGAGCAAACAGCTGTGGAATCTGGAGCGGCTGCTCTCGGGTTCGCATTCCCTTGCTGAAGACACCCCGGCAACCCCAGCCCCCCTGCTGCCGGGCAGGGCAGGAAAACCTCCCTGCGGGAGAAGAGTTTCGGAGGGAGCAGACTTTGGCCTGTCAATCAGCCAGGGGACTCCCCGCCCACTCTGGATTCGAAGGAAGAATTCCCTCCTACTCACGTCACTCAAAAGGGGAATCCCCGCCCCTCACCTTGTTCCAGGGAAGGGAATCCCCGCCTAGCCTGTCACTCACGCGGAGGGGACTCCCCGCCCCCGGCGGCGTTTCAGAGGGGCGGCGGCCCCGCCCACGCCCCGCATGGCAGGCGGGGTTCAACAGGCGGCTGGGGAACTGGGGGCTGCAGGGAGCCGCCCCCCGGCTGAAGCGCTGCCCGGGGCTAAGCGGGGAGCAGCAGCAGCCGCCGGCGGTGCCGCCTCCCCCCCCCCGCGCTGTCCTTGCTTGCGCTGCACGGGAGCTGGCTGGGGGCTTGTGGGGAGCCGCAGGCTGCGTGACCTGCCCCCGCGGGGAGCCCGGTGCTGGGGGGAGAGGGGACAGATCCCCCGGCTGCTGAAGGGGACGCCGGGTTTGCCCCGTCCCCCGTTCGTGCCGTCCGGGCCCGGCGGGGCGGGGGAGGGGGGGCTTCTGCAGCCCCTGCCCGCGCCCAGCCGCTGGGCAGGGAATCCCCTGGCCCCGACCCTCTCCCCCGGCCGGGGCGCCCGCTGCACGGTCAGCTCCGCCCGCCTCAGCCCTCCCCTGGGGGCCCGCGGCTCTGGCCCCGCGCGGGGCAGCCGGCTTCGCAGCTAGCCGCCCGGGAGCGAACTTCAGCTGCTGGAACTTGTCAGCCCGGCCGGGGAGGGCCCAGCCAAGGTATAAATACCCGCCGCCGCCGCCTCGAAGCTGGACTGGGAGCCGGTGTGACAGCGGCCGCCTGGGGTGCGGGGCGTCTCCAGAGCCGGAGCGAGCGAAGCCTCTTAGCCCAGCCCAGCCCCCCAACTCGGAGACCTGCGGCGGGAGCGTCTCGCCGGCGCGGGGGAGGGGCCCTGCAACCCCGCCCCACCGGGAGAGCAGGTGGGGAGAGACCCCGCAGCCCTCCGGGGAGAGCGCCAGCTCCGGCCGCAGCCCCGTCCGCCCGCCCGCCAGCGAGGAGCCGCCCCCCGCCTTTGGGCCGGGAGTGCTCTGCTCAGCTCGCTGCCGTCCCGGATCCCCCGCTCCCTGGGGCGGGCCGGGGGAGCCCAGAGCCATCGCCTGGGACTGGCCGTGGGGCCCTCGGACCTAGTGGCAGGAGGTGAGTGGATCCCGTGTTGCTTTGCTCTCCTCAAGCAGAGGATCTGTGCAGAAATAACACCAGATGCTGGTTTAACAGAGGAAGGAGGCAGGGAGGGAAATCAAATGCATTTTTTTTTATTGTGGCTTGTCAGGAAATGTAACAGTCCTCAGATCAGTGCTGGTAGAAATCAAGGAAATTAAGTGACTCCCTTCCCCATAGCTCTGTTCCTTTTCTCTATCCATCCAGTAACTTCGTGGTTCCATGGACATTTCCTCCCCCCTAATCTCTCCTTCATGTAACTATCTGTAGTTTGCATTACTGCTTGCTAAATATATTGGGTGTTTACTGTGGTCTGTAGCTTCCAGACCTTTGTGTGATTTCACCCTTTATAACTCCTAGAAAAATCACTGGTGGCAGTACTGTCTGTACTGAAAGACGGGGAAAACCTTCCCACATCTAATAGAACAAAACTGAATAGGGCAGAAGCAATATGTGTAGCAGGGGAGCATTTAACAACGTGCACTTTAATTTGTTGGAAATCTTGAGTCCTTTAGGGTAGTGGAGATGCAGAGACCAGTGTCCTTCGCCCTCCTGTCTGGTTACAAGTGCCTGGACTCTGAGTCACATGCTGTTGGCGTCGATCATTGATACGCTCACAGATGGTACCAAGCAACAACCCCTGCCTTGAGGATTTGAATTAATTCCTCCAGCATTGTGGATTTTAATTCATTTTAAAATTACCTGCATGGCTGTCCTTCAGTGAAAGGGAATCTGGGGGATATTAGCAAGCAGGAAATCAGTTGTATATATTTTTTAAAGCAAGTAATTCCCTTTATGCAGCAATCTAATAAAATCAGACTGCATGAAACATCTGGCAGGTTATTTTTTAGTGCCAGAAAGTAGTTTGTGTCATTAAGTACATTTGTCTACACAAACCAGGCATTGATATATACAGTGGTGTAAGCAGCCCAAGAGGAATTAAAAAACCATAAGAGAAGGAGGAGGAAAACATGAAGGGCTGACCTTAAAACCTAGAGAAACAGAAACACTCAGTTAAATGCACTGCCTGTCTTTCAGGTGCAAAACTCTGTGCTTGTCTTATGATGGTACATTCTGTTGTTGAAAGCTCCCGTGTCCCCTTAAAGATGCAGTAGAACAATTGTTCTCTACCTTTTTAGGCTCTGGACCCATGTGTAAACCTTGATAGACCCAGTATATAGTTCATATTTCTTACCCACAATATGTAATATACACATTAATGCAACAAATACTAAATAAGTACACCAGGCATATCACAGTGGTGGCTCCTGTCCTACAGGAGTGGCTGTGCTCAGCTCTCCACTCCAGGCTCTGTGACCTCAGGTTTGACCTGGCCCCTGTTTGTGTTAATGGTGTTGGGACCTGGCATGTGTGATCACAACACCACTCACTCAAATGTGGCCTGGCCAGCCACCTTTCATCACAGCAGAGGGGCAGCTGGGCCAAACCTGAGGGGTGCTGTGACCCTGCATGTTGGGTCACAACTCCCGGAGCAGGGTGCTGAGCCCAGCCAGCCCTTCGGGACCAGAGCCACTGTGTGTGGGATTAGCTTTCCATTTCCTCCTCCACCCTCCTGAGGCCTCTCACCCCCACTTCTCAGGGCCAGGTCCTGCCCCCTACACACACACACACCCCGGCCTTCTATACAACACTTTACACATTATGGTGACCTAGTTTTAGGTCAGTGCTCTGTAGAATAAAGTGGGATCTCGCTCCATCCTTAATTTCACCTATTCTGCCTATCTGTGCTGTTTCTATGGAATATAAGATCTCTTCCTACAGTAAAACCCTTCCAGTACATCAGTTTTCATCTATTGCATCTTTATTACCACATATTTGCAGAGTGAGATTGTGTGCAGTGATTCTTGGAGGTGCAGCACAGAGGGTTATAGCTCATGGAGAATTGGCCAAAAGCCACCTTTGCCTCCAATTTTGTTCCCTCCCGATTCTGGTCTCATTGGGGACTGAAATGATGCCTGACATCATTTAGTTGCTGTGTCATAAGATGCTTTAAGTTAGAGCAGCACTGACTGGCTCCTAGGGATGGCTCTGGAACCTGGCATTGGCAAGAATATCCACTCCCACATGCTCCTCTCAGTCATATAATCTATTCTTGGCACTCCCCATATGATGGGGTTTATGAGGGGCCTGTGTAGGGCAGCTTATGGCTGTCCTACACCATTCCTGCACTGGAGGAATTCTCTTCCATCCTGTTAAGACCTATAGCCAATGGGAGAATCCCTCCTGAACTTTCACTACAGAAATAATCTCCTGAAAACCAGAATGCACAGTGTGTTTATAAGACATCTCTTCATGTATATATTTATTGGTCCAAGTTTTCTTTGGTATTTACTAAATATCACTGACAGTTTAAAAATCTTCTGAAAAAGCTGATTAAGGTGAGTATTTCTAGATTACAAGACTCAAAATGGCTCCTTTATGATTTTTTGCAAAGTGTCTACTTTTTGTGTCCCTTTACTTGCCCATCAAAATTGCAGTCCACCATAAAGTAGACAAACACTGACTCATGCAAAAAGAAGCTTTTGAGAGCAGCAGTAATGAATTGTTGCAAATAATGGCAATTTCTTGAAACGGACACAATCTTCTGACTGTGAAGCTGATGGAGGAAAAAATAAAACTTATTGATGGAGAATACGAATGTTCACTGTCTACCTGTTAAACCAGCAACAGAAACGTTCCGAAGTTACCAAGGTCTGGGAATATTACTTGTCCTGCATTCTTCACCAGGATGCTGCATTCCCCTAAGGGAATGTGTACATATCCATTTTCCAAAAAGGGCAACTGAGGGACAGAGGTCAAGTGACTTTGTAAAGGGTATAAGGACGTTTGGAAAGTTTTGCTCTCTGAGGTGGTAGAACTATGTGTCCTCCTCACTAGACCACAGTATCTATCATCCAAACTGCTTCAAAGCTCTTTATT
Source organism: Mauremys mutica (assembly GCF_020497125.1). Lineage (NCBI taxonomy): Eukaryota > Metazoa > Chordata > Testudines > Geoemydidae > Mauremys > Mauremys mutica. The sequence continues at coordinate 21,802,539 of NC_059077.1, read as the reverse complement.
TAGCTAGGCCAAGCTCCTGTCTTAGCTACTCAGCATGAAAGCAAAGGTGATCACTGGGGCCCAGTTAAAAGGTACTGTACAGCTCAGTTTCATCTGAATGTTTGTGGTACTGCAGCCAGCATCTCATTCTCTCTCCCCCCAGCCTTGCATAGTTGAGCAGGACGGTGACAAAATGGAACTGCTTAAGCCTCAGGGCAGGTGAGCAACTGCCCAGTATCACCCCATGATCCTCTCTGAAAGAAAGAAAGAAATGGAGCAACTCAGACATGACTTAGTCCAGCCCTGCCAGGGTCTGCAGAATGCTTTTGAAATCTTAGGGGTTTTTTTTTGTTTAGCTTTAAAAAGTAAACTGACTTTTATCTTCAAAAATCATCAAAGTAAAATAACATCTGTGAATGAGTAATTTGGCTGTTGTTACTGTTTAAATGATCACTGATATCAAATGAATTTCACTTCTTTAAAGGTCAGTTGAATTGCAATGAATTAAAGGCTGTGAATATTAACCATTCAGTGTAGAGAATAAAGTCTCATACTGCAGACATACTTCTAAAGCATTACTGTTGTCCAGTATAAGAGTGTTCTTTTGTTGCGTTTTCTGGCTACAGAAAATATATATCATTCTCATCCCTAAGGCTTCCAAAGCCTTTCACAAACCCTATTATATATTTAAAAATGACTTGTTAATGCATCATTAATGTTGCACAGTTAAAATGGCAAAAGTCAGGAAATGCAAAAAAGCTGAGGTTCCAACAGCAATATTAACTTGGCTGTACTACACATCCGGTATGTTTTTATAGCATAAATTTTAATGATATAAACAGGAATAGGTGGACAGCTGAATGTAACTAGCAAAACAGTATATATGGGCAGTGTGGCTGAGTCCACATGTGATAGTTGATTTTTATGTATAATCTGAAACATGAGACTTCCAACCGCGCAGTGCCCCCTAA